>NW_024081203.1:881023-1299555 GCF_003009895.1 Hyaena hyaena | reverse complement strand
GGGGGGGATGGGCATGGAGGAGGGCACTTTGGGGATGAGCACTGAGTGTTATGTAGAAACTAATTTGACAATAAACTATTTGTAAAAAAAAAAAAGAAAAAAGAAAAAAGCAGGTGGGTGAGGGTGTGGTTACAGGGTTCTGAAGAGCTAAACAACATTGTGATTGATCAATTACAAACATGACCCCCCCCCTTCTTCACCTTACCTTGTACCCACATTTTTATGACTTTGTAACTTTTCTCATTGAGCACTAGATTCTGTTGTTCCATCCTTTGTATCTAGATTGGCCTCCTAACTTGTTTTGGCGATGAAATGTACAGGTCCATGCTCTCTCCCAGACCTTGGCTAACATGTGTCTAAGCCTCAGTTAATCGCTCAAGGATGAGAAATAAATGGAGGCAAACTGAGGTTCCCAATCAACCCCAGAAAGAGCCATTGGCTAAACATAACGGAGAGAGCCAGCAGAGACCAGAACGACTGACCTGCTAAGTCCAGTCTCACCTACAGACTTATGGAATCATCAGTTAAATAAATAGGTGCTGTTTTAAGGCACTACATTTTGGAATTATTTGTAACACAGCAACAGATAGCAGATATTTGGAAGATATAAACAACATTTAATAACTAAACAAGTAGGTAAAACAAATTTAAATAGGAAAAGTGGTCCAGGTACAATTTTACACCATGGATCTGGAGGCCCTTTCAGACAAGATTTCTAGGGATGGCTTCTCTGAGGTTGATACCTGAGGAGGAATTGAATTATGTGGACTCACTAGCAATGGGGAGTATATAGCCTATATTAAGTGGTCAGATTAATAGTGAGCACTCTATAAATACTCCGCCAATATACAGGTTTGATTAACCTATTCCGTGTGTTTCTGAATTACCATGCCAAATATATCCACTGTCTGCACTCAGAAATCAAAAGAAATATAAATTTAAACATCTACTGTTATGCTACACATCTTCAAAAGTAACTCATTTTTAAACATATGAATTAATTATGATGAAATAGATTTTATCATTCATTAAGAAAACAGATTCTGATCTATCATTAGGTTACTTCAGATAGGAAGCCTATTTAGTTTTTAGGATGTAAACAAAACCAAATAAAATTTTGAAAGACAAAGATAAGGAATACCAGAACAAAATTTGCAATTTGTCTGGAGTTGAGAGCAAGACACAAGTGAAACAACAATTAAAATGTGTATGGTCTCTTCAGAGAGAGAGAGTCATGGTTTTTGGAGTCAGGAAGAAGCATATTTCAAGCACAGTTAAAGATAGTAATGGCTTTCTGTCCAGTGTGAAGGCTGAACTTTTTTTTTTTAATGTACAGGAAATAAAATTCACATAACATAAAGTTAATCATTTAAAGTGTGCAATTCAGTGGCATTTAGTACATTCACAATGTGGTATAAGAGTCACTGCTATTGAGTTCCCAAATACTTTCACCATCCCCATTGACACCTAGAACCCATTAAGTGGATACATCCCATCTCTTCCACACCCCTGGCCTCTGATAACCACTAATCTGTTCTCTACTTCTATGGATTTACCTACTGGGGATATTTTGTGTAAATGGTATCATACAATATATGACCTTGTGTGTAAAAACTGTAATGTTTAGTTATTTTTGAGAGAGATATAGAGTGTGAGCTGGGAAAGAGCAGAGAGAAGAGGGAGACACAATGTCTGAAGCAGGCTCCAGGCTCCCAGCTGTCAGCACAGAGGAAGATGCAGGTCTCGAACTCATGAACTATGAGATCATGGCCTGAGACAAAGTAGGACACTTAACCAAGCAAGCCACCCAGGAACCCCTATACCATATTTTTAAAATCCATTCCTCCACTCCTGGATATTGACTTGTTTCTATGTTTTGGCTCTCATGGCTGGTGTTGCTATGAACTTTCACATATCAGGATTTGTGTGAATACCTGTTTCAAATCTTTGGGGTATAAATTAAGGAATGGAATTGCTAGGTCATATTGTAAGTGCACGTTCTGGATGAATTCTTGACGTGGGTGTTGTTCATAAGTTGAAGAAGATACAAAAAGAGTATGAATGAATCCAAGAAAGCATGAGAAAATGCTATTCTTGGGGACCTGTATTATCTGATACAATAGCACCAAAGGGCAAGTGTAAAGGAGAGGTAGGTAGGTACTAGAAATTTACACAGGAACTTGATCACAAAGGACCTATGGATGAAAAGCCTTGGATTTTACCCAAAGGAGAACTTTCATGATAAAAATTCCAACTTGTGTATTCAGATCCACCTAGTCTATGAGTGAACCCAAATAAATGCAGGCAGCATATATCAGACACAGGTGTTTAGATCTATTTAGTTTCTAGGCCTAAATGTAAGCACACCCAGGCACACACACACACATGTACAGTGATGACCTGTAATGATTAAATTGCAACCGGTACAGAGAGATATATGATGAATTTTGTAGATTAAAAAGTCACCATGACAATACAGATAAAGGATTTAAGGGTAGCAATGGGCATGAGGTTATATTTCAAGGGCAAAAGAGGGAAGTTGGTCATGTAGAATGTGCTGAGGGCTTCCACAAAGCAGTGATCATAGAGGTTATGTGGAAGAACCATATTATAGAAATTTAAAGGGATGGGATTCATAGTACTGGTTTTCTGGTGTATGGGCAAGCAAGAAATATCAAGAATGACCTCTTACTTACATACTGAAATGCTACAGAGAGACTTTGAGAAGATTTTCAGTAAGCCTACATTGGGAAGGCCAGGTAAAGATTATAGCCCATAAAAATATACGTGGAGGGGCACCTGGGTGACTCAATTGAATAAGTGTCTGACTTCAGCTCAGGTCATGATCTTATGGTTCGTGGGTTCAAGTCCTGTGTCAGGCTTTGTGCTGACAGCTCAGAACCTGGATCCTGCTTCCGATTCTGTATATCCCTCCCTCTTTCTCTGTCTTTCTCTGTATCTGTCTCTCTCTCTCTGCCCTTCTCCCGCACATACTCTGTCTCTCTCAAAAATAAAAAAAAAAATTTAAGAAGATTTTTAAAAATCTGTGAAAATCAAATAAACAAATAGCTTCTATTTTCCTCATAGATAACTTGGAAAACTCCTTCCCAAACTGTTAGAGATACTTTGGGGAATGCCTACCTTATTTCCTTTTGACAAGCTACAGGTAAATTGTTTTCAGTGTGCGTATATAAGTATATCATAGTCAAGATTTTTTGGTACCATTCTGTGCTCAGAGGGAAAGAGAGAGAGAGAGAGAGAGAGAGAGAGAGAGAGAAACAATGTCTTTCAAATTCAGTGTACATTTACCCAGGGTTTGTCAATGCTGGCACTATTATATTTTGGAACAGATAATTCTTTGTTGTGAGGGAATTACCTGCTGAGCATTATAGGATGTCTAGAAGTATCCCCGGCCCCCTCAAGTTGTGACATTCAAAAATGTCTTAGATATTGCCAAATGTCCCATGGGGTGTAAAGGCATCCTGGGTTGAGAATCTCTATCAATCACAAGTGGTTACAATGTGAAGCGTTCACTTAAGACACACCTTTTCCTTTTGATATACAATCAAATACAATTCATAAGATGATACTGTAACCATGGTCAATATAAATTATTACCATGTGTAATATCAAGATACATGCTAAGTCATTCAAAATATCATTCAGCAAGTTATTATTATTATTATTTTATCATTAGTTACCTGCTACTTCCATTACATTGTACTAAGCTCTTTGGAGGATACAAAATAAGTTCCATTGTTTTCAAATAGTTAATAATGTCTTAAACTGGGCAGTGATGGCTCCAAAATATCTGCATAGGTATATCTGAGTGGTGATTTGCTGGTATGTGGGAATCAGAGTTGCTGTAAAGTTATCAATATAACAAGCAAAATAGGTTTTTTTTTCTGTTTCTTAATTAGACTGTATATATTTGTACAAATATTTCTTCTTCTTCTTTTATGACCACTTCTATGTGATTCTACTGGAGTAGGAATAATGTTGATTAAACATGAAAGCATAGTTTTAATAAATATCAAAACAAGAATGAAAAACAAGGGCAGATTTCATTAGAGAATATCCCTTAGAAATGTTGAGTCTGAAAACAATGTTATGGCCATTGATTATAAAATAGTTTGTGGCACAAAGTCGGGGTAAGCAACAGTATATGATTAAAAATAACAGGGATTGGGGTGCCTGGGTGGTTCAGTCAGTTAAGCATCGAACTCTTGATTTCAGCTCAGGTCATGATCTCACAGTTTGTGAGTTTGAGCCCCACACTGGGCTCTGTGCTGACAGTGTATAGCCTGGTTGGGATTCTTTCTCTCCCCCTCTGTCTCTGTCCCCCCCCTCCCCGTTCTTGCTCTCTCTCACAATAAATAAATAAATTTTAAGGGAAAAAAAGAATAAGGAATATCTGTATAACAATTTGAGATTAGCTGATGAAACTGATAGAACTTCTTTAACATGGTACTGTTTGACCAAACAGCTCAAATCTTGAACTGTGGAGTTTACATTTAAATTTCCACATAACGATATGTTCATACTAACATAAATGCCTATCTTTTGACTATCATTCATTCATTCAGAATAATTTAGCCAGCTCAAGGCAAAGATTGGATTCTATTCATCTTTTAGCCTGTTATGTGCTAAAGTCTATGGTGAAATAATTGGATCAAAGAAGAATATCACATAATTCATAAGACTGAGTATCTCCCAATCCTAGGAAGGAGATAGAAGAATAAAGTAACAGTCATGGGTATGTGTAAGTACTACAAATAGTGGAATATTTAGTTTATTTATAAGAAAAAAATCAATATTTCTTGAAATGTCCATAAAAATTTTGGGAAAAGGTAAGATGTTAACTTAAAGGATGAGTGGGACCTATCCGTATAGAACAATAAGAAAAAGACCTAAGATGGAATAGATACATATGCCTCCTGCTTCAGGAAGTTCAAGTAGTCTGGTCTCACTGAAATTAAATATGGAGACTGACAGGAGATGAATTTGGAAAAGCTAAGAAAGCCAGATAATAATAGGCATCAAATGCCAGTGTAAAGAGTCAAGGCCTTACCTTGTGGGCAATCAAGTGCTGTTGAAGCAGGGAATAATTTTATGATATTTGTGCTTTAAAATGTTAGCCCTTGTGTAGAGCCCAAATCTGAAATGGAGGAAGATCAGATGCAGGCCAACTAGCTAGGAGGCTGTTGTAAAAACTCAGACAAGAAAGGAGGAGGGCATGAACGGAAGCAATGAGAGTTGGAATGGACACACAATCATGAGTGGGCTTGATGAATGTAAAACGATCATCTAGAAGGAACCAGAAAGATGAATCTGCTTTGCAACTATTGGGGCATGTTAAATAGCACTGTAGCAGAGACTTACTCTCTGGCCAAAAAACCCTCCCTTCCATTGAGACCTAAATTGAATTTTGCAGCTTCAGTTTTTTGGTGGCCCTGTGACTGAATTCTTGCCAATGGAATGTGAAGAATACTAACTTGTGTCCCTTCCAGACCAGGCCCCTGTGATCTTCCACATGGATTCCCCTATCACAAAGCAGACAGAGCCTATCATGGAGACCTTGGAAGCCAACTATTGAAGAGGCACAAGAATGCATGATGTACTATTTCCTTGAAGTATCACTTTAAAAAAAAAAAACTGCCTCAGATTAGGCATGTTTAACTTTTACTTTATATCAGTGAAGCATAAACTTTTGGGTTAATTTGTTTGGCCAGCTAACAATACTTTAACTAATATAAGGCCCTATCTGAAGAAAGTTCACCATGATATTACAGTGTTTTTCCTTTCATACTTACCGTAACATTTCTGTAGCTATAGGCACCTGTATCTACAGTATAGAAACACAGTAGAAAAAAGTTACATTTCTATTACAGTTAACCCAACTTTTGTTTAAAAGTGTCCAATATTGACTTTCTATGGAAATTACTTAGAAACAGTGTCAAAAAAAAAAAAAAAATCCCAGCTCAGTGGTGTACAATCTAACAAGAAAGACTAGGTCTCTGTAACAGTAGAGCGATGTTCCAAATCTTTGTTTAGTTAAAGTCATTTACTTATTCAAATTTATGGCAGGATTTATATTGCTATCTACAAATAGATATCAATAGTTAAAGAGATTTTATAGCTTTTTGACATTCAATATATTATGCAGGTTTAAAAGGCTCTGGAAAATGGATGAACTATCTAAGCTGAATAACTTTCCACTTGTAAAAACGTTTCTTAAAGTACAGAGCCCTCAGATTTAATACTTAGTCTTGCTTGTTTAAGCACATGGTAAAAATGTAGACAAGCTTTTCATTTGACAGAACAATCCTGATGGAAGAATGCAGCCTCCACAGGGCTAATGCAAAACAAACAAACAAACAAACAAAATATGAGACACAACTTATTAGGAGAGATAATTTAAGAAATGCTTAGTTCTAAGGCTTCTCATAAGTGATATTATTTTATTTCTCTTTGGACATGAATTCCTCAATCTCATTCATGGTAACTTTAATTTTTTTTTCCATGACCTGGGTGTATTCTTCGCCCTGAAATTAAGATGCTTTTGAGCCAATCCAAGCACCTGAGATATCACAGAAGCTGTCCTATACTACTTTGCATATACAATAGCTTGTTTTATTCTGCATTAGGTTCATACAAGAGTAATTTCAATTTACCAGTTAGTAGTTTAGATAAAAGCCTCAAATCCTGTGGCCAACCAGGCCTCCAAGGCAGGCATTAGCTATTTGATAAAACCACTAAAAACACAAGAGGATGTACATCTTTGATTAATGCAAATAATAGGAAATTTTCTCAATAATGTTTGGTCCTGGGCTGCTTCCAAAGTAGTAATTCACAAAATATGACTTTTTTTTTTCATTGGGGAGGTTATAAAAATTTGTTTGTTGGAGGTAGGGAAGGAAATGTAATTAAAGGCTAAATTCAGA
Source organism: Hyaena hyaena (assembly GCF_003009895.1). Taxonomy (NCBI): domain Eukaryota; kingdom Metazoa; phylum Chordata; class Mammalia; order Carnivora; family Hyaenidae; genus Hyaena; species Hyaena hyaena. Next base: position 1,292,611 of record NW_024081203.1, on the reverse strand, counting down.
CTCACATTTCCTTTTAACCAAAAGAATATGTGTGATTTGGACACCAGTCACCTAGGCACTTCCTATGTTAAGGCAGCGCACATTGTCAGCAAATCAAATTATCCGATAGCGAAACTGCATCTGGCAGAAGTAGTGATGCCAGGTAACCTTAAGTGGAAGCTCAGGGGTAGTTAGCTGTGCTCTATACTGGGCTTTGCTGGGAAGGGTTATCTAGAGTTCCTCTTGTGGCATTGCTATTAAAATAATAAAACGGGAAGAGGTGAAATGAAAACATTAAACTGGTGGGCATATGTGTGTGTTTTAACGTCTCTTTTGCATTTGAAAATGCTAACAGCACATTTAAAATAAAGCAACTCTGAGATTTCATTTTACATATTAAAAAGTTGTGGGGTTTTTTGTTTTCTGTTGTTGTTTTGTTGTTATTGTTTTGCTTTTGTATATGGTCTTTATACAATGAAGCTTTAGATCATAGATGGTTTAAAGAGGCCTGTTACACATAATTTGCATTTGGAAAATCAAGGAGCTTTTATTTCGACTGACTTCACATACCAATCTAATCTAAAAACATCCAATGAAATTATTTTTGTTGGTGTAGTAACAATCTGAAGGGAAGCTTTAGTTTATAATCTTTTCAAAGTAGTGTGTGAAGTTCTGTTTATAAAAAAAATTGAAAAGTGTTACACTTTTGGAAAGCTGATTTAAACTCACAACTGTGGAGTGAACCACACACACACACACACACACACACACGCACGCACTCCAGAAGTCCCGTCATTTCAGGTTTGGTAATACCCATTTTTTTTTCCTTATGGGTGGTGATATCACTTATATATGTTATATATGAAATCCAAAGGGGTCTGGCATCTCCATTAAGGCTATGAATCTCCTGGCTGTCTCTGAAGTTTGTTTTACTGCAAACATTAAATAAAAAACACACTCTTTCTTATACAAAATGCTGGAAGCAAATTTGTTCATATGTATGACAGCCAAATCATCCTATTGGCTCTTTAATAGTTATGATGTTTCAGGAGAGGCATGATGTATCTTTGAAGAAGAAAAGGAATAAAAAAACTTCTGGGTGAATCATTGTAGATATAGTAACTCAAAAATTAAAAATTTCATAGGATGTCCCAGGTCTGTGAGAAAAAAATAAGTCTTCCTTTCAGTTAGGTTGTTCTTAGAATGAGTTGGCATGGGGCACTGAGATCTTTAACGCTGACCCAAAAAATTCTGAGATCAAGTTTAATTTGTTCAAATGTATTTGTTCCCTGAAACACAATAATTGTCTTCAGTTTTAGCCAAAATCTGGGGACAAGGATGGAAAAAGAGAAGTGCAGAGCATAGGATAAAGATTTTTATAAAGTTGTGAATCAACTTCTAAACAGCCTGCATATGATACCCAAACATATTCATTTATTCACCCTAAGACTGTCTATCCTGTAACTCAAAACCTTTTGTCAGGTCTGAGAAATGGTTTGTTTTCTTAACCTGATGTTGTTTTAAAGGGCAATACCCAGATGTTCTGGGTTTGTGATAAAGAGAGAATTAATGAGTCTGCCTGTCCAACAAGGGCCTACTTACGGATCTGTACACATGCCAATTGTAGGATGAAATGTAATGTTCCTAGTGTAGCCAACTCGCAAACATTTTGAGAAAATAAAATGCTTTCGTTAACCTTTCCTTTAAATTCTTGTATTTCTTGTAGTCTACCAACAAATAGACTCAGGCATATTCTGGGATCCCTTTAAAAACTAGATCTGTTATTTCTTCTTCTTCATTTATAAAACCTTAAAGCAATTGCCTCTGTTGATGTAAGTTGGGTTTTGTTATGTTTTGTTGCTTTAACCTTAAGCTTTACTGTAAGCTGTATAAACTAAAATTATAGATCTCTCTTCATTTTCCAAGTTGTTTCCCTCTAAGAAATCCCTTCTGTCTTTTTCTTAAGTAAAAAGACTAAAAATATGTTTGAATAGAAACTGTAACAATAATGACCTTGGCTGAAGTTGGGTTGAGCATATCACACGTGAACCATGAGGAAAACTCTACTAAGGTAAACCGAAGTTCACAAGAGCCTTCTGAAAGTATTTTCAAAAGAGATATTTCATTTTTTCTTTATTTTGTCTAATTATTAACATAAGAAATCATGGTATAAACATGTCCTATATCCATTGTCTTTTGACATGAGAAATATTGACATTTTTTACCTTATGGTAGTCTAACCTTGATTTCTGTCAAAAAACTTGAAATGGTTTTATTTTTTATTCATTTAAAAAAATTTTTTAAATGTTTATTTACTTTTGAGAGAGGAAAAGAGAGAGAGAGACAGAGCATGACTGGGACGGGGGCAGAGAGAGAGGGAGACACAGAATCAGAAGCAGGCTCCAGACTCTTAGCTGTCAGCACAGAGCCAAAGGTGGGGCCATGATATCATGACCTGAGCCAAAGTTGGACGCTCAATCATATAAGCCACCCAGGTGCCCCTTGAAGTGATTTTATTGAGTTAGGTTTCCCTTTAGCTACTAAGAGGAGTTTGTATGTAAAACTCACTTAAAATAATGGTGCAGTATGTGCAAATTACTATACATATAGGTGAGACTCGGCCCCACAGTATTAATGTGTTGGTTTAGAAATTACAATGTATATCACGTCTCTCATCCTGTAGCTCATAATAATTTTATAGTGCAATTAATTAATCCCAACCTAGTGACTATATTCACATGGAGGTGCTCTCTTTTATGCATATCCACCCATCTACTTGAGGAAAACATGAATGCCCATACATTTAACTATTTGATGACCAGTCTTCTTTAGGCCTACCGCTTTTCCTTAAATACTCATAAATGTGTTCAGCAAAAATAACTATAGAAATTCTAAGTATTTAACATAGAGTGTTTTTAAAAAATGAGACTTCAAAGTATTTGGGGTCAAAAAGAAGGAAATCAAGAATTTTAGCACCTATGCTGATGTTTTTAAAGGAGTTGTTTAAAATGATTTTCATTTCTGAAATAGAGCAGATTTGTATTAATTGACAATAAGCACTTTTATTTTATTTTGTGTGCGTGTGTGACTCTTAGGGTTTGATTTAACTTATCTTCATTGTGTAATACCTGACAGTGCTTACAGATTAATTGTAAAGAGTAAAAATTTACAGGAGGGAATTCTGCATTCATTTTTTATAGGAATATTTTCTGTAAGGCTTAACGTTATGCTATGTGATCATAATAGTTTGAGTATACTATCATGGAAATAAATGTTCAGAAAAAAATAACAGCTTTGTATTTTTATGAGTTAAAGTTAATTTCATGTAAATTTGCAGATTTTTGACCATCTGTATAATAGGGCATAATTCTAATATCACCTGAGTGTGTATGGAAATCATGTTTGAAGATCTAATCTAAATCGCTTCTGAGCTAAAACTAAAGAAAAATGAGAGCTAATATCCTGCTTTGGATGATATAAGTAATCCAACTTGCAATTTTAATGCACACAATGTAACTTTTTTGAATTATATCCCTACCTATTGCAAAAAGAATTTGAGCCATTTTGCACAAATTTGAAAAAAAAAATCATCTTGACTGTCTTTCTTTCATAATGTTCTTCATCCATATTTTTATTTTCTTCCTTTGAACCAGGAAAAATGTGAAATTATTTTTAAAGTTTATGCTGCCATGATTTCCAATCCAATTTTGTCTGTCTCTAAGCTTGAGACTTCCAAAGAAGTATCTGAAAATGTAGGCTAAAAGCCCAAACTCTAATCATTAACACATCTTTAGAGAAAAAGACACAAAGTAGAGAATTCAAAATAAAGAAGAGAAAAATGATACCATTCCAAAGATTCTGCTGCCAAAATGGTCAATGTCCATGTTGTGGAGTTGATTTGTGAACTTTCTTATAAAGCATCAATCATTTAAATATATTCACTGAGCTCCTCACCTCCCACCATTCATTCTATTCTGGACTGTACTTCAGAAACACTAGCCTTCTTTTATTTCCTCAAATATATTGAACTCTGTCCCACCTCAGGACCTTTACCCAGGACATTTCTTCAGCCTGGAAAGCTCATTCTCTGGCTAGCTCCCTTGTAAGTCTATTGAAGTTAAATGTCACCTCCTCTGAGACATTTTCTGACAATTCAATCTAAAATGGTTCCTATCTCTGATATCATCTTGTTCCATTGTCTACAGAGTACTGATCACAGTATATAATTGATCTTTATTTGTTTACCTGCTTGCTTAATGTCATTTTCTTTCACTAACCTGTAAGGTCTATGTGGATGAGGTCTATTTTTATCAGCTACTCTGCACTCAGAGGCTAACATAGTCTTTGGTATGTAATATATAATTAATAAATATATTTTTAATTAGAGGATAATCATGTGCTGTGATATAACAAAAGAAGTAAAATCTTCTCTGAGCAACCCTGGATCTGAGTGAGATAAAATAGACATGTGAAAATTGAAAACGATATTATATGATGGTGTATCCTTGATAAAATGTGATAGAATGAGAAATCATAGTATTCTGGAATGGTCAAGAAAGCCCTAATGGAGTTGGCTAGATTTGAGCTTTCATGAAAATCACAGATTGGATGCAGATTGGTCCATAGAGACTATGCTGATGTCATGATGATGAAGCGGGCATCCTTCATTCAGTAATTTAACAAATATTTTTGAACGCTTATAATGCGTTGGGCAATGGAGTCACAGCAGCAAACAGAACAGACAAGTCCTTGCCCTTGGGGAGAAGCAACATTTGTGGACTGACTTTTAAAGAACTATTTATTCTAAGTTTTCTTTACCTCATCTGTAATACTGGGGTAAAAATAGTTTGTTGTGAACACTGTGTATCCAACATGGATATTCTTGCTTTTCTTTTACCACTTCCATGAGATCTCCCCTTAGTTTCTGCATACTTTGCTGCTAAGGGCTCCTGGCTTTTTCAAATTCTGTGGACCATTGTATTTGTGCTGGTTTCCTGATTGGAGCAGCATATTGAAAGAATATTCTTCAGCTGCTTTCTGTGGTAAAGAAAGTCATGATTAATTTTTGATGTACTTGGGCACAAGAGGGAGGAGTTTCGTTATGAGGTTATGTATCTTCACATACGGCAAACGGAGGCAAAGAGGTAATTGTGAGTCTTCTCTATTGATACAAAGTCAAGAGTGAACTCTCTACTGGCTTGAAGATAGCTCACATGGAGAGTGGAGAATAGATGTTAGTAACCTTACGAAAGAAGAATCAGCCTGCTTTGTTTGCTAGCTGAATGAGGGCCATTGACAAATATAGGAGAGAGAGAGGAAACAAGAGAAAGGAACCATGCTAATATGGAGATCTGAAACCTTTGAGCTAGGAAATACATCATTATTGACAGAAATAGGTAGATAAATATATTAAGCATGGAAGCCAATTTGAGGGAAAAGATGATATATTAAGTGTAAGCAAGTTTGCTAAGTTAACTTGAGAGCATATTGACAGTTGGATATGGTGTTCAGACTAGAGAAGAATAAATATCATTGAGGATGACAGTGGGAATAGGGTGCTCAAGTAATTAGGTCAGGGACTAACATTCTAGCATGGTTCACCCCTCTTCCCTGTAAGCTCCCCAAGGTACATGGATGGAATACTGGTGAGAAAAGTAAAACAGCATTTTCTTAGTAACAGGTACTTGCAATTCAAACCCTAATGCGGAAGCTAGATTGGAATCCATAATAGATACCTTTAGCAACGCTAATCATTTTTAGTATATGTGCTGCTGAAGTGAGCACCGGCTAACCTTTATCTGATCTTTACTTTACCTTAATTAATCCTTACTTAGCCTTTTCCCTGTTCCTTCTTGCTACCCTAAACTCACCAAATATAGATATTCATTGCTAACCGAGCTAATTGGATCCAGAAATTCTAATTATTCCATTTTTTAGGCTTCCAAATTAAAACTTCTAATCTTAATATAATATCAAGAAAAACTGTCCCAGGTACAGGGAAAAAAGAGACAGAAACAAACATTATAAAAGGGTTCAGCCATAATCCCAAAGGCAGAGTCAAACTAAGTGTTTAAGATAGAGGTGGGATAAAGGAAGCTATTAAAACCAGCTTGAAGAACCTACCATTTTAGGGGTACCTGGGTGGCTTGGTTGGCTAACCAACTGACTCTTGATTTAAGCTGAGGTGATGATCTCATAGTTTGTGAGATGGAGCCCCAAGTCAGGCTCTGAGATGACAGAGCAGAGCCTGCTTGGGATTCTCCATGTCCCTCTCTTTCTCTGCCCCTCCCCTGCTTGTGCTCTTCCTCTGTCTCAAAAACAAACAAACAAACAATTCTTAACATTTCACATGCAATGAAGAGATGAGACATTACATACTCCTCTTATTCTGACCTTTTGAAAATTGCAGCCATTGGGAAGGTAGAGTACTGCTTGTCTTTCAACTTTAGCATCAGCCCCTTCACTGAGGAATAGAAGGAAAAGAAGAAGAAGGAGGGACACTGAGTTCTCCTAAAGAAAACTCATAAAGGGGCGCCTGGGTGGCTCAGTCGGTTAAGCATCCGACTTCGGCTCAGGTCATGATCTCATGGTTCATGGGTTAGAGCCCTGTGTCAGGCTCTGTGCTGACAACCAGCTCAGAGCTTGGAGCCTGTTTCAGATTCTGTGTCTCCCTCTCTCTCTGACCCTCCCCTGCTCATGGCCTCTCTCTCTCTCTCTCTCTCTCTCTCAGAAATAAATTTTTAAAAAAAGAAAAGAAAACTCATAAGGAAAATAAGAATATAGAGAACATGAAGATTTAGTGTTCAGTAATTCAACAAAGTGGAGAATGTGAATAAGACATAAGTCGACGAAGAAATAAAAAATTGTGCAGACATGTTGTGCTAAGGGAAGGATAGCACTTCGACAGGTCTATGCTAACAGTGTCACGTGATGCAAAGGTAAAGGAGAAAAGAGGTCTGAGAAACTACCTTTGGATGTTTATATGTGATGGTTCTTAAGTGAAAGTGATTTGACTAGAACTTTTCCTGGAGGTAGCATTTCTTTCTTTTATTTTTTAAAATTTCTTTACTTATTTTGAGAGAGAGAGAGAGACAGAGATACAGAGATAGCGCGCCAGACAGCGTGCACAAGGGAAAGGCAGAGAGAAAGGGAGAGGAGAATCCATTGTAGGCTCCACATTGTCAGCACAAAGCCCAGCTTGGGGCTCTGTCTCACAAACCGTGAGGTCATGACCTGAGCTGAGATCAAGAGTCAGACGCTCAACCAACTGAGTCACCCAGGCACCCTGTGGAGGTAGGATTTTTTAAAAAGCATTAATTAACTACAAGTGTAGTTGGATGATAAATATGGTGAAAGTATTCGATGTCTATACTAAGTATAACTGTATAATTGATATTATTTTAAATGTATAAAACAAGAGTGGTCCTCCTTGATCAAGTATTTCTGACAGCCTAAGAGTTTCCTCCCTTTATTTCTTCTCAGAGCTGTTAGTATGCCAGTTAGATTCTGGAGTTCACAGTGTAGAGGATAGAATGGAAATAGAATTCTGTCTTTCCATAACTTCTTGGCCACTAACCTTTTTATACTGACTGTCTTATGGGCTCAAAATGTTGAAGGACACACTTTAGGAAATGTCTAATTAGTATATTTAATGCAGAAGACAGACTAAGGAAAGTTAAAAGGGGAAAGCTAGAAAAAGAGGTGAAGAAGTGCAGGTTATTGTGTAAACTATTTATTTGGGAGAGCTTGAATACACAGAAGACACAATGGTCAACCTTCCCAGGATACTATAACCCCTTTATCCACAATAACCAGCTTACTAAACCAGATTCGTATGCCAGACTTGCAGTTAGCTTGATGGTCATCTCTGGTGACAATCCAGGAAGCTAAACAATAACTTCTGTAACAATCAGCCCCAAATGGCCAGGACTTGGTTAACAATCGACAGACTCCCTAATATTTGTCCCTGCTTCCAAAGTGGGACCAAGTACAGAAAGTCAAATCACACCCTTAATCAATCACATAGAATGTCCTTCTACTTAGTCAACCTACAGCTTTCTTGTAGCCTCCCCACCAACAGCTTCCCATCAACACATACTGAAAGCCTTCCCTTTTTTCCTTTTAGAAAGCATTCCCACTCTTGTGTCTGCTTTTTAGTCTCTGTCAAAACACAAGTGATGGGGGTGCCTGGGTGGCTCAGATGGTTGAGTGACCGACTTTGGCTCAGGTCATGACCTCACAGTTTGTGGGTTTGAGCCCCACATCGGGCTCTGTGCTGACAGCTCAGAGCCTAAAGCCTGCTTCACTTCTGTGAAACCCTCTCTGTCTGCCTCTCCTCCGCTCATACTTTGTCTCTCTCTCTCTCAACAATAAACAGTAAAAATATTTAAAAAAAAAAACCACACAAGTCAGATGGTGACTGACTCCCTTGCTATAGTGAGCTCAGAACAAATAGCCTTTGTGTTGTTTTTCTCATTTGGTGGGCGTTCACTTCTTTCCACATTTGTAAATGCTGACTTTTATTGAAAGAGATAAATTAATTAGTGTGTAAACCCAAGAAAGGAGCACATTGGGTAAAAGGTTAAATTTTAAGACTCTATGTTCAGGAGAAAAAATGCAGAAGTCAGTAGGGGAAAAAAAAAAGATCGAAGGTACTGTGGACAGGGACAGAAGGAGAGAAAGAGATTAGAAGAGAGAGAAAATACTTGATGGGGTTCGTCCCAAAGGAAATTGAGAGATAAGTGGGAATAGTAACCCCTAGAACACAAAAGGGATGAAGGGACATCTTTTTCTTCCTCATCCTCATTCTTTAACCTCTAGACACAGACTGAAGCCCCCGGAACAAAGCTTCTCCATTCCATCCAGCACAGTGAATGAAGCAACTAAGCTGAAAATCAGAGGCCTTTTAATGTTATGTGGCTGCTTTGAATTGTCAACCAATTACTTGACCACACAATAATTTTTGTTTCCTCAATAATAAAAATAACAATAATGGCTTGGAATTCAGGAAAAATGATTCATATGGAACAGTTTCAGCCTCTCTATTAGATTACTTGAAGGTCAGCGTGAATCAGCCAAACCTGTTCTTAATGTAATGCTAACAAGGATTCTCCACCCTGTTTCCCTGGTATTTTCTTCTTTTCCCAGATCTCTTTTGCCAAGAAATCTTCCACATCTCCACCTCTGCAGCTGATAAGTCGAAACCAGCCTTTCAATAACTTCTGAGCAAAAGTATGCTCTTAAACTTTATTTGGTTTGAGTTATCCTTGTTCTTTCCAGACATAAGACTTAATTTAAAGAATAAGATACTTTTGATAAAATGAAGTGGGTGTTTGAAACTATCATCATATTTTGCCTCACACTCGGAATGGATGGAATCCACCTACCAGCTTCTTAGAGATGCAAATGATCAGCTTTTTGGTCATTAGACTTTGGTCCTAGACTTCCAGTATCAAAAATTTTGCAAATGAGGTCCAGTAATCAGTGTTTAAACATGTCTTCCAGGTGATTTTGAATTTTGAGAAGTGTTTTAGGGCAGGAATTGGCAGGCCACAGCCCTTGGGCTAAATCCTGCCCACTGTTTATTTTGGTACAGCCCTGGGAGCTAAGATTGCTTTTTGTATTTTTAAATTATTTTTTTAACATCACATGAAAATTATACGAAATTCAAATTCCAGTGTCAATAAACATAGTTTTATTAGAACCCAGCTACACCTATGTTTTCACCACCTATTGCTCATTGCTACTTTTACAGAACTGAATAATTGTGGTCATGACTGACCAGCCCACAAAGCCTAAAATATTTACTATCTAGTCATAAGCTCTAGGTCATAAGTCTGCTAGGAATGACTATATGTGTTGGTGATAAGCACTAAAAATGTGCTTTTATTTTTGGCTTCGTCTACTCCTGATGGCTCATTCCACAGGTCTGGAAATCCAATGGCATTTCCTCTGTCAGACTCCTTTTATCCCCCAAAGGCAGGCTCATCAAGGTTACTTCCTAGCGAGGAAAATGTCATAACAAAGGGATTTCTCTACCTTAGATGTAATCATTATAGTCACTTGGCTAAGATTCGAAGCATAGTTGGAGATATTTTCTGGAAATATCTGACTGCTGGCTTAATAGAGCTTCTCCAACTCTGCTGTGAATAAAATTGTCTTACAGAGCCTAACAAAAGTGTAGATTCTTGAGGTGAATTCCAGAAGGTCTGAATCAAGAATTCTGGGTTGGGCACTTGGAATTCATAAGCACCTGTAGGTGCTTCTGACTCTGGTAAACTGAAGGACATATTTTTGAAAAACAGTGAAAATAATTGAATTCTGTAAGAGATCCCCTTTGCCGGTGAATAAAGATAACTGACTTTTAGGCTGAGGCACGGGGTTTGGGATGAGAAAGGCAAAAGGAAAAAACTTTTCCAGAAGTGTGAATATGTAAAAAACTTAATTGGATCACAAGGTGATCCAAAGCAGGTGAGATTTTCAGGAATCTGAAGCTACACTAGCTGGGGGGTATCTTTCTGAAGTCCGAGAGGTGCTCAGTGTGTGTATATATATATATATATGTATATATATATATATATTTTTTTTTTTTAAAGTAGACTCCACATGTCAGACTTGCACCCATGACCCTGAGATCAAAAGTCACAACTGAGCCAGGCAGTTGCCCACCCCCCCGCCACTGTATATATCTTTTTATTTTTATTACATTTTAGTTACCCAGGATGTGTTTGTAATTTTGCCATTTTCAATAATTCACTTCTTGATTCGTTTAAGGTTTCTTCATGGGAGAGAATAATCAGCCACCTTATTTATAGTATTGCCTACGATTTGACCGAAGTCTATTCAGTGGACCATACATGATTCTTTTCTCACTATCAACTCCCTTCTTTCTATTTCATACCTCATTTCTCTAAATTTGGTAGGACAGGGACTTTTTGTGTACTTTCTGCCTGAGGCCTTTCATATGAAGAGTGAAAATTGCAAATGAAAAAAATATGATCCACAAAAAAGAAGCATAGGCCTTAAAATACTTATCTTTTCTCACTTCTCTATATTTCTAATTATATTTACCTTTTTGCAAATATTAGTAATATGACTCAAACTTTTCAAGATATCTTTAGTAGAAAGCCCGCTATTACATATTTGTATACATCATATATCTGATTGTACAACATTCAATTGTGGAAAAGAAATGTCATTCTTAAGAGTTTTCCCTTCCCTTCTGAGGATTGTTTGATAATTTCGAGTGACAATCTGCCTTTTCAGTTTTTATCATTGAGCTTTTTAATGATCGTCACAGTAAAAACACACACTAATTGATTTCTTTTTACCCAAATCACAGAAACAATTGCATAGGACAACTGAGTAAATATTTTCAGGTCTAGATAAGAATCTCTGGCCAGGATTTGAGCATTATTTGGTTCAACGGAATCCCAAGTAAATAAAAGAGTGACCCAAAAACTGTGTAATCTTGGGGTCAACGAGCCTGAGGTGAAGGGAAGAAGGACCTGCTTGTCCCTCTTCTGCTAGGGGAGATTTCCACACAACACGAGCCCCACCCAAAAGGGTGAAATGTTCTTTTATTTCCTTCCCTCAGACTCTCCTGCTAGCCCCTCTGCCAGCAAATCAGAGGGAGATGAATCATGTGAGAAAGGTGGGGGCAAATCAGCTATCTGCACGGGCCTGCCTTGCTCTGACTCATTTCAGAGGAAGCCACACACTTCTACGGCAGAGGGCAGCTACTTATTTATTTATTTGTTTCGTGCATGTGCTTTTCCAGACTCATAACATACACCATCAGCCTCCTGAGTGAGTTCCAGAAATTAAGGGAAAAAAATTATAAATTGAATGCACATGGAGAAACCGAGTCTCCATCCAAGACCGCACAGGCTCCCCGCCCCGGCGATCCACGTCCACACCCTCATGGTTCACACAGTACCTTTCTTCCAAGGATCCCAGAGAGCTGCTCCAGCACAAAGGAATTAGACCAAGGGAAGGATGTGTTGGAGTTTCCTTCTAGACCAGTAAGAGGAACTACTAGGCCCTCTAGAGTTTAAGGCCACACAGGCAGGCTGCGTATACACGTATACAGCAAGGAATAAAATTAAATTTTAAGCCTTTAGGTGTTCATTTTCCATTTTAGAAAGTCCAAATCACTCCCGATTATTATTATGTTATTCTTAGGGGCAAAAGTATGAGGTGAGACTTTTTTTGCCTTTGGAAATATATTCCCTGACACCCCATTTCTGCTTCATTTCTTCTCATTTATCATACTTTTCCCCCAAATATCAAATGTGCTCATGCCACCTTTCTCCCAGGAGAGTAATCTAATCAGATCATTTATATTAAAGAGTTCATGATGGGTACTGCACGTCTCATGTCTACCCATGTATTCTTTTTTGGGTGGCTCAGTCAGTTAAGTGTCTGACTTTGGTTCATGTCATGATCTCACAATCTGCGGGTTCGATCCCTGCATCAGGCTCTGTGCTGACAGCTCAGAGCCTGGAGCCTGCTCTGGATTCTGTGTTTCCCTCTCTCCCTGCACCTCCCCGGCTCATGCTCTGTCTCTCTCAAAAATAAATTTAAAAATTAAAAAAATAAATAAAAAGGGCTGTATCCTAAAGAATGACTGCACAGTCAAAAGAAATTATTGCAAATGAAGGAATTTGATGTATTTTTAGGATAAAACTATTGGTGTTTATGGGTCTTTGCAACAGCCTGTATGCATGCAATCTGCCACTTTCTCTGCCTACCACAAGGCCTGCTTAGCTCAAAGCAAGACTGAGACCATTCAGTAAAATTCATTGGCTTGTCAGGGACAGCCAGGTAAAGTCTGCTGCTTCTCCTTGTGCACACTGTCTCCAACCTGGACAAGGATTAGACCTTGATCTCCTGAGTCTTAAGATAGTGCTCTTCTTCTTATACTATCTGTACTGCTCATTTATTATAATACTAATTTAAAAAAAAAATCCTGAGCATGGCTGGCCCAGTTGATTAAGCAGCCAACTTTGGCTGAGGTCATGTCATGAGGTCACAGTTTGTGAGCTCAAGTCCCATGTTGGGCTCCCTGGTGTTAGCACAGAGCCTGCTTTGGATGTTCTGTCCCTTTCTCTCTCTCTTCTTCTCCCCCGTTCATTCTCTTTCTCTCCCTCCCTCTCTCTGAGTCTCTCTCAAAATAAATAAAAACGCTTAAAACAAATATCTTGGCACAACACAGATAGGGGTTTGAAGTGAGCCTCCTGGCTCTATGACACCCTTTCAGCAGGTTTACAGGTGCCTGGTCAAGCAATGGTAAATGGGCATCTGGACAGAGACATAAGTTTTACTTGTATTATATAACTAGAACTAAATCCACCAAAATTAAGATTTTCCTAACCGTTCCCACTTCTGTTTATATGTTGGCCATATCTGACATTTTCACTTTATATTATAAAAATATTTGTCATGCCATTATTTTACATTTTTAAAATTCTGGTTGGTGTTCCCACACCTACTATTTCTTCTACTTTGAGTGATTGCATTCCCAGCTGCAAAGTGCCCCCTCATTTACTATAGCCATTGAAAATGTACCAGGATCCTTCCCTATACTATCATACCAACACCACAGGGAAATTGATACTCATGATAACGGCACATACATGGGTCAATGTGCAAACTTGTCGGAGAAGGGTTCCATTTCCTTCATTAGACTATCCATAATGAAGCAGCACACCATGGATTATTCTGAAGGCCGATCAAAAGAAAAGCTCAAGGAATCATCATCTTACACTTTACAGAAGAAACTTACATTATTTGTTGTCTAGAAACGCACATGAATTAGAACACAGATCTCTACCGAAATGGAAGTGAAAAATGCTCTTCAGTAAATTTTAAAGAATTGAAAGAAAAATGGTTAAGGGCTAACATCAGAAATTCAATTAATCCAGGTTCCCTTTTTTCTCTGAGCATTGCAATTAGTCATCATTTTTTTGAAGTTTATTTATTTATTGTGTGTGTGTGTGTGAAGGGGGTGCAGAGAGTGAGGGAGAGAGAGAGAAACCTAAGCGGGCTCTGCACCATCAGCACAGAGCCCAACACAAGGCTTGAACTCACAAACTGTGAGATTGTGACATGAGCTGAAATCAAGAATCAGACACTTAATCAAGGCACTCAAGCACCCTAATCATCATTTTAGCATCAGTCACAATTGAGGAGTGACAAACTTTTAGTTTTTTTTTTTTAAATGTTTTATTTATTTCCAGGAGAGAGAGAGAGAGAGAGAGAGACAGCGTGAGCAGGGGAGGGTCAGAGAGAGAGGGTGTCACAGACTGAAACAGGCTCCAGGCTCTGAGCTGGCAGTCAGCACAGAGCCCAACGCGGGGCTCGAACCCACGAACCGCGAGGTCATGACCTAAGCGAAAGTCGGACGCTTAACCGACTAAGCCACCCAGGCGCCCCGAGGAGTGACAAACTTTTAGATAAAAAGAGCAAAGCACACACCTTTGCCCTCAATAGTATTAGGCTCTGTTTGTCATTACAGAACATGTGAGCAGGAAAAAGACCTGTAGACCAGAAAGAACACATATATTATTGTTGAAGTGCCCAATGTAGAAGGTAAAGTATGGTTCGTTTGGGTTGTAATATTAAAATGTTTATAATATTAACATATTGTCACTTTTCTTCTGAAGGAATGTAATTATTTCTGCTGCCTGCAGAATGGAAATTTTACAAGTGACATGTATTATCTTGTCATGGACAAAAACAATTAGTAATTTATCTGTCCTTTCCTTAGATGCCTCCTTAAATCTGCATGCTAGCCATTTTCTTCCGTCTGCTAATGCCGCAGATTTACTCTTCACCACCCACTCAAAGGCTGGTATGCAGGCCACATGTGCATATGCATTTTTTTTTTTAATGTGTTAGGGCTGAGTAACGAATAAGGTTTTTGCCATGGAATGAAAACAAGGGTAGTTGCTTTCATATAAATATCATTTGTCTCCTACCTGTGACTTAAAAGGCAAATATAACACTCCTTTTTGCTTCCTCCACACAAAGATCCTGGTTTCCTCCTGGATGAAGTCCCAGATAAGCATCTATTGACACTGCATTCCTTCGTCATGCCGGTTTTGTCTATCAGATATTTTTTGTAGAGCAATTCCATGTACCATGTAAGCAGAGATGACACTCTCCTTCTTGCAAAGGCATCCTTTGCCAGCAGGCAAAAATTTGCAACTGTCTCAAAACAGATAAAGAAAGAAAAGAAAATTTGTCTTTTTAAAATGCATTTCAGGTTGTGACATTGGAGTGGAAGAATGAGTATGGGATGTTTTTCTATCCCAGAGTTCATATTTCTCAAAGTCTTTCCTTTTAATCTACTCATGCTAGCCTTAGAGATATTTAAATATAAAACAAAAATAACAACAAAAAATTACTTTAAACCACTACACATTCCTATTCTTTTAGGTAATAAAGACCTTTTACTTAAAATGAATTATGTATTAAACTTTTTTTATGTCTTTGCTAGCTCAGCAAACCTTTGTTCTGAATGCTTTGTGACCATTAGTGCCTTTGATTATAGATTACACCACCATTTGATTTATTTTTTTCTCATGGGCAACATATTTCTTTCATTGAGCAACATTCTGAAACTTGGAAATCTAACCTGTGTTTTAGTCTTAGGAAAGGAACATTCATATGGTAAATCCTCCCCAGTTGGACTTGGTATTCATTCAACTTTTATATGGTTGATTTTAGGCCAGGTTCAATTATGCAATCACCCTCAACTCAAAGAGGATAGTAGAATACAAAAGCACTTGTATTTAATACGGTGCCAGTTTTTTCGAAGAAGAAAAAAATAGGGAAATGTTAATATTTAACAATGAAGTAATAATCTCTCACTGCAAGTCTAGAGGACAATAACATAAATTGACTGTGCAAATTAGAGATAGATTAGGCCTGAAATCCAGGCAAACCCAGTGTGTTCCTGTTAGTACTCAGAAAAAATATTTTTTTTTGAGTTCTTCTTTTTATCAGAACAAGGAAATCACGCACCTGACCCGAATGTTTTATGATTAGAAACAATTTAAATACACCGATACCACCTCTGAGTTCAGTTTTTTTCTTCCAGAAAGTTGTGGTTGCCTTAAACACAGTTTCCAGGGAAGTATTTTTTTACACATTCTGAATTGCTTGTCCAGTCATTTTCTTATATTGCATTACTCACATCCCCTTGTTGGAGGAAATTCCCTCTTACAAATGCTGTATCACTGGGATCTATGTATATTTATGTAACGCTGCTCGTTCCGTTTCTTCTTAGACGGACTCAATGGCACTGTTTCCCGAACTGAGCTCCGTTGTCTCCATTAATATTAAATTCACACTCACAAAAGTAGAAATGCACTCAAAGCTCCCAGGCCTTTTCTTTGGGATATTTATAGCTAACAAGCTCTGCTCTGATTTGGGGGTTTACTAAGAGTCCTCAAACTTGCTAGAGAACAGCATTGCAATGCATTGGCTTGATGCTTGCAGGACAAATCTTCCTTCCATATCGGAATGCATTTTCTATTAATGATCCAGAACAAGGATAAATCAGAGATCCTTAGCCCTAGCTTAAAGAAGCACATTTTCCAAATAAACAAGCAGAAGCATTGAGCACTCCAGAGGGCTGAGACCCCCACAATCGTCTGGCTCATTTGAATGACCCAGAAAGGTTAGGCAGACTTCTTGTCTTACAAGAGCCTAGGAGGTCCCCTGGGAACAGCCACAGACTTGTTCTCCACAATAGAGCAATACGGCCGGAGTTTTGTCTGCTAGGTGATAATACTTTGGGACTTCACATGTTATGGGGCCTATACCCTGGAGCCTGGAGCCACAGACTGCAATATATGATCTCATGGTGACATGAGCCCTATCTCTGTTTCTTTCAAAACGAGGAGGATTGAGTTAAGGCTGAAGAGTGAACTGTGAACTAGTATTAAATCCACTCTTCTCTGTCCTTAGAATCTCACACAGGAAATCAGCGTATGTTTATATATCCTAAGCATTGCTTTGGCTTTGGCCTGCAAATAAATTGGAAGCCTATTGTACCCTGAAATAATGACAGCAATCGTTTGTTTTTAGCAGATTGAGGCCCACATCCTGGTTAAGTAATGTGACTGCTGGGTTTTTCTTCTCTTTCTGACACTATGGATATAGATTCCTTCCTAACCACGTATTTTGAGATGTTTCTGAGTGATTTGCTTAATTCGTATGTGAGCTAAACAGGACATTTATTAGGTTAAAAGAAAAATAAGGTACAAGTGTCCCTGTCCTCATTACTGTCTAAATATTACATCACTCATGCTTTTACAGAAGTTTCTGTGGTCATGAAAGCAGATTTTCCTAAATAAATGAAAAGAATTCATGCTCTTATTCTTCACAATTTTCTTAGAAATGTTTTCTTTAAAGGTATGGAGCTGATTTACTAGTTTTTTTAATTTTTTTCTTTTCATTTCTTTCTTTTTTTTTTTTTAAATTCATGATCTCAATACTGAAAGAATCCTCCTGAATCCCTTTTCATTACTCACATGTAGTTGATCACATTAAGAGGCTTAGAACTATTTGGCAGATGTTCCTTGTCTCATGATTTCATGCAAGGCAGCAGAAGAGCAATTATTGTGGTATTTCTTTAAAAAAAAAATAGAAAGTTCTCATCTGATCTGAGGGTTGGGTGGAGCTCAGGGTGTGTCCCTTCTGTCTCTTCTGGGCTTTGGTGGAGTTGATTTTTTCAGAGAAAGTCCATTTGTTAGATACAGACAAGGAGAAAAGTACCTGGATGACTGTGCATCATAAACTCTTTGGAGGTGATCGTAACTTCAATTTTAATCTAGAGTCAGAGTCAGGAAGTGAACAGCTTTCAAA
The DNA here is from genome assembly GCF_003009895.1 of Hyaena hyaena. Taxonomy (NCBI): domain Eukaryota; kingdom Metazoa; phylum Chordata; class Mammalia; order Carnivora; family Hyaenidae; genus Hyaena; species Hyaena hyaena. The sequence continues at coordinate 1,274,755 of NW_024081203.1, read as the reverse complement.
ACTTTTACAAAATTAACAGTGAAGGTAATAGATGAGAGGGGTGTGGAGGTCGGTGGCAAAAAGTGGGTAGGACTCTGGCTGCTGGTGGAGTAACTACTGTGTCCGCACTTAGAACTGTGGCTTCAGGGGACCTTCACCAGATTCCATTAACCTTGCAGCCTCTTTCTTGTAGGGACTACCTGGGTGGCCAGAATAAGCAAGAACCGAAATAATTGGGGCTTGAAAAACAAATCAGTGTGAAAGTCGAGATATGAGTTAGTCAGCGACAGAAGAAATGTGGCTTAGAGATCAGAACAGAGGCTGGTACTTTCTGTTTTTAATCCCTCTTAACCAGCAACATAACTTTTAGAAATAGTGCATCCCTTCTCACATTTCCACAATTTATTACTGTAGAGGAATGCATTGAAAGAAATTTACTTTATTATTATTTTAATTTTTTTATTTTTCAAAAGGGATTTAGAACCATTCATACATGTATAAAAAATTGCAACACTATCAAAAGTTGTGAAATTGAAAACTTATCTATGCCAGGGATCAAAACTTTATTTGGGAGTCAAGTGAAGTCCGAAGAAGATACTAGCCTTATTTAATTTCTACCACCATGGTTCCTTTTTGTTTGTTTGTTTGTTTTCTTCCTTTTCTTTTCTCCCCAAGAATCAGTACAATTGAATCCATCTCATTGTGAGACCTGGCCTTAAACAGGTTTCTGTGATGGCTCCTCAGCCTGAATCTACTTTCTTTTCAATGATCCTAGGAAGTGGAACTGAAACACTGGCCTCCCCAAATTAAGGCTGGTCATTCTAGAAGATGTATACTCTCCTTGACCCTCCACTCCGGCAGACTGGGGCTTCGCCCTTTCTCTGGAGCCTTCTCTCAGCCTTGGCCCAAAGCCTTCCTCTGTCATTGTGAGTCTGAGGGACACCTTATGTACCTCATCTACATCTCAATTACTTGTGATAACCTGAATCTGAAAGCCCGGACAATTAAGTATGCAGATAATTTAATCTCTTCATTATAGGCATAATTTTCAACTCCATCCCCCACATTTTATGAGCTGCTCACAAATCATATCATCTGATGGATTTAAATTCCATGTTTTTCTGTTTCCCTCATTGCGCATCTGGCGAAAGTCCTAAAGAATCTTAGAATGGCCAAAATGCATACACTAGGAATAGAAGGAAAAGGGCAGAATCTTGGATAATCTATTAACAAATAACCTGTTTATGAATACTTTTTTGAAAAATCACATATTTATAACCCTAATGGTGAAAAGGGATTTTTCCTGTTTTTTTTTTTTTTTACGTTTTTTTTATTTATTTCTAGGAGAGAGAGAGAGACAGCGTGAGCAGGGGAGGGTCAGAGAGAGAGGGAGTCACAGACTGAAACAGGCTCCAGGCTCTGAGCTGGCAGTCAGCACAGAGCCCGACGCGGGGCTCGAACCCACGAACCGCGAGATCATGACCTGAGTGAAAGTCGGACGCTTAACCGACTAAGCCACCCAGGCGCCCCGGGATTTTTCCTGTATTTTTGACTACATTCTAATACATTTAAACAAAATCAACCATTACATTTAGTTAAAAATAGTGACATTCCAATAAAAAAAAAATGTCTCCCAAACACACACACACACACACACGCACGTGCACACACACACACATTCAGATACACATGTCTCCAGTAGGTTTATGTGTGACATCCATTAGCACAGTTCCACATTTACAGCTACCACTATATCTGACCCCTCATTCATGAAAGCTCCTGCTGCTTAGCCTTGAGCTACTGGGCTCCTGTCATTTCCCACTGAGCACACTGGGATGGATTTGGGTGTCTTGCCCTCATTTACAATCTGAACAAAAGAAACCCAAGCCAAGAAAGCAGCTGGCACCATAAAAACAGTAAAAACTCTAGCTGGCATCTCTGGTTGCCACTGACTAGCCAAATATCCACAGGGAACGGTGCCAATATAGATTTCTGGGACAAAACAACAAAATAGATTTTAGTCAATAAACATTGATTTGACAAGAAATCACACAAATCCGTCCATACCGAAGGACACGTACATCCAGAGTTCCAAACCAATGAGCACATTATGGACAGATTGAAAACATGCCTGGGCTGGATTCATATGTGGTACATGCTCTCCAAGGTCTTCATCTGCCAAATATGGTTATATGTTAGGTGTCAATGCTGCTCTCTGATTGTGCTACCAGCTGATGACATGAACCATGGACACTGACAAAGCAAGCACATACCATCACTCTGAGAGGCGGGGGGCACTTTTCAAACTTTTTTGGAATGGAATGGAAAAAATATGTTTTGATGTGTGACCTAAAATATACAAACAACCAATGAAATAAGATTGCATGAAACAATACATAGCCCTACTATGAATGATGCACTCAGTTTTATTCTTTTCTATTTTACTATGTTGTATTCTATTTCATAGTTTTAAGGTTTTATGACCACTGAGATGGATTGTAACCTGTTAATGAGTCATGCAATAGTCAAGATGATATAAACTCATCCTTTAGAACTTTCATTTCTTAATAGGTTTTGTAGAGGATATGGCTTTCTTTTTTCTTCTTTTTCTCTCTTTTTCTTTTTCTTTTTTCCTTTCCTTTCCTTTTCTTGTTTATTTTTCTTTTCTTCTCCCCTCCTTCCCTTTTCTTCCTTTCCTTTTTAAAAAAATTTTTAAATGTTTATTTAGTTTTGAGAGAGAGAGACAGAGTGCAGCAGGGGAGAATCAGAGAGAGAGGGAGACACAGAATCAGAAGCAGGTTCCAGGCTCTGAGCTGTCAGCACAGAGCCCAACATGGAGCTTGAACTCATGAACTGTGAGATCATGACCTGAGCTGAAGTCAGATGCTTAACCAACTTAAGCCACCCAGCTGGCCCTCTTCCTTTTCTTTTCTGTTCTTTTTGAGTTACATATAGACACATGGCTATTGCTTTAATAATCCCCAACAGAGGGGCACCTGGGTGGCTCAGTCCATTCAATGTGAGACTCTTGACTTCCTCTCCGGTAATGATCCCAGGGTAGTGAGGTGCTGAGCTCTCCACTGAGCGTGGAGTTGGGGTTCTTTCTCTCTCAATCCCTCCTCCCTTGTCCCCTGCTTCATACATGCTCTCTCTCTCTCTCAAAAAAAATCCTCAATAGATACGTGGCTGAAGAAAATGACCATCAAATTTAATATCCACTGATTGAGTAACTATGTGTATTAACCTACAATGAGTGTTTTATTTTTATTTATTTTTAACTTTTTAAATGTTTATTCATTTTTGAGACAGAGAGAGACAGAGCATGAGTGGGGGAGGGGTAAAGAGAGAGGGAGACACAGAATCCGAAGCAGGCTTCAGGACACAGACTGTGACATCATAACCTGAGCTGAAGTCAAACACTTAACCAACTGAGCCACCCAGGTGCCCCAGATTAGTGTTTTAAAGACCCCTAAGCCTAAGTCAAAAATTGTAGCTAACAACATTCATTTCATTTAAATTATTTAAACTAATATTTAAAGAATTGCAATCAATCATGCAGTATTTTGGGGGTTAATTATTCATCTAGAGTTAACCTTTTTAGGGAATATTTTATAAAAATATACTGTTATGCAAAGTAGAAATCCACCAAGTCAAATATTCTTTTCCTCTCCTTAGGATGAAAATTCCACTTAAGTGTCCCCTGAACTCAGGGATGCTGGTGGTAGGTAGGTTGGGAAATCATCAGTTTTGCAACTAACAACGGACAGGCAGGTTTCTGGCAACCACCAGTCTCCCTATCTTGGTGTGCTTATTTACTGTGGGATGACTTCACTGCCTGACTCCAGTGACGGGCATGTAAATCTTGCTCATCCTATCAAGGTACCCGATGACCTGGCCACCATAATTGGTTCAAAATTGGGCATATAACCCAAACCAGCCAGTGGAGTCATTACTGAGAATCTAAGTCTAAAATATCTGGGAAGAGCCATAGTTCTTAAACTGTCATAGATTTTGTTACCTGTAACAAAACCCGTAAGTCTTGAACAAAAAGCGGCGGCCTAGGTAAGACCTTACTAAGAGTAAATACATATGTTTTAAAGATGAATTTATGCCCTGGTTGTGTCTATGCTTAACAATGAAATCACTTTGGAACCACTCATTTAGAAGAACCAACTAATGTCTTAAAGAAAAAAAAAATTTAACTGGACTTCCAATAAGGATAACGGGGAAAAGACCTGAAAAACCCTCTATTGTGTTGAAACATTTTTGAAGGATTTAATCACTTCACTCCCTTGTGTATTTCTTTAACAATAATGGTTCTCTTATAATGGTTGTGTAACTTTGAACAAGTCACCACACCTCTCTGCTCTTGGCACCTTATACATAAAATATGGATGTTATGGACGTTTGTATTTTATTGCCTATGCACTCACTTGATTAGAGAGTGTGATCAATAAGTATAAGCTCTAGACTTAACCCAAGTGCAACCTTGTAATCTTCTGTCTCTTCCAGCCACTAAGTACACCTCCAATTCTGATTCTTTATTTTGGATAAGACTTGTTCACTTTTAACAAGCCTGGAAATATCTCTCTTGGAGATGCAATACAATTTTTTCCTATTACTAAATAACAAGCTAAAAGAACAAGTATTTCTTATGCTGCAATACTTTACTCTTCTATGGGCATCTCCAGTCCTCTGAAGTATTTCTTACAATAGTCACTCATCACCTTGATAATGGATATCTTAGGTTAGAGGTGATATCTCACTGGTTTTGATTTGTTTTTCCCTGACAATGAGTCATGCTGAGCACTTTTTCATATGTCTGTCACCATTGGCGTATCTTCTTTGGAAAAATGTCTGTTTAGATCCTTTGCCCAGTTTTAAATTTATTACTGTTGTAATTACTGTTGCTAAAGTTCAGGTGAAATAACTTAACACCTAAGATTTGTTGAGTAGTTTATCGTTTCAGGTTTCAAGTTCAAGTCCTTAATCCATTTTGAATTGATTTTTGTGTATGATGTTAGATAGTGGTCCAATTTCATTCTTTTGTATTTACCTTTCCAGTTTTTCCAGCACCATTTGTTGAAGAGACTATCCTTTTTCCCTATTGTATATTCTTTTCTTCTTCGTCATAAATTAATTGACCATATATGCATTGGCTTATATCTGTGTTCTTTATTCTATTCTGTTGATCCACACATCTGTTTTTATCCCAATATCATACTCTTGATTACTACAGCTTTGTAATATATTTTGAAATGAGAAAGTGTGATGTCTCCAGCTTTGTTCTCCTTTCTCAAGATTGCTTTGACTATTTGGGCTCCTTCGTGGTTCCACACAAATTTTAGGATTGTTTGTTTTATTTTTTTGAAAAATGACACTGGACTTTTGATAGGGACAATTAGATAATATGGACAGTGTTAGTTATTGTAATCCATGAACATGGAATACTTTTCCATTTATTTGTGTCTTCAGTTTCTTTTATCAATGCCTTATGGTTTTCAGAGTACCAATTTTTGTCTCCTTGGGTAAGTTTATTCCCAAGTATTATATTCTTTTTGATACATTTATAAATAGGATTGTTTTCTTAATTTCTCTTTCTGATATTCCATTTGTGTATAGAAACACACTGGCTAGGATGTCTATTACCAAAAAGATGAGAAAAAAATACTGGCAAGGATATGAAGGAAAGGGAGCCCTTATAACCACTGGTGGGAATATAAACTGGTACAAGTACCATGAAAACCAGTATGTAGGTTCCTCAAGAAATTAAAAATAAAACTACCATACTATCTAGCAACCCTACTTCTTGCCATATATTCCAAGGAAATGAAATAATTATCTCAAAAAGATATCTGTTCTCTCAGGTTCACAGCAGCTTTATTCACAATAGCTAAGATATGGAAACAACCTAAGTGTCTGTCAACAGGTGAATAAACCAAGAAAGTGTGGTGTATATAATAGAAATGGATTATTAGGCCTATAACAAGAAGGAAATCCTGTCATTTACAACATGGGCAAACCTGAAGGGCATTGTGCTAAGTGAGATAAGTCAGATAGAAAGAGACAAATACTGGATGGTTATCAGATGTGGAATCTAAAAAACCAAATGTCAAACTTCTAGAAACAGTAGAAAAGTGGTCCTTGAGTGGAGAATTAAGTGATGAGAAAAATAAGGAGAGGCTAGTAAAAGGATATACACTTTCAGTTATAAGGTAAGTTCTGAGGATCTAGTGTGTAACATAATAGTAAATATAGTTAACACTTTGTGTATAATTGAAATTTGCTACAAGACTATAACTTAAATGTTCTCACAAAAAAGGTACATGCATGAGGTGATGGATCTGTTATTTAACTCAATGGGAGAAATTTTTTCATGTCCTTTCATATCCTTGTGTATGTATATCAAATTGCAGCATTGTATACTCGCAATATCGTCCAATTTTATTTATTAAATATACCTCAGCAAATCTGGGAAATAGAAAAAATAGCCTCCAAAGTCAGTAAGAAGTTTTTTACTAGATGCCTTTTACACACACACATGCGCACACGTGTGTGCATACACACACACACACACAAATGGTATCCAATTATTTTCCCAAGATCAAATGGCTGAGTTCTATTCAATAGCACACTGAGGAAGTAGAGCAAAGAGGATGTGAGAGAAGGGAGATCAGGAGAACCGAGTAGGATATGACTATAGTCAAAGGCATGGTGAGAGGAAAGGTCAGAATAACCTCAAGGGTTTGGGATATCATTATGACTCAGGCCAAGTTTATAACCAGGTGCACGTTTTATGTGAGAACAAGCAGAATGAGACTTAGTAAGTATTCTCCAAAGAAGGATCATAAATAATAGAATTATGTAAGCACACATTTATTCACATGGACTATCATGTATTTTATCACCAGCAGTCTCTTTCCTAGTTTTTATTTTCTTGAGCAGTTTTCCCTATGATTTCTCTTGATCAATCTCCACACTGGCTGTTTTCAGCATTTTCCCTTCAACATTCAGAGGAGTGAGGACCTCCCACGTCTATGATGGACAGACCTTTAGCTCATCTGTCAAAACAACCTGCTTGCTTGCTGAATGTCTAGTCACTGAAGACAAATGCCCTTCTGTTATTTCCCATCTATTTTCCTTTCAAAATTAGGAAGAGCTCTTTTCCTTTTCCACTCAAAAACAACCTTATAGCAACAAGGTGGATGGTCAAAGCTAAAGAAGAGAAAGTACAAAACACTAGGAGTTAAACTGACATGCATTTTAGGGTCACATATAGATAGTTTTAGAAAGCTGAAAAGTCCCTTGACCTCTTTATTTTATTTGGCAACATTTTGTCATTTGCCAAAGGACATTATATTTCTTATCTCTCTCCATTTTTCGTATAAACACATATAATATGACAGGGTACAGAGAGGTGAAGTTCACATGCATTTTATAATGAGGCCACAAAAACTTAATTATATGTGCAAAACAAACTGTATACAATGATAAGAATGCAAGTCATGTTGTCCAATCTTGTCAGCTATCAAAATACCTACAGCTCAAAGTTTAAAATAATTATTGGGGCTGTTATTTGGAAAAAACAATATCTTATTCCCCAAGTTCATTGACCTATTCATTCACTCATTTATTGAACACAGATATTTGTAGGGCATTTACAATGTGGAAAATATTTTGTAACATATTAATTATGTCTTAGTGGCCAAATAATTACTGCACCAAAACACTATCATTGAGGGAAAATGTGTGTGTGTGTGTGTGTGTGTGTGTGTGTAAATATATTTTGAAAACTGACAGTAAATAAAATAATTCTTTATTCACTGTAATGTATTTTTCTCTTGGTCAGCCTGAGTATGAGACTTAGGTCTATATTTAGCTTCTTGAGGAAGTCACATAACTTTATAAGCCTCAGTTTCCACATTTGTAAATAGATAAAATCAAATTAAATACAATTGAGATTATGCTTATTATTCTGTGATTCAAATTGTTCCTTTTTTGAAATTTGTATTCCCATTCAGAGATAAGATCTTTTAAAGACTGAGACTCTCTTCTTGTGGTAGGTTATTCAAACTGATTTCAAGTAGACTGCTAGGCTACAGTGGAGATTCAAGGCAGCAAGAGTTGAGTTAAAGAAAAAAATGTAAAACATCGTACATAATGTGCCATAGCTTCTACAAGGAATCCACATGCTGGCTCACCCTGTCCTCCATTAGAATGTTTTCCTACAAAATGCCTTATGTATCTTTTGTAGAGTAAGGTGGTTTTATGTCAATAGACTCTCCCAGTTGCACTTTCACTTAAGCCTCACCTCTAATGACTCAGAGTGCTGCCTTATTAAATAATTTTATGTGTGAGACAGTGGTTAAAGGGAGGGCTGCAAGAGAAAGAATATTGGGGAAGTCTTCTTGATGTCCTGAAATTATATAAAGTTCAGCATCAATCCTGTAGGCAACCTTGAAAATACAAATTAAAGAGATTTGAACAAGACAGGGGCCTCCCTACATCTACTCCAACATCGTGCAAACTTTGAATCTAGCTCTTCAGGTGTTGATCTTATTGGAAAAGAGATTCTGCTTTATTCCATTTGTGCCAGGATATCAGAGGTCTCATTATGTTGGAAATCAGACTCTGCGATCTTGACGTTCTAGAAGAAGTTTATTTTATGTTTCTATCCTGGGATCAACTAGGTCTCAAACATGATTTTCAGGAATCTGTGTGTCACATTGTATACGTTGTGGGAGGATTATAGACTAGAAGACACAGTCTTTACTCTCAGGAAGCCGACAATTTAATTGTTTTGAGCTTGGGTATGACCTGGGGAAAGGTCAGACTTCCCAGGACTTTAAGTGACTCAGTGAGCAAATTTTGTTTTAACTAAATACCCACTTTGTTTAAAACTAAGATATATGTGAGGAGGACACAGCTGTAAAAAGGGCTACATTACAGAAGAAAAGGCCTTAAAATGGTATCAGGAGAACATCTGACTTTATGCCTTCCAGAAGACAACAAGGAACCCATCTAGGACTCTGGCAGTGGGGCCAGTGTGACAATGAGTAGCATCTTCAAAGCGATTAATTTGGACTAATCCATATAGAAGTACATAACATTAACATTTTCTCCTCTCTGTCAAGTTCCTGGTCCTAATCGATATTTGTCCTTCTGTTGTATGATTCTGCTGAAAATCTCAGAGCTGGGGGAATTTTATTTGTTTCTGACGTTTGAAAGAGGAGAGGTCATTTCTACCTGGGTGAGCCTGTGCATCTTTTGATAATTCAGTTTTGATATCACATGGCAGCCAGCTGGCCACACTCTTTAGACTCTCAGTGGTCTAAACCTTCTGCTTTATTGGTCTAGATGCATTCCTCACTCACCATGTCAATAAACCTCTCTATTTCTCCTCCTGGCTTTCACCACGTACCCCACTGGGGCCCTATGTCAAGGAAATCACTGATCATGATGAGACTCCATATTTTTGTGTAAAATAATCTCTTGGCCAGATGTAAGATCTCCTACAATCATTTCATGTTACATTGAAGTTGATCATTTTTTTTAACCTATAGATGTATAAGCTCCAAGATATTTCAGAAAGAGTTAAAAGCAATTAAAAAACTTTTTCAAATGTTGCATCCATAGTAAACTAGCTTTGGGACTCCCCTTTTTCTCTGTCTTTCTGTTTGTCTGTTACTATGATTGCTGGCTGCACTGGAAACAAGATGTCTCAGAACAATTCAGAGAGTGTGTTGCAACCCCACATCACCAGCAGACTCGACCCCATTCACAAATGGAAGTTGTGAGCTTGTCCTGACCAATTGCTTTTCTCCCTGTCACATTGTTCCGCTACTTCTGAGTATTACTAATAAATGGAATGAGGAAAACCTGAAGGGAATTTAAAAGTAAAACATAGGCAAAGAAATTTACCAAAAATGCATGCAATTTACAATGAACCAAGTGAAAGGATTGGAAACATATTTTCACAATTCTGTGTAGGTTGAATTGTCTGAGGGGGAGCACATTTGAGAAGAAAAAAAAGGTCACTGTAAAGTTCCTCACATACAATTCTTCTGTCCAAGTTTTCTGTGAGAAAGATAGAACTACTGGCATGTGTCCACCATCATTACACTTTAAATAGAATGACTAGAAACATAAGTGGCTTCCACCCCATTTCATGTAATGCAATTTTGTTTCCTAGATGTTAAAAAAAAAGAGAGATTTCTTTACCAAAACATGAAAATTGGCAGTTTTGAAGATACTGCTTTTTCTGATTTCTTTTTCATTCTGACCATCTTCAAGCTAAAAAATGGAAAATATAAGCAGGTAATCGTTTAATTTGTTATTAAGAGTAATTACTGTCTGGTCTTTGAGGGTTCTTTCCATGTAAGTTTTAAATAGAAAACCACTTAACATATATTTATCTTTGTAAGCTATTTTAAATGATCAGCAAATACCTTCTCATCACATAAAAGGAGCCATTTAAAACATTCTTATTCTGATAAAAGAAAATTATAATGTATGAGACCATAGAAACTAAAGTAGTATTTAAGCTGTGATAGACACTATAAGGAGAAGGACATATTTAGTCAGCACATGTTTCTTTGATTGTCCTCTTTTGATTACGGATACAGTTTCTATTCTTGTGTGCTGTTGTGTACCTGAGTCCTAGCCAGCTAATAAAAGAGAAAGGTAGACTGTGAGCCTTAAGAGACATCTGAATTTAAAGACTTCTTGATGTCCTTTGATTTGAATAATTTGAATAATTTATGGGCAAAAATCTAACATTCATAATGTAGAAGACTGCCTGTTGTTTTTGTTAAGGAGGTATTATAATGTTATCCATATATTTTGCTTTTGTTTATTCATCTACTCTTACTAAACAAGAATATTTACTGAATGTACGATACGCAGAGTACCATTGTAGCTGTTAGGATACAGCGATGAACAAAACAGAAACAGTCACTGCCATCTTGAAATTTACATCTAGAATGGCTAGACACACAATAAGGAAGAGCAATCATAAATATATGTTTGGTTTGCTGGTTGGGTTTTAATAAATGTAACAGGGAAAAATAAACCAAAGTAAGTATGAAGAGTGCCAAGTTCAGGGTGGGTTGGTCATAGGTAATTTTATAGGGTTACAAAGAAGGTGACATTTGAACAAAGAACTGCAGAAAGTGAAGAAGGGGACCAGCTAGATATTTACATGTTTCAGGAGAAGGAACAGAAAGTAAAATTGAAGTGAGGAGTCTTGGACATGACTAAGAAGAAAGTTACTGAAGAGTTTTAAAACAATGCATAATAGCTGTTTTTTTATTAGGAATGATCTGCCTCATGGTGAGCTGAGGCTATGGTTGGCAATATTTGCATCAGGATGACCAATGAGAAAGCATTTGCAGGGCACCTGCATGGCTCAGTCAGTTAAACGACCAACTCTTGTTTTTGGGTTAGGTCATGATCTCACAGTTTCTAAGATCAAGCCTCATAAGGGCTCCACACTAACAGGGAGCATGCTTGGGATTCTCCCTCCACCTCTCTGTGCTTCTCCGCAGTACAAGCATAAGAGAGGACGCGTGCTCTCTAAACAAACAAACAAACAAACAAACAAACTTTAAAAAAAGAAAACGTTTGCAAATATGCAAGCAAATGATAATGATGGGTTAGACGATGTGGTAGTAGAGACATAATTAGAAATGGTTGAATATTTAAAGTTTAAACCAATAGGATTTGCTGATGGATGAAGGTTAGTATGAAAGAAAGAGAGGATTAAAGAAGAGTATATACATTTAGGCCTACCCCACTTGAAAAAGTGAATTTCTTTTTACTATGATGAGAACCACTATGGAAAAAGTAGGTTTGGGATAGGTGAACGGGGATCAGGACTCTGGTGTTACATGTTAGATTGGAGACGTCTCATCAGCATCAAGTAGGCATGTTAGGTAGAGAGTTGGATATATAAAATCAGAGTTAAGAAAAATATAATCTGTGAAATTATTAGTATGTAAAAAGTATTTAAAGCCACAGGATTAGATAAAGTCATCTGAAAAAAAAAGTGAGTAGATGGGGAACAAAAGGTTTTAAGCTTGAGTCTTGTGTGCCTCCAGTATTTATTTTTAGATTTGGGGGAGAGAGAAATAACTAGAAAATGAGAGTGAGAAGATGTAAACAGTGAGGCAGGATGACTTCAAGGGAAAGTAGTGCCCTGGACGCCACATGTAGAGGGTGTTTTAAGGTGGAAGTAGTGATCAAACATTTGTCAAAATATTTCTAACACTTCAAATGACATGAAGACAGATCATTGATCATTGGGTTAAGTAATAAGGAATGTCAGAATGACCTAGAAAGAGTTTGTTTACATTTTTTGTAAAAAAAAAATTGAAAATGGGATTTGGGAGAGTTACTAGACAAAAATGGAGATGGGGAACATTGTGAAATGAACTTCACCTGTGTTATTTGTCCTACCTAATTATTGCTCTTAACTAAATATATATATTTTAAAGTACATTTATTCTCTCCATTTTCATTTTAATTACAAGTGATATTAAACAAAAAATTATATAAAATGGCTTAGAATCCCGGAAATTAATATTACTACACAAAATTCTTGAGGACTTTTTTTTTGGTATGACAATGTCAGTGCCATTTCATTAAGTGATGAAAATGGATCCGTTTGATAAAAAGTTTAAAATTAATATTTTTAATTGTGGTTGCACAGGCAATTTCTTTCTTTCTTTTTTTTTTTTTTTTTTTTGGTCAAAGGCTTCACTCTACAAGGTTAAGACAAGGTAAATCTAAAACAAAGAAAATACCTTTTATCTTACTAAAATTCTATAAGAAGGAAAGAGAAAAGCCAGAAATTCACTTCAAAGCTATTAGCCCTGGGTAGAAAGCAGATATATGCTTTAGGGGATATTAAATTATGAAGTATATAACTCTAAAAAACTAGAGAGCTTTGACTCTCATTTATCTAATAATTATTGAGCACCTGGTATGTGGTAAGTATAATCAGGACACTGGTTATACCCTGGTAAACCCTGCTAGAGACCTACCTCATCTGCCTTTCTTCTTTGCTACAAAAGTCTTTACTTTCTTAAGAGAAAAAAAAATATATCCAGTACAAAATACACACTATCCCAAACTCTCTTGCAAAAAGGGGGTAGATATGTGATGTAATCGTGGCAATGAGATGTAAATGGAGGTCTTGTAAGGTTTTAGGAAAATGTGTTGCCAACTCCAGGAACTTCTTCCTTTTCTTCCTTTCCTTCTTCTTACCAAGACTTCTGTGGATATGATCTTGTGACCACTAGGCAATTAGGATAATGATGGAGACCTGAAGGCTGGCAGAATAGGTCCACTCCCTGCTGGTGTCATTGAGCTACAGTACTCACTCTGGACTACCTATCCCTGGAATTCTGGTTTCAAGAGAAAAATAATCCCTTTACCTTCATCAGCTATCATTTCTTAATGTATGGGTTAAGCACACCCTGTTGTCAACATTGTCATTGTGCAGTAGAGGAAAAATGCACATGAATGCATAATTATACTGCAAGGTTATAAGATCAACAAAAGAAATCAGCACAGACATGGGACAGCATAGGAAGAGTGAACACCACTGCCCAGTGGGCACAAGAAACATTTAATTTAGCTATAATTTAAGCCAAGTCTTACAGCATGGGTAGTGATTAAACTAAAGAAGGCAGGAAAGAACATTCTAGGTAGTGAAAACAGTGGAACACAAAAGGATAAAGATGTAAACAGCATGGCCTATTACACAAATTATTCTGGTGTGGCTGGGATTGGAGTGGAAGTAGATTATTATTAAGAATTCAGACAGAATGTCAGACAGAAGCAAGATAAAAGGTCTTTTGGCCTATGTTATGAAGGTTGGGTTTAACTCTGGAGTCAGTAGGAAATCACCAGAGGATTTTAAGCAGGGACTGACATTATCAATTTGTGTTTTCAATAGAGCTGGCAGCAATGTGGAGTATGAAACATAAGTGCCATCTCCCTTTCCTCCACATCAACCAAAAAGATATTGAATAAAATCCAAACACGCGGAAACTAAGGGATAAATACTGTCGTCAAGTATATGAAACATTTATGAGAAGGATGCAGAGCAGTTGTTCTGGGTGTCTGTGGCAGACCAAACACAAAGGAATGCACTCGAATAGAAGCAGTACAGTTGAGTTGAACCTTTAGCAAAAACATCTCAATCGAGGACTGCTCTAGAAAGAGATATAACCAGAATGGGCTGCAATGGGCAATTGGAAATTGTGTTTCTTTAAATAGCTGGAAGAAATGGGAAGAGCTATCAGTTTTGGAGGAATTTTAGATATTCACTTCCCTGACAGCAAGGGGTGTGATAAACTAGGAATGCATTTCTGCTTCATTGTGTTATGATCCCTCAAGTCTAGAGGTGAAATATCCCATCGATCCTACCCTATAAAACCAACTTAACTCCCTAGAATATAGACAAATAAAATACTGCTCACTTGCATTAATGACTACTGATTAATATCTCAGTATTATCTCAGAAGAAACAGGCCTAGAGAGGCTATTTTCTCATTGTCTCACTTCTAATAAGTAACTATAAAAACACCTTTGCTAGTAGACCTACATGATGTATTTTCCAAACAAAAGCCCACTTGTGAGCCAAATAGGGTAATAAAGCTATAAAGTACATAAGTTTTAAAGTATTAATTGATTGGAGCACATGGCTGTTTCCATTGGTTGAGCATCTGACCCTTGATCTGGGCTTAGCTCATGATTGCATGGTTCATGAGTTCAAGCCCCATGTGGGACTCTGCCTGACAGTGTGGAGCCTGCTTGGGATTCTTTTTCTCTCTTCCTCTACCCTTACCCTGCTCATGCTTGCCTTCTTTCTCTTGAAATAAATAAATAAACATTAAAAAAATAAAATATTCATTGATTGACTAATAAATTGGTTCTAATATTTGGTAGGCTTACAAAGGAGCTCTATTTATAACTATTTAGGTAATAATGTTTTCAAATTCTAAACCAGATAAGATGTAAGAGGTTTAAAATGTGACAATACCGGTCAACACAGACTATCTAGTCACCCTAATGCAAGACCTTTGACAAATGAATTCAATCTTCCTCTCCAGCTTTACGTTACATTGCTCTGGACTCACACGTCAGATAAACTCAGGATGCCTGGATGGCTCAGTTGGTTAAGGGTCCGACTTCGGCTCAGTTCATGATCTCATGGTTTGTGGGTTCAAGCCTCGCATCGGGCTCTGTGCTGAAAGCTAGCTCAGAGCCTGGAGCCTGCTTCGGATTCTGTCTCCCTCTCTCTGACCTTCTCCTGCTCACACTGTCTCTCTCTCTCTCTCAGAAATTAAAAAAACAGAAGAAGAAAACACATCAGATAAACTGGATTCCTCATGCTGCCCATTGAGACCTCTCGTGGCCTCACTTTAATTGTCATACTCTCTGCCTGCGTGTTTTTTAACACAACAAAATCTCTCCAGTTCCTTAATGTACAATGTAAATCCTACCTTCTTGACATGTCTTTTCCCAAAATCCTTACAAGCAATGATCCCTTCTTCTGAAATTCTCTCATGCTTAGTTTAAACAGCTAGAATGACTCATCACATTGGCTTTGTTGCAGCTATTTATGCAATTATCTTAAGTTCTAAATTTAATCAAGGAATGCTGGGGAATAAGAACTTTTTGTGTTTAGTGTATCAAGATATTCTTGTTATCCATATGGTATCTTGTATTCTAGGAGCTAAATATTTGATTTTTGAATGTGTTAGTATATGAATGAATGAATGAGCTCAGAAGTTCAAATGAATATTAGAACTGAATTATGTCTTATTGCACTGAATTATGCCTTATTATTAATTTCCACTAGTTCCAATCCTTAAATGTTAGGATGAGGTTAAAGAAAAGAAAGGACAAATTTAGAAACAAAGTTTTAAAAAGGAGGTAAACTTAATTAAAGACATATGAGATGGATCATTGTCATATATGTAGAGTACCAAACATTCCTGAATAGATTAAAAATGCAATGTACTCTCTGCATGTTGACCTAAAGTGAAGTGTTCATGATACAAGATCCATTTGGTCATAGTTTTTGTTTGTTTGACTTTAAACTGTTGATGCTAAATAGGCTAAATCTAGATCTTAAAACCCAGTAGCATCCAAAAGATATACAGTTAGGAGGTATCACCAGTTGGTTTTACACTTACAAGTTCTTTCAATACACATTTGAAGTTGCTCTTGTTACCTGCATGAAGCTTTCAGACTAGCAATTATCACAGAAGTAAATGGAAAGAGCTATTGTGTATAGAATAAGAATTTGTGTGGAAAAGTGAGAGCATATATCACATTTTGGAGGTATATGCCTGGAGAGGGAAGACAAGTAAAATGTTCCTCTGGCATTTATGAGTATTAAGATATGAAGAAATAGCAAGAAGTGATTAGTAGAGATTGGAAGGCTGCATGGAGCACCGGCACTCTGGTGATGAGGAGCAATTGGAGTTTGAGACACTGATGACGAGGTAAAGAGGGGGAGAGTGGCCTAATCAAGGTCTTCAACACCATATTATGTCTTTGGGACTCTAGAAACAAAGGGATCATACATAGGATAGTGTTTCCAAAATATCACACCCTCTCAAGAGTGAAGTTATGAGAATCTCCCAGTCTAATATTTTACCTTGCACATAAAAGCTCTTTTTTCATATATAAGAATGAAGAAATAGAATTACAAAATTCAAGAACATAAACAAATGGAGATTTATATATATATATACATATATATATATTTTCTCTTTTCTCTCCATGATAAGCTGAATGTCTTTCAGGAATGTAAAAGAAATATTTGCCATTTGCAGACTTTCTTAAATCCTAAAATGTATATCAGGAAATCGATAATCAGAATTTTTTGTCTTGACTTGTGTTGAACCGAATATGTTTTCCTGATAAACTCTCCACATTCAATATGTTATTTCCATTTGCTCACTCCCATTAGCTGTATTCATGCATGTGAACCTCAACAGGGTGATATCAAACATGCATCCAATTTACTTTCCTGACAGAAGCTTCCAGATTGAGTACTGGAGGCTCACTTAACTGTGTAGGTTAAGTCTTATGCTATGTGCTGGGGATATTGGAGGAAAAGTAACAATTTCTCTGCTTTCATGAAACTTATAAAGATAGAGGAGACAGATATTAAACAAGTTAATAACAAAGAAGATGCTTTCTAAGAGCGAAAGATGTTAAGAAAGTTTAAACTATGATAAAAATGGCGGGTTATTGCTTTGGGGATGGCTTCCTTGATTATAATGGTCAGAGTCAAATAACAAGTGCAGTTTGGAAATACCTTCTTCAAATGCCTCTGTTGAGAGAACATAGTTACAGATCTTCATTTCAACAGTTCAATGGGGAAGTTTTAATTCTTTTTATTTTGTTTCAGTTTTCATGCTATCCAAGCGGAATATGTAAGAAGTATTAAATCTTCTAACATATAACCCCAAAATATTAAAACTCCCTATTTGAAATGTAATATGTTTTCCAGATGAAGAGCACATATTTTTAAAATGTTAAATTTAAGTTAGGTTATCAAGTTGGCTCATCAGCCCCTGACAGTGCAGCTTTCAGGGTCACTTGGTCCTCATTATCCTGCAATCTTTCTGAAGAGTTATACCACTGCTGAATGAACCTCACAGTCAGAATGGATTAACCAGATAAGAGCAAGGAAGATTCATTGTGAATACTAACCCAAAATGAAACTCCTCTTAGAAACAGAAAGAAGAGGAGAGGAGAAGGAGAAAAGGAGAGAAAAGAGATAGAGGAAAAGCAGGAGGAGAGGAGAGGAGAGGAGAGGAGAAACGAAGAAAACAGAGAGAGAGAAACAGAGAGAGAGCAGGTCGTGCAGAGCCTAGAAGGTGGACAGACACCTGTTGTGCCGGGCTACTGCCCTTGGGGGGCTGGCAGGTGCTTCCTCTCCACATGATTGCCCAAAGGTTTCAGGACCTTACTCTCTACTTCGATCACTGCACTCCATGCAAAGTGGGAAAAAAATTATTTTATGTTTATTTAGAACTCAGGCTGGGGACTTTTACCATCATACTCGAGAGCAGGTTAAAGTCACAATGTTCTTCATAGAATGTACGTTCAAACCACACTTTTGAGTTAGTGCCTAAATCGAAGGCGGGGTTAGAATTAGTTACTATATTTGCCTCTATATCCACCGTGTGTCTAAGACAATGTCAATTGAAGCACGAAGGTGGGTTAAATTTTTACCTAAAATCTCATTTTTATTTCTCTTCTTTCTCCTCTCCCCCCTCCAAAAAATTAATAATTAATCAATTAAAAAGACCTGTTCTAAAATGTATAATGTGGTTTGACAAAGAATAAATCATCTCCCCTCTCTTTAGGAACATTATTTAGTTCCTCTTTACCAACTTATTTTTTTGCTATTTGACCTTAAGCCAAATAATTAATCTTGCTAGATCTCAATTTATTCAGCTCTGAAATAAGGATAATAGAAGCACCTACCTCATACGATTGTTAAGAATATTCAATGAGATTATTTGTATAAAAAGCTTAGACCCTGAAAATACTCAGTGGATATTTGTTCCTAGACGAGTCTGGATGGAGGATGTAATGAAAGTGCAAGGGGTCACTGGAATGACATCAAACAGCTTGCTGGGTTGGGTGGATGGGTCTTAACTAGAAAATTAAAATGTGTATTCTTTGTATACCAAGTTTGGGAAATACGCCATTTCATATAAGGGAGCCTAAGAGAGAATCAGAGCAGTCAAAAATATTTAAAACATAAATAAAGGAAGCAATATCCATAATGGAGGCTCAGATGGAGCTTAAAGAAAATAGGGAAGTCAACAGAAAAGGGTACTGCAGGCAAGGTGGATTATATCTAATGCCATTATGTAAGAACCAAAAGATGTCTCTGATTTATCAGCAAGGAGATCTCAGTAACACTGAAGGAGACTATTGCAGTTGGAGTGGGGAGCCGATGGTGTACACCACTTAGGTTTTATGAGTGAATAGGACAGAATGAATCAAAGACTGTGAATATAGAAAACACTTCAGACCGTTGGCTATTAAGGAAATGAGAAAGATAGGAAATGTTTGGGGAGACATAGGAAACAAATGGTGACAATTGCAATGGAATGTGTTCTCTACATGTGTGGCAGACAGCCTAGTTGTTTTGCAAAGAGGTCCACACCCCATTCCCTGGAACCTGTAAATATGTCATTTCAACATGAAAAAAGCAAGCTAGCAGACATGATTAAGGTTATAATTCTTGCAACTGGAGATTATCCTGGATTATCCAGATAAACCCAATCTAATTACATGAGTTCTTAAAAGCAGACCACTTTCCTGGCTGTGGTCAGTGAGAAAAGGGTCAGAGAGATGCAGTTTCTTACTTTGAAAATGGAGAAAGAGGGTATCAAGCTAAGGAATATGTCACCTCTAGAAACTGGAAAAGGCAAAGTAATAGATTCATACCCAGAGCCTTCAGAAAGGAACGCAGACCGGCTGACATCTTAAATTCAGACTAATGAAACCTATGCTGGACTTCTGACCTACAGAGTGGTAAGATAATAAATCTACACTGTTTAAAGGAACAAAGTTGGTGGCAATGTGTTGTGGCCATCATAGAAAACTACTGCAAACCCATCTTGGCTCATACCCTCCTCTGTGTTTAGGTAGTTCTATGTATCTATAGTCTAGTCGGTGGGCTGTTTATGAAAATGACATCAGCATCTCAGGCCTGTCTCCTAAATACTCCCATGAGATTCTTTACAATCATTTTCTTCCCTGCTGTCCAGGTGCAAAGGATAGAGTGGAGTTCTTCCTGGCCCTGCTAAGTGAAATAAACACAGAAGGGAAAGTTCTTATGTGGAACTTCATTGCACTGAACTCTCATGATAAGAAAGTAAACTTATTGTATAAAGCACCCATATGGTAAGATTTGGGGCAGTCATTTGTACAATAACTATCATCATGTCTTCTGAACAAAGATTTGTTTAGTTTTCTTTTTAAATGATTGTTGAGAATAAATGTATATCAATGCTCATGAGAAAAAGCAAGTGGCAAGGTGACATAGGGAGGAAGAGTGGAGAGAGAGAGAGAGAAGGCAATAAAACCTTAGGATGTAAAGTATAAGTAATGGGACTAAACTTGGTGGGGGAGGGAAAAAGCAAAGAAAAGTAGAATGTGAATGAGGGGAAGTTTTAAAATTATGGTGATATGATATTTAGAAATCACCCATCCCATCTGATAGCTTCTATTTTCTCTAGAGAAAAGATGTAAAGTCATTTGTTGAAGAGATAGGAAGCCCTTTGGCCAGAGATCTCATGAAAGTGAGGAAGAACGAAAATCATCATTGAGGAATATGAGAAAGAATTTTGATTAGAGTTCCAGAGAGCATCAAATACCCGGGTAGGATTGGAGATTAGCATTTTATAAAGATACTAACATGCCCAATTGTGAGTTTATTTCAGTGATAAGCAACAGATACCCAAGTTATGAGTAATTGATCAATCAGGTTGAAATAGTGTTGGAGTTTTTCTACACAGTTTTACTAGATTATAAAGTGATAAAATATATTTGGCATAAGAATTACTGAGCTGATGATCCCAGCTCATTTTTTGCCCCAGGGCATTTACCCATGCCAGGTCCTTTTTTGGCCTTCTCTGCAATACCCTCAGCCCCCAGAGCCTGACCCCTATGGACTGCCTTATCCAGGCTCAAAGCAGCCTTGACTTAAGTCTGTCAGAAAGAAGCACTATGGGAGATTGGAGGAAAGAGAGGATGGAATGTTTCCCTCCTCACCCCCTCCTTGCAGTGCCTTGATTTTGTCAGTGGCTGCATTCCACTTGTATATTCTATCAGAGAGTCCTTCAACCATAGTCCCAAATTCTCTCTGGTCTCTGGCAACACTGATTTATTCCCATTTCCCCTTTATTTTATTTTATATTTTTGAAGTTTATTTATTGGAAGAGAGAGAGAGAAAGAGAGAGAGAGAGAGAGACGGAGAGAAAGAAGGAGCAGGGGAGGGGCAGAGAGAGAGGGAGAGAGAATTGCAAGCAGGCTCCTCACTGTCAGCTCAGAGCCCAAAGTGGGGCCCAATCTCATGAACCATGAGACCATGACCTAAGCCGAAATCAGGAATCCAAAGTTTACCTGACTGAGCCTCTCAGGAGTCCCTCCCATTTCCCCCTTTTAATCTAAGAGTAATAATGGCTTCTCATTATTTTTATTTCCTGGATGCTCTATTTAAACCCTGCTCACTGCCTCTGTAAATGGTCCCATTATTAAATACGTTCTTCAGTTAAACCCTTGTGTGTTTCATCAACTTCTGCTAGGAACATGACTTAGAGTGCTTTGGAGGCCACTGTCAGGCATTTGGTTTTACCCAGGGGAAAATTGAGATGGAAAGTTTTTGGAATATTTTGAGCTCTGCAACTAATTAGATGTGTGACTTTAAACAAGTCACATGGCCTCTCCCCACTTCAATGTATTCATCTGTAAAATAAGATAATTGCTCTATTGAATCACTTCAAAGATCCTTTATATTTTGAAAAGTATTTAATGTATTAGTCATCTTTACACTGGTTAATCTGATTCTTTATTAACTGGGTGAGTTAAGGATGTGGGTCCAGGGAACTACCTTTGCTCCCATCAGATAAAAATCCTACATCTTAAGCAATTATTAAAAATTCATCCCCTGGAAATTATTTTATATGCCATTTTAAGTACATTTCCATATATATGGAATATATATATATATATATATACATAAATATATATACACATCTCACTATACATAAACTCCATGTGTTTCAGTGATTTTAGTTTTTATATTTTAGGAGTTCTGGATACTTGCTATAATTTTCTAAAGAAATTATTGAAGTTTTAAAGATGGAAATACCAAGATTATTCCCTAAGTACAAATTTGATTTAGGTGAACAGTAACTACCAACTTCAAAAGGATCATATTTACTTATCCACTTTTAATACATATTTAAAGTAATTAATACAAGGTAAGAAGACCAAAAGAGGTTCTGAAAATACTTTTGCAAATCTTCTCGGTGTATTAAGCATGTATAATGTATTTCTTATCCACAAGATAGTCATTTTCAGCAATTGGAAATAGTTGTTTCATTTTAAATGTCCTTTTTCCATCATTTTGATTGATCAAAGTTAGCTAAGGATTCTCTCGTTTATTGCTCAGTATTTTTGCTCTTGATTTGGATTGTGAAATTATAAATTCACAAAATCAAGTTACTTTTATTTTTTAAAAAATTTTATTTATTTCTAGGAGAGAGAGAGAGACAGCGTGAGCAGGGGAGGGAGAGAGAGGGAGTGACAGACTCTGAAACATGCTCCAGGCTCTGAGCTGGCAGTCAGCACAGAGCCAGACGCGGGGTTCGAACCCATGAACAGCGAGATCATGACCTAAGCAAAAGTTGGACGCTTAACCGACTAAGCCACCCAGGCGCCCCAAGTTACTTTCAAAACATCATGTATTATTCCTCTAAACATTCACTTAACATTCTCATAAGTTACTTGATTTGTTATTTGTAACCAATTATTTTTGATTTATTAGTCTTTGATATATTTATGATTGACCTAAAAAGTGCAGGTTTTTAAAAATCATACTTGGTCCATTGCTGTTCCCTACTTCTCAACATTAAAAAAAATTGTTTTTAACATTTATTTTTGAATGACAGAGTGAAACAGAGCATAAGTGATGGTGGCGTAGAGAGAGAGGGAGACACAGAATCTGAAGCAGGCTCCAGGCTCTGAGCTGTC
The DNA here is from genome assembly GCF_003009895.1 of Hyaena hyaena. Taxonomy (NCBI): domain Eukaryota; kingdom Metazoa; phylum Chordata; class Mammalia; order Carnivora; family Hyaenidae; genus Hyaena; species Hyaena hyaena. The sequence continues at coordinate 1,251,970 of NW_024081203.1, read as the reverse complement.
AGCAAAGAGCCCGAAGTGGGAGTAGAACTCCCATCTGAGCTGAATTGCACACCTAACAGACTGAACCACCTAGACACCCCCTTACCTCTCAACATTTTAATGAATGCTTACTTCAACATCCATAACAGCATTTAAATAGGAGGAAAAATCACAACAGATCACATTTCACATAGAAAATGTTAACAAAAGAGGAATGGAATTGTAGCAGCTGTTTTTTCTTTCTATAATGATAAACAGGTTTTATGGGCTGATTTTAGAACTTTATAATGTGAATCATGTCATTTTTATTTTTTTAAGTTTATTTATTTATTTTGAGACAGACAAAGACAGCATGAGTGGGGGAAGGGTAGAGAGACAGGGAGGCAGAGAATCCCAAGCAGGCTCCACATTGTCAGCGCAGACCCCGATTCTGGGCTCAGAGTCACAAAAACATGAGATCATGGCCTGAACAAAAGCAGGAGTTTGAAGGTTGCTTAGCTGACTAAGCCAATTAGGTGCCCCAATGAATCATGTCATTTTTAGAATCAATGTGTCTTCTATTGCCTCGTTGTTGAATCCTGAATTATTTCTTTGGCCTAAAATTTAAGGTTCTTAGCCATAAGGTTTAGGGGAATTGACGGTACTGATACTCAACATCTTATATACAGATGAAGATCTTTCCACACTGAGGGGGCAGAGAAGAACAATAACAGATGTGGGCAGATCAATGCTAAGATAGTCCTCATACCACTACCTAAACTAATCTAACACATTACTTGTTCACTTGTCCTATGTCCCACAAAATCACATTCACTTTGGAGATAGGGATAACCTTGTAATCACTGCTACAAACTTTAAAAATCCTGTCACTTGGTATTATTGAAATCAATAATTATGAGTGTACCTCTTCCTTCAAAGGATAAAAAACTAAGTGCCAAAAATATTCAATCATCTTTCAAAGTCTTGCAACTAGTAAGTACCATAAAATTCAGGTCTCGACTTTCAAACCAATGCATTACGCATTCTCTCCCATTTTCTTTGAACTTCTCTAAGAACTTCTTATATTTACCAGTTGCCTTGAACTAACATCAATAAATATGTTTTCTCTCTCTCTCTCTCTCTTTTCTTCCTCCTTCCTTCCTTCCTCCCTTCCTTCCTTCCTTCCTTCCTTCCTTCCTTCCTTCCTTCCTTCCTTCCTTCCTTCTTTCTTTCTTTCTTTCTTTCTTTCTTTCTTTCTTTCTTTCCTTCAGTAGCTATCTTGGAAATCTCAAGAATGTTTTTCTGGTTGTATTGTCAGGAAAATGCATTAATGTTCAGCTTTTTTATGTTCTTGTTCAATCCTTGTCTGAAGGATGAAATATTGGACTTGTAATGCTGCACATATGTTATGTAAATTATAGTTGCATATTGTATTGCTTTGACCTTTACAACACTCTATAATTTGATTGGCTGACTAGTCAACTTCCTAGTGTTTACAGTCTTGCCCTTACTTGGATGGACATGATGAGATATTCCAATCCAGCCAATCAAAATATAGAGTATCAAAAAGGTCAAAGTAGTGTAATGTTTTCTTAAACTACAATCTTCTCTTTACTGGTCAAATAATGCATTCTCATGAAAATAAAGAAATTTTGTGAAGTTAAAATATATATGAGAATAAAAAATGTTATGAATATTTTCATATGATTAAGTTGATGTCAACTTTTTTTATTTTTGATCTTGATTCTCTTACGAAAACTGCTTCATTTTTATTAAAGCCGTGTTGTCACAAACTGTTTTACTTTTCTTTAAATCTCTAGCACCACTCGTAATATTATATTATAGTCCAGAATTTAATATATATATATATTTACTGAATAGGTGAATAAAATTTTCAAACTGTACCAAAACTGGCTCATTTTCTCCCTTTAACTGTATTATACTGCACTTTCCTTCATCTCCTCTGCAGCTTCATTCTTCTGAGGTTTCTCAAGGCTCAGCACCAGACCTTCTTTTCACTGTATTCTTCCTTCCTGGAAAATATCATTCAGGACACATTATTTCAAGTATTACCCATAAGCTAATGACTGCCCAATGTGTATCTCTAGAAACTTCTTCTCCTTTTTAGATCTTTGTATCTAATTGCCTATTGGAATTTCCCATTTAAGATCCTCCTAGATTCAATTTCATCATGTCAAAAGTCAAACCACGATCCTCCGATCAAACTTGTTTTTCTCCCTGTGTCCTTATCATGGTGAATAACACCACTGTCTAATATGATTCAGAGGAACTCTAGGAGTCATGGTTATCACCACCATCAGTCCCACCCAACATATTACTAAGACCAAAAGCTTTTCACCTCCTAAATGTTTCTTCAATGTATGTACCTTTCTCTTTACTCACTGTCACTTTCCTAGCCCTTGGTGACACCGTCTCTGACCTAGGCCACTGGATCCCCACCTATCGTTGTATGCGCATCATTCCCATAAGGAAGACAGAGTCAGATTTTCAAAATACAAACTTGACAATGCCATTATCTTTCCCATTTTCTTCCTCTGGAAAAATCAATTATTCTTAGGATGCAGACCAAATCTTTCTACATGACTTTACATGGTCTGAGATCTGTGTCATCTCAAACTACCCATTTCCCTATTTATGCTTCAACCATACGTTCTGGTTCTTATAGTATTTCCCATTACTCCAGGACTATTTGCTTCTGTGTCAATCTGGCTAAAGTCTTTAAAAATTTTTTTCTTAGTGAAACTAAGAAAAGATTCTTTGTCCACTAAATGAGTGACCAGTTCTTAGAAGATATATACTCACTAGCTATGAGAAAAGCAAAAGCAAGTGTAATATGTTGTCCCAGTTTCCCCAGATCCACTGAGAAATACCAAGAATATTTGTAATCCAAACAAAGAGTATAATCACTCTAGGCAAACAAGGACACACTGAGTTTGTAGCTAAATATATGTTCTGTGAAATCACTGCCTGATGAATCTGGCCATCTAGTAAAAAAAAAGAAAAAAAAAAAAGGAAGAAGAAAATCAGAAGATCAGTGCCATCTATATCTGTATCCTTGACTCCAGACCAGTGTGATTTACTTTTTCCTCTAAGATGACTATCCTTCCTTATGATAACTCAGGTGGAAGAAGTAATGAATTTACCTATATTTCTTGTCTTTTTCAATGACTATGTAACATTTAATATTTGTAATTCCTAGAATTCTAAATTATTTCATTCTTTTATTTGAATATGTATTCGTTTATTAATTTGTAGTTCATATATTCATGCATATACTGAACAGATCCTTATTGAGAGCATTGTGATAGAAATAGCATTATACAAGATGAATAAGAAAAAAGTTCCTAGCTTCATGAAACTCATAGTCTACTAGGAAAGAGAGATTTAAACAAATAAGCAGATAAATAAACCAAATGCTATGACATTCCCAATGCAATTGAGGAAATTATCACAGTGCTATGAATAAGTCTAACAGGGGATCCTACTTGACTAAGGAAGGCTCCTTAGAAGAAGTGAGATTTGAATGTAAGATCTGACTGATAAGTAGAGATTACTTAGTATATCTGATCACACATGTCACTCTTCTGTCTAAATTCTTGTAGCAGCTTCTCACCCCACATACAGAAATCTAAACTTCTGATCGCAGCCTTCAAGGCCCCTTTCTCGGAATTCTCCCTCTCAGATTTTCACATGCTTTGTTTCCCTTTGTCATTCTATTAGTCACTCAAATATCACCTTCACAAAGTTAAAACTTAAAGAAATAGAGCTTTCCCCAACTTATTTTCATTTTGCTTTACAACTACTGTTTTCTGAAATTACTTCTTTGTTGTTATGTTTTTACCATCTGCCTCTCTCAAAAAGAATACAAACTCCATGAAAAAATACAGTCTTTTCTTTTGTTCTTCGCTGTGTCTCAACTACCTACAACAGGGCCCAACACTTAGAAAGAGCTTACTAAATATTCTTGCAATGAATGCACAATGAATGTATATGTGCATTATAGTACCTTTTAAATTTGGTGTGGCCTTTGCTTGGGAATTATACCAAATTTAATTTTCAAAAACTAAAATTCATCTTAATTTAAATTTGAAGCTTAAACATTCCAAAATGATTAACTAAATAAGAAGACCACATATATTTAATATAACTAAGACAATATAGGCCATGTGTTACTTTTCCTTATTCTTGTGTTCTTCTCAATCATGAAAGAATAGATTTTTTAAAAACTAAATTGAATTTCTATGCATATCTTAAAATTGGGTCTCAGTGTACCAAAATTAAGGTCAAACTTGATTCTCTGGAAATGCATGTCTTTTTTGTCCCTTGATAAAGCCAGAGTCATTTAGCATTCTTACAAAGACCTTTCTGACTGTCGACTCTAAAGCATGTGGTGGAAGAGACCAGGAATGGTGCATTCAGGCATTGGTAAATTGTTTGATGAAATGATTAGCAGAATGTTCAAAAGAAAAGCAGTCTGTGGTTAAATGACAGGTAAATTTCATTTTTTGTTCCCTTTTTTCATCCTGTGGGTTCAATGTAAAAACTGTGGTTTTGATTACTTGAGGACAACATAATAAATTAATAAGTTTCTTATTTTAATCCACATTTAGAATCTGTCTAAAAACATAGGTGCTGGGTTTTAATGGAAAGCTACTAATTTTGTGGGAAGTATAAATGAGTGAAACAACTTAAATAAAGTTAACCAAAAATTATTTATCAACTAAAATGTTATAGAATATAACTGAATATCACCATGGGCTATGAAAATGGTTTTTCTTAAGAAGCAGTCTTAGTTCCAGAAAACAGAAAAACAGAAAAAGTTCTGTCTTAGTTATCTTAATGACAAAGGAATTAGACATTCAGAGATTTGGGGGTTAAAACCCCAAACCACCTACCATAATCACACAAGTCTTATGAAATCTCATAGTTTATCATAAAACTAATGGATATTCTGCTTTGTCAACCAGAAAATTCCCCTTTGGATTCTAGTAGCTAATTTCCAAAATCTATGTGTAAGACTACATTTCAGGAAAATGTGATACTTCAATGCTGGTCTAAATCATTGGCAGCTTAAGAGGTATGATTTAAACGGTGATGGAAAACTTGAATTATCACAGAACGTTGGAGGTGGATGGAAACTTAGATACTATGGGCCTACCTCTTTTGTTTGAGGGAGGGTAAATGATAGTTCAGCACATGGCTAGCTAATCATTTATTGGAACCAGAGATCACCTTGGTTAACTTCCCACTTAGCCTGACACTGTTTTACCACTATTGTTACTGCATTGTTGTTCAACAGAGTCTCATATTTTTATGTACTTCATTTAATAAAATCATAATACATAGTAATCAAAACATTTTAGCAGGTGAAGTTCATGATTGATTTTAAGAGATGGGAGTGCATACTACATAATCTCCTGAACATGTTTCAACTATCTCTAAGAAGACTCTAAGCAATATAGAGGCCACACTAAAATGGTACATTATAAAATTCACAAAAGTGAATGGACTGTGGAAAATAAATAAAAAATAACAAAGTCTCTCCACCTCTGGAAGTTTTCAATACTGGATTTATATCCTTGTTGGAAAGCCATGGTAAATTTCTTCTGCATTATTACCATCTATTCTAAGTACTTGCTAGTCAACATTGTCAAAGCTGTGCTCTTAGAAGTGCTGTTACGGAAGAAAAAGAATTTCTTTCTCACTTACTCAGTTTTAAACGCATACCTTCCTGATGATGTATTAGACAAACCCATTATCCTTAAATTTAAACAAGGTTTTGGCTATTCTTAAGAATAACGACGACAACAACAATAATAAAGACATGTAGTCCAATATGAGGAAATCAACTGTATCAAAGGAGAAGAGTAGTTTTATTGGAAGATGGATTGAAACCTAGGAAATTTCTCCATCAATATTTTTCTCTAAATTTTACAGTAGATGAGATATTATGTATTCCATAATTTAGCAAAACAAAGGTTCCCTCCCCCCCCCCCTTACTTTATAACCCATGGAAATCTGCCCAAAGGCCAGAGGCCTATAAGATTAAAGTCTGGCCTACAGCTTCTAAATAGTGTACGTTGGATCTGTTTAGGGATTTATAAGTCAAAACCCTCCTTGTAAAATGCAAAGAAGATTTTTGGTGGAGGAGAAGCATTTCTATCAAGAGAAGCTAAACAATAGTCTCCTCAGATTTTGAAACCACTCCCCTACCACGTGACTAGTCTCTAATTCCCTGGCTGAAGAAGTAACCATTTTAATTAGAATCTGAGGCAAGCAACATTGTGTCCATGGTAACAGGTATAAAAAGAACTTTAAAAAAAAAAGGGAAAAAAAAGGAAAAATGTGATAACTGAAAATGTGTTTAAATCATGATAAAAGGATTTAAACAGATGTTATTTTTTTCAAAGTGTTATTTTAAAAAAGAATTTTAAAGGGCTCTTGATATGAGAAAAAATCATTTTTGGATGTGTCTTTAGGGAAATTTCTCACTCCTAAATGCTGTAGTTCATGATTGCTATGGGTGAGTTGGCAAACGAAAGGGGTGCCAGGGGGCAGAAATCAAAAAGGAAAACCAAGGTACCTTCAATTAGATTCTCAAATTCAAGTGAGTTTCAGTATCTTTGGTGTGACTTGATAGGTTGTGTGTGTAACAGTCCTTCTTATTAAAGTTTGCATTTCGAGAAGGGAACGTGCAGGACTTGAGTTTTGCAGACAGATTGGAGTATGGATAAATCTGGACATATTGCTTAGCGAGGGGAATGAAAGGCAAGGGCATGGAGCAGTACTTCCTAAAATGGTAGACACACTTTCTACAGCTTCAGACAGAAACAACCAGGCCAAATGATTTTTTTTAGACTATGAATTTGACCTTCTCTGTACTATATGTATTCATACTTTAAAATACACACTCAAAAAATTAATAAAATTAAAGTACACATCTACACAGACATATCTATCTATCATCTATCTATCTATCTATCATTTATGTATCTTTATATTAAAGGGAAGTGGGTAAGGAATGATCTGTTCTCTAGGAATTCAGGTTTTCAGAATCAGTAGAAAGCCATCATGAACAAGGACAAGGTAGGAAGGCTTGTTCTTCTTCAGGTCATTTCTTGCTTTTCTATCAACAATTGCTTTCTCTAGGGACAGTGATTCTGCCGCTTTTTAAAAATGAGTAATAACGCGCTAAAGTTAAATGTCCCTCAGAAAGCCCAGGCAAGTTCCATGGACTAAGCAAAGGGTAAAGTTATAAGAGGAAACCCAGCGAGGGTAGGAGGAAAGGAGACTTTGGAGTTGGCCAGAGGATGCTTATTTTGGCTGGACTCCTCCTGTCGTTTAAATACCTACTGATTGAAGGCAAATTGGACATTAAGGAAGGCGAGAGTGCCCATGTAAAGTAAAACAAACAAGCAGTGACCCAAGTTGGTCTTGGAGGAAGTCAAACCTCTTGTTGCTTTGCCTGAAAGGTTGAAAGAACCTAAACATTGCTTTGTGAGTGACATAATTTTCAGTTCTTTGGGTTTTATAAATAAAGTGGTTATCTGAGAAAGCACTAGCCAGTGGAGGTAAACTCTGAGGAGCAGAAGAGAATGTGAGAAAATGAATTTGAAAGAATAGAATTTAAAAGACTTGATTTCGATGTGTACTTCGATCTGATGTTTAAATTAATAGGCTCCCTAAGATTGCCTAAGTCTATATTTATCACATGGGATAAAGATTAAAACAGCATAGCAGTAATTATAATACCTTTTATATTGAAGAGGGATTTCTACTTCATACATCATTTGCAATGTGATATGGTATTTAGATAAAGAAATTCCTAATTTTATACTCACGCACAGACAAACTCACACACACATGTAAACACACTTTCAGGCAAACATGCACACATATATATTCACACTTACATGCAAATGGCAAAAAAGTGGCTGTGCCATAACCATACATGTGATCTGTATCCGAAAGAGATCACAATGTGGGTATAAATTATATCTACAGATAATTACATTTTACACTCTGAAGTTCCTTCTTAACCCTATTTCAATTAACCTGAAAGCAAAATCATATGTTCTGTTGAGACATTAGTAATGAAAGGAAGATCTTTTCTCTAAGTGTATTTTTAGGGAAATTATTTTCAGAATATTAAAAGAATAATATCCCCATGTGGATATGGGGCCCCATATGTTTAAGAAATGATAGGTTAAATAAAGCCTTTTTTCATGAAAAGTTCTTCTCAAGATTTTTAATCTGTTTATTATGAATCTTTAAATGAGAATGAGTTCTTCAGTATTTGCCAAACAAACGTGTCCATAAAATCTTATTTTTCACAGAATCTTTGAAGAGTAATGGAACAGAGGATGGGGAACACTGACAAAGAGAAAGGTGCTCTCGTTCAGACAACTACTGCTCAAAGACTACATGCTTTAAAAATAAATAGTAGTTACATCTTTGGTAGACCTTACAGGCCAAGCATTGTACATCAGCTGGTTTTGTTCTTGGGACAATGTCATGAGGTACATCTGGATATCTATATTTAGTGGCTAAACAAAGACCCAGAGGGGTGTAATATTTTTCCCTAGTTCATGCAGCTAACAGAGGAGATGCAGCTAACATTTAAAACAGCTCTGTTTTTCTTAGAGCCTGTGCTTTACCAGGGATGATAAGCAGCCCACTGACATTTTTTGAATCCAAGATTTAATGAGGGTCCAGGCATGCTATGTGAAAGCAAGAACACAATTTTTAGAAAGCAGAGTAAGTACCTCCCTTCATGTCATAATTTCAGAGATGCCAGGAAGTTCCCCTTCTTCAGATTGCTTCTTAAGACATCTAGAATGTGAAAATTCTGAATACAAACACTTTGCTTGGAAGATTTATTTTCTCCCTTGAAAATTATAAATATTCTTGCATATCCTTTAAAGAGGTCTTAATACCTTCAAGGTGTTCCCAGATCTGATGGAGCAGAAGAACTTAGAGATAACTTAAAAACAAAGACAAAACCAAACAAAAACAAAACAAAAAACAAACAACAAAAAAAAACCCACTTTACAAACCTGTAGACTTTTTTAAACACAGCATCTAAAACCGGAGCTCAGGAATCTTTATTAATTTTTTAAGTTCTGTAGGTAATTTTAGTAATCACTGTTTAAATCTTTATCAAGCTGTTCCCAGTTGAGCTGTTCTCAATATATATGGATTACTTAGAGAGACATGACTGGAATGGAAAAACGATAAATTCGGAGCCACAGGATCTGCGCTGAGATCTAAGCTTCACTGCTTAATCTCTGGGAGATCTTGGATGAAGTAAATCATCACTCTTGACTTCAACATCTTCATTTGTTGATGGGGATATTGATATTCCTCAAAATACCAAGACTATTATTAAAATATACAGTAGATTCAGAGAGTTATCTGCATGCTGTACACTTGTTTCATCTTTTTTCTCGAGAGTACAATTCCGTGCGTAATGGCACACAGAAGTGTTAAGACACTAGTTGGTTCCATGGTGGGGGGCAGGGGGACAGGCTGATACAAAAGGGAAAGAGGCAGAGCTAGGAACAGGAGCCTCATGGACTTTCTCCTTTGCCATTTCTGTATTTGGAACTCTCTGGTTGTTTCCATCAGAACAGGACTAGAGAAACACTTGAGCTCCAGATGTTTTTCTCTTCATGACAAATCCTTGATTACATTCAGCTTGTTTGAGCGTTTCCTATCGGTAGCCAGTGCCATTTAAAATAAGACCAGACCAGGCTCAATGGTGCAGCTACATTCTTGGTTATACCTGGTATTTGGGCATATTCACTGCAGAATGTGAATTTGAAAAAGAAAGGGGTTCATATGAACTATTTCAAATATTTAGAGAGTGGTCATAAGAAAGACTTCCTTAAGGCAACTTATTTTTAATACTAAAAATGTCTCAGAAGTGAATAATTCATAATCATATTTGAATATAGAAATAGATTTTTTTTCTAATTGACTGAATATTGATTGAATGAGTATAATGTAATATAGACTGAATTACAGTATGACGTAATATAAAGAATGAACTTCTTTTGTTAGTTTTTCTGAATTTATTTATTTATTTTGAGAAAGAGAGACAGCACAAGTGGGAGAGGGGCAGAGAGGAGAGAGAATCCCAAGAAAACTGCACCATCAACACAGCTCGATGCGAGGCTTAAACTCACGAACTGTGAGATCATGGCCTGAGATGAGATCAAGAGTCAGACACTGAACCATCTGTGTCACCCAGGCATCCCTCTTGTTGTTGTTTTGATTCGTTGATTTCCTGGTTGTGTTGACTTGACTCAATCTAAAAACCCAAAATCATTTATATCACATTAAGTGGCTAGCTTATAATGATCCACATTCATTGATCTATTTTAGAAGATATCTTTTGGGGTGCCTGGGTGGCTCAGTAAATTAAACATCAGACTTCGGCTCAGGTCATAAACTCACGGTCCATGAGTTTGAGCCCCACAACAGGCTCTGTGCTGACAGCTAGGAGCCTGGAGTCTGTTTCAGATTCTGTGTCTCCCTTTCTCTTTGCCCCACCTCCACTCACACTCTGTCTCTGTCTCTCTCTCTCTCTGTCTCTCTCAAAAATAAACATAAAGAAAACTTTTTTAAAGATACCTTTCTACTTGCATGTTAAAGATTTTCTAATTTCTAAGTGCAAAATCTGTATGTTTCATATAATAGTGTAGGAATTCATCAAAGTGCAATTTTTTTCACATAAAATGAAAAACTGTAAATCACTGTAATACTTTAAAACTGAAATTAATTTCTTTATTTCCTCCAATGGCAGAAACTATTTTAAGTTGTATCTAAATAGACTTGTTGATATCACAACTTTGTCATTGTAAGGTAAGCCAAAGAGAATCGTTTTTATAACTTTTATTTCACTGTTTATGGGTTTCTACTATGTTATACAAAATATGTGTTAAAAGAAATAAAAGAATTACCTTTAACTGAACTATGTTGACAACCACCTCTGAAAAAACCTGGTAATCGTATTAGAAGCTACTCTAATGGGGTTCCTGGGCGGCTTGGTTGGTTGAGCACCTGACTGGCTCAGGTCATGATCTCACTGCTGGTGAGTTGAAGTTCCACCTCAGGCTGGGCTCACTGCTGTCACCACAGACCCCTCTTTGGATCCTCTGTCTCCCTCTTTCTCCGTCCTTTCCCCTCTTGTGGTCTCTCAAAAATAAAATTAAATAAACAAAAAAAAAACATTAAAAAAATAAGATACTATAATTACCCAAGAAAATTATCAACCAAATTCCATTTTGCCCATTATTCTGTGTTTCCCTCTTAACAGAAAACCACACAACCCAGAAGTATGTTGATCTATATGAAATTGGCGATAACTAATCATGTTTCATCTGCATAAAATTGTAATTTTTTATGGTTTCATTACATATTAAGTCAGTTATGTAATAGCAGATAGTCAAGTTAATATTACCAAGTCTAACAAAAAGCATAACCTCTTCAAAAAAAAAAAGAAGAGTCCTAAAGAACAGACAAAACTGTAGATAAGTAAATATACTAAATATACTCTTGTAGTTCAATTAATTTTCCTAACTTAATAAAACCATAGACTATCTTTTGTTTTATAGGATGTTAATGAGTATGAGCTTTATTCTAATAACTTCTTCCAACATCCAATTGATTGCAATAGCTTCTTCCGATTGCCCCATGAAAATAGTGTTATTTTTGATGGCCTGGGGCCTTCTGAAGCCTGGTTATTGTACATAGCACTAATGCTTATGGTACAAATATTATAGAATCCTGAAGTTTGTTTATTCACTGAGAAATAAGATGTTAAAAAGACCTTGAATAAATATTACATAAGCTGCTACACAAATAGAAATATTTTAATGATCAGTAACATCAATATAATCCTTTAAGCATACTCATTAATATCACAATGTTTTGAGATATGGGATATTGGTATAATTCCAGGAGAATATTTCCAAAATGTGACATTTTGAAATTAAAAACAATATTTAGCATTTCCAAAAATGAGTACACGCTTCTCGTAGGAGTGAGTTACAACGTCAAAAACAACCACAGTAAGTTTAATAACTGGTAAAATGTATTACAGTTATGGATCCTATAATCTTTCACTGAAGCCACCCATCCTATCAGCTAGTAATTCAAAAATGGGGAATGGGTAGTCTAGATTTGAGGTTTTAGAGATGATTCCAGATATTTTCATTCTCTAAACCTTCTCCTAACTAGTGAAACTGTTTCATTGCATGAATCATTGCCCAGATAACATTTCCATGTAAAGGTAGATTTTATTTCACAAATTAAGCCCTAGAGCATATCAAAATACATATCTGAATAAGAATTAAAAAATTATAGCCTTTTTCATTTTCTTGCTTCCCACTTTCTTTCTTCTTTTTGTTCTTCAGCTTTTATAAAGTTGATGTTCTCTGGGACACACGCTATTATTCTGTCATTTAATGGTGGTGGCCTGTGGGGGTGAGGGAGAGAAAGATCTTACTGAAGTCAGCCTTATATTTTTCAATTTGTCGATCAATAACAAATGTTATTTCACTTACAGTGAAACAGTAAGTTTCACTGGTAGCAAGCCTAAATTTACAATAGTGACCCAGCCACATAGCCTCAAAAGAGAGTGTCGTCACTCTCAAACTACAGAAAAGAAAACAACAACAAAAATAACAAAAAAACTATCATTTTTCTCAACTGATGAGATCAAACACCTGTGTTTAGACCTGGGTGTAGAGCTGTGCCCAGAAATTCTTCAGGTCTGTGGTCTGCCCGGTAGAAGGGAGGCTTTGGAAGAAATCCCCTAACTGTTTAAGGGATGCTGCTTCTCATTCTGCTGTGTTGTCCATCTTTGCGTGTCACGCTTTAACCTGGGATGCTGCATCAGATGAAACTAAAGGTAACCCCATGCAATACAAATGCTAAGTGATGTTTTCCATTACTAAACATGCATCTTCCCATCTTAGGAAGACTTTTTAAGGTTTATTTATTTATTTTGAGAGAGAGGGAAAGCACGAGTGAGGGAGAGCAAAGAGAGACACACACACACACACACACACACAGAATCAACACAGAGCCTGACATGGGGCTAGATCTCATGGACTGTGAAAATCGTGCTCAACCAACTGAGCCACCCAGGTATCCCTAAGAAGATGTCTGGTCATCTCATTGCCTGAAAATGGATGGTGCCAGAGATATGTAGGAGGTGCTTACGAGAAAGTGTGTCTCAATGACTGTATTAAACCTAAATAGCAAAAATTTTAATTGCAATTTTTGGCAAGCTATACTCATTCTATTTTATTTCAAGAAAGAAATTTTCACTGTTACCTTTTATTTCTAGGTATTTTGATTTTAAATACATTATAAGAATAGTTCAAACTTTTACAAAATTTAAAAATGTGTTAAGGTCTTACAAAATTCAGGTCCCTCCTAGCTACAACACACTGTGATTATGGTTTAGAGCTGTAGAGTTTCTATTTAATGTGACTCAGTGTTGCTTTTCTAAATGTAGGAAATTTTTACCCTTATTATTTTTTGGTTTATCTAGATACCAATCACAGGGAAGTTTGATTTCAAGACAAAGTTGTTGTTTCACAGTGATTCCAGTCAAAGTCTTATTATATTTCTTGCTTGTGTCAAAAATCTTGTATCTAAGCTTAAATGGAAGTCACATATGCAGCCTTATGAGATCCCGAGTACCCTTTAAATGTTCCATGGGCCTCAGCCAAATGAATAATTGTCCATCAGCTTATGGTTCGTTAGGGACCACAAATCAGTTGAGTGGGAGGTGTTTCACAGGAAACTATTCAAACCTACATTTTGCTAGATTCCTGATGAATAGAACTGCCTAGGATAAGAAACTTTCATCAGGAGCTCTAAGGTAGTTAGGCTGGTGATAGCTGAGGCCTATACAGCTAATTGGGCAGATAAGAAAGGGGGTAGCGATCTGTTCTGGACATAGAAAGAGACATTCCTTGGTGTTTATTGCCAAGTAGAAAACTTCGCTAGGATGGTCATCTATAAATGAAAAACACTAAAGAATTAAATTTCAAGAAGCATTCTCCACAGTGAAATACACGGCAACAAGCCTTGCGATTTTGATTTTTGTTTCATTTTAGTGGGAAGATTATTTTTAGTATATGCTAATTTTAAATTATTTTATTTTTAGTATATGTTAATTTTGAATTCTTTTATTTTTATTAGCATTACCTTACATCATAATTGATATTTATTTTTGTGATCTTTTTACAATTCAGTTTGACTGAATTTATTTTTAAGTATTATGTTCAATTAGGCTACTCTTTTAAAGGAAGGAAAACTGTAGCATGTCTCTAAATAGATGATTCCTCTACTTCTCCACCATTTTTACCCTATGCACATATGCTGAGAATTATTTTATGGCGAGTTTTCTCTTTAGTCCCATGGAAATAGAAATACATATTGCGAGTTTCAGAAATTCATGAGGAAAATAAGGTGCCTGTGTTAAGGTTACACGATATTAAGAAAAGCTTTGAAAGTACTGAATCTTACGCAAACCAAAGCAAACAAACAAAACAAAAATAACTTCATGCAACATTCCAGGGAAGATTAGGGAGATGCAGAAATAGTCTGCAAAGTTTTTCAGCTCCTAGTGATTTTGCTACTTGAAAAGTGAAAAGCAACTGAAGCACTAATTCAAATGGTAAGCTAGCCTTTGGAATCTTATGTACATACTATATGGTTAATTAAGACATGCTTTGATTGAGTAGATTAATCAGGTAACAGTAAAGCAAACCATCTAGACTTGCTTTTTGCATATTAGATAATCCCATTAACCCAGAGAAATATAATGTCCTACATTTCCTTTGGAAGAACTCTAAAAGGCACATGTTACCTAGGAAGAAAAGGAGAGCGCTGGGAAATCTGTTAATACAGGTTACCTAATGAAAGAAGCTAATTATAATTTTAGAATGTAAAAGGAACAGGTGTCCCTCATGGCAAGAGAAATGGGACAGAACATCTCAAGTGTGAAGGGTGGGAGGGATGGGCCCTTCAACATGCCTTCGCAATGGCTAGTCTGGACAGGCAGCATCTAGGAACTGGCTGCAAAGACAGTGCAAATATTTCACAATTTTAGGAAAAGTCAGAGACTTTTATACATTAGCTACCAAGAAATGTATCCCTATTTCCCTTTTAACAATGAGATCTTATCTAACTGCAAGAATGTGTATGTGTGTGTGTGTGTGTGTGTGTGTTTGTGTATACCTTCAATTCTAAGTGAAACATACACTATATATTCACATAACCAGGAGTTTTATTTATTACATAAATTTGGAATTGTTAGATATCTTTGTTTAGTAAACTGATTCAAATCTACATGGTATCTGAACCCAATTTTGTCTACAAAAGATTGACATTAGAGTTTGAGGTCCCTTATCTATAAGTCATAAAAGCCTGACTGATTTTTAATCCACTGACACTCCATCTCTTATTTTACACATTAATATACTCCTATGTAAAGGTATGAAAATAATAGAGAATTTTTGTGCTCGATGGAAGCTCAATACATAATTGAGTGTTCTTTCTCCCAATAAATGCTACTATTCAACTTTGAAAAAAAATATTTCGTTGAATTACATAGCAGAATTTTGAGTTATTGTTGAGAGTAATTGTTCACCTTGCCATGTTTGGCATCAAAATGCGTAGATCTCAGAATTTCTCCAAGAATTCACACATCTAGAAAGAAAAAACACAAACTACACAGAACAGTTCTTCCACTGTGAAAAATAGCAAAATTCCACACCTACAACAAATTGCAAATTTTCACATATTTGCTCCAGGCAAACATTTGCAATTTTCACAGCAAATAAGGCTTTTGGCTCCAAAACACATTTTTTTGTCTTCTCCCCCCTTGGAAAAAAATCACTCTCCCTATTTTCAAAAAAAACCAGAAAAACACATGAAGTAAAATTTCTGATAATATCATAATTATTCTAGGTATTTAGTTTTGATATCTACCCCCTTCGATGAAAAATATTAGTTCAACATGACTGTACTTGATTTCAAGAATCCATGAGTTCATACAGGGTCCCTGAAAATGAAACTTAACTGTTATTGTGACCTGTTAACATTAATGGGATTCCCAATACCATTCTGATCAGAGGGATTGTTCCTAAAATGTTGTTGTCTCGTACTTTAAGGAAATAACATTTTTCCCAGTAATCAAATCAAAACAGAAGTTGGGTTTCCCTTAAAAAGTTTTTTTTTTTCCATATTAGTACCATAAGGCGATGGTCCTCAGGCAAGGGACATTGGTGTTTCTCAATCAACTATGAAGTACAGAAAATATCTTTTGTAATAATACTGACACAAGCATTTGTTTACATTAAAAAGAAACAAACAGTAACAAAATCTAATATAGTTTATGGAATGGGAATGACAGATGCACCATTATTACAATAAGTACATTGAAAATTGTGCATAACCCACTCAGGAGAGAATCTTTCTTAGGACACCAGTCATAGCCTTTTGTCCTGTGGTCAAAACAAAACAAAACAAAAACAAAAACAAAAAGAAAGTTTGAACATTGCCTTCATGTTATGGAGAAAAAGCAGATCATTTAGCCAATGTTGGTTTCAGTTTTCAGTCTTACAAATCTTATTCTATGTTACTCAGTTGATTTACTGGAACCACTTTACTTTATCCAGTAATATACTTATGTGTTGTGGGGTGTGTGTGTGTGTGTGTGTGTATGTGTGTGTTTTATGATAGAGAACTTTTGGTTGCACATTCATCTGCTTGACTCCTGGTTTCTATACAAGATCTGTAAGTTATTCCAAGGCGAGTCACCTTGAAACACGGTCCTGTTTTTGTTCAAAAAACTTTTCTTCAAAAGTCCAAACTCTTTTGCCTGTCTTTTAAAGACTAATCACAATATGATCTCTGACTACATTACCAAGTCCCTCTTTCATATCTCTCTTCCATCTACTTTTTGTGATACCAACACCTGAACGTTACGACATGTGTCACCTCACGTAGATGTCCTTGCATGTGCTAGTCTGGCATGTCCTCTCCTCATGCAGTTTCCCTGCTGAATCCCTCATCAGTCAAGGCAGCTCATATGCCCTTTCTTCCCTAAAACTCTCACAATGTCCCTATCCGGAACTCTCTCCATCTCTGTACCTCTACCTCAATGATAACTACTTTCCTCAATGCCTCACAATCATTTATCAGTCAATTTTTTATTGAGTACCTATTATTGCCAACATCTGATACATACAAAGATTATTAAACATAGTTTTTGACTTTTAAGAGTTCACCGTGAGGAACATTGCCTCAGTCCAGTTATAGAAGCAACTTGCAGGGCAGAATATTTCTTTATCATTTACTAGTGCTTTAAAATGGCAAATTCTTTTTCAATGAGTTGCAAAACATCACTATGGGAAGAATACACAGAGACAGTTTGTTTCAAATTTGATTTATGGAAAAATGAGGGCATAAAGAAACCAGAACATGAGAATTATTCATACCGATGTAGTTTTTAAAAGCACAATTATCTGCTTCACAACTGAAAGTAGAGTGAATTTACAAAGGAAAATACCCTGGTGGTGCCTTTGGGGAACTTCTCCCTCACACTGTCAGTACTTCAGCAATAGTTCTAGCAGCTCCCTATCCTGACTTACTTTGTCATTTAGAGCTAAGATGAAAGGATTTGATCAAATAATTATAAATAATATAAATAATTATAAATTCTTTACTCCTAATAATCCACTATACATCATAAAGGTACTGTGTAAAGTTTAAATATTTTTTTAAACTCTATATTCTTTTTTTTTCAAATTTTTACTTAAATTCTAGTTAACATAATATTTGTTTCAAGAGTAGGATTTAGTGATTCATCATCACTTACATAAAACACGCAGTGCTCGTCACAAGTGCCCTCGTTAGTACCCATCATCCATTTAACCCTTCTCCACACACCTCCCTACTTCAACCCTGTTTGTTCTAATTAAGAATCTCTCATGATTTGCTTTCCTCTCTTATGTTCTCCCTTCCCCAAGTTCATCTGTTTCGTTTCTTAAATTCCACGTATGCATGTGAAATTATAGATATTTGTCTTTCTCTGACTAACTTATTTTGCTTAGCATTATACTCTCTAGCTCTATTTTATGTAGTTGCAAATGGCAAGATTTCATATATAATATTATATATTTTTTATCCGTTCATCAGTAGATGAACATTGGGCTCTTACCATACTTTGGCTATTATTGATAATGTTGCTATAAACTTTGGGATGCATATGCCCCTTCAAATCAACCTGTATTTTCTGCACCTCCTTAGGCTAATTGCAGTAAACATAGTTGGACCAAAGCTTTCAGATGCTAACAAACCGCTCAATCTAGTAGAGAAAACAAAAATCAAAGTTGATCTTTTTTTTTTTCTTTTTGTCTAGCTATGGGGCAATTGTGTAGCTACTTTTATAAAAAATAAACACTATAATTATATGTTTATAATTATGTTATGTGATTACCACATATCTAATATTATATCTTTTATGTATTATATAACATATGTTGAAATCTGACTGTTTGTATTATATAACATACACTGAAATCTGTTTGCCTGACCCAAATGTCAGATATTTCTCTCCATCCTTGCACTAATTTAAGCCTTCATCTCACATCTGAATTTGTGGAATCATCTCCTAAGTGAACTTTTTTGCCTTAAAGACAATATCAATAATAAGAGCATTTACTTAGTGCTTACTATGGCATGCTTTAGTATATCAGCTTATTAACTCTTCAAGGGAGCCCAAGTAGAGACAGATAATATTAACTATTATTTAGAGCTTTCAAATAATAGAACTATTCCCCCTAGGGATTAACTAAATTGCCTCTCAAATTTCCTGGCTAGAAAGAGTGGGAGTCAGCATTTGAACCCCAGTTATCAACACAGAAACCAAACTTAGAGTCATGACAACTTCATTCTTCATTTTAAGCTCTATTCATTTTTATGTGTTCCTCACCAGCTTCTTCAAGGATCTAACTACCAGTAGTACCAACAGACTATGCTCTTACTTGCAGAGGACAAAAGGTAAGCTCAGAGGGCCTCCGTGACTTAGTGCCCTTCTTCTTTCACATACTTATTTTTGGCTAGTGTCCATTTCTCATTTGTTTTCACATAATAAAGGATTGGTTGTAGATTCACTTATACTCCATACTTAGCCACACTTCTATGCCTATGTTCTTATGTACCTGCTGACTGGAAAATACTTCCTAGTAATTTCCATCATAATTCTAATTATTAGTCAGTAATTCACACACTTGTCATTTTAGGAAACTTCCCTAATCGTAAGAGAGTGAGATGTCACTCTGCCCTGCTCTACACATCTAACACATGGTGCATCAAACTATTTTAGCTCTTATTTTGTTTTGAATGACTTCTCATGTGCCCCTTTTCTACTAGACTATATACATTAGAAGGAAAACAATGATTTTTTTTTTTTTTTATCTCCAGTGTCTACCACATTGCTTGGCATATAAAGTGCATTCAACAACTGAATGTGTTGAACTAGAATGAACTTGGGTGTAGGAGGAGACAGAGATGGACAAGAGGCCTATAATCTCATTCAATTTTACTTACGTACTTTGTCATAGCAAGCATAAAATGAGAGATTATAAAAAATCTAACAATACTGGAAGTAACTGCTGGAGATGCACTTTCATCAAACACTTCCATGGATCTTTCTGGTTTGCCTGTTCTATACATGATTCCATTTGATCCTCACAATGAAAGTGTGAGGTAGACATTACTATTATCCCCAGATTAGAGGAGAGGAAATTCGGAGTTAGAGAACTTGGATGACTTCCCTAACATAACACTGCCAGATGGCAGCCAGAGAATTGAAACCAGGCCATCAAACTCGAAAACCCTTCCTCTACTAGTAAACATTAAGGTTATTAAAAAATAGTAAAAGAAAAAAAATGAATTCATGGAACCCTCGTAAAGTATCACTACTCAGGTAGGTGTTGACAGTGACACTCAGTAATTAAGGTATTTCATGGGGAGGGACAGTTACAATATATGTGTGTTCCTTGTGGGATAGAAGAAACGCTGTATATTTTGGAATTAACGTATAGTAGTCTCCCTTATCCACAGTTTTGCTCTTTGTGGTTTTGATTACCCATAGTCAGTATGACCGCCAGCAAAAGAACCTCCTTCTGACATATGGTCAGAAGGTCGATAAAGCCTAAGGCTATGTCACAGTGCTTACATCCTTCACATCATTCTATTTCCTCATGTAGGCATTTTATTATCTCACATCATCACAGGAAGAACTGTGATTACACTACAATGAGACATTTTGAGAGAGGAAAAAAAATACCACATTCACATAACCTTTAGTATAATTTATTGTTATAATTGTTCTATTTGTTTATTCTTATTCTTAATATCAAACTAAACCTAATGTATAAATTAGATATGTATGTATAGGAAAAACATAATATGTACAGGTTTTGGTATGATCTACAGTTCCAGGAATCTACCAGGGCCCTAGAAACATATGATCCAGAGTTAAGGAAAGTCTACTGTATCTATGAAATTATTTTTTAACAAGAAATATATGTTCAATAAAAAGTACTTAATTATTTGCTAATTTCACTTCTATCATTTAATCAATGGAACATATATTGATATATAGCATATGGAAAATTCAATGGACATCTTCAATATAATTATAAAATTAGGTTTTCTATATACTTTCAGGAGCCCATTTTTTTAGTGAAAATATATAATTTAAAGCTCAAAACTATATGTTTTCATTCTTACATGCTCTCCTTATATCTTTGTATAAAGTGGGTTTTCAACTATAGTGTCCAGAAACCATAATACAACATAGGTATTAAAGTGTTCTCTAAGTGCATACAGGTTCATTCCCACATTTATTGATTATTTCTATTGTTGGACCTGTCATAGGAGAAGAATTGTGCTCTGTAAGGTGGTGTAAATAAAGATAAAGGAACCATATTCCTTTATATTTGCATTTTGATGGTTCCGCAATTGAAAAAGCTCGAGTTCATATTTGAAGAAGTTGTGAATTTGGAAAAGAAGTTCAGAAGTTATTTTGTAGATGGAACTAAGTCAGAAAATGAAATTGGTACTTCTATCTTCTTAAATGTCCTTGATACTATTATCAGATGGAGAAAAGCTGATGGTATAAAATCCCCCAAAGGAGGTTACTGTGTGTGTGTGTGTGTGTGTGTGTGTGTGTGTGTGGTGTGAACACATACAAAAAGGAAAGAAAGCCTTACCAAGATCACCTATAATGCAAATTGAAAAGAAATGACTGATGACAGAGACAGAGCTGTAGTAAAACTGTAGTTTGGTCACTCACTGGCTAGATATGGTGAAGATAAACCAGGAGGCTAAACAGAAATATTTAAAAGTTGTCAACTGGAAATATATTATCTCATCAATACATGAACACCTACATCCACTCACCCATATGTACAAAGTTTCCTGCCCCTGCCCAAGGGTTTATTTGTTCCTGTAATGCATATTTCTTATTTCATGGAAAATATACCACTAGACTTGTATCAAAAAGCCATGATTTTGCTCCAGACAATTACTGTTTCCTACACATGAACTGCTGAACATATGCAACTTGAGTGAAATGTGCACATCTTTGTAGGCTAAAGACCTAGAAACACTTTAAAAAATAAAATGTTACAATTACAATGCTAAATCAAAAAAAAATTTAAATGCAGAGTTTAAAATAAACACCTAGAAATTCACACTCAAGTACCCAAATTAGGATTATGTCTGTGAATAATAATCCATTATACTATTTACCATTTTTATTCTCAAAACTCTTTCAAATCTAATTTTTTGAAGGAAATGGATTAATATATATGAAAAGGGTGCTTAAGTTTTACTTAAGCAAAATCTCCCTGTGTCATGGGAAGTTCAAATGCCAACATACAATTTTGGTGACATTCTGACTTGCATCTCCCCAGGCTGGAACTGAAAAAAAAAAAAAAAATCAATGCGACATTCTGTTTTAATTATCTTCCTCCAGACACTGATTATAGTACTACTTCATCACCTGTTGGGGAAGTGTTTACTGAGCATTTCCTATGGGCAAAGCACTCAGGTAGGTGTTGATGGCCATATAAAACCAGTATTCTGGCTCAAACTTCCCAGAATCACTCTCTTCTCAAATAAACCCACTACTCTACTTGCCTACTACATTGCATATTATTACAATTTCCAGCTTTTTAATGTATTTATGTTATGTTCATTTTGTTATGAATTAGTTGTTCTTAACAATTTCAAAGACTTAGCTGAAGCAACTGTGTTTCAGTGTGCTGAGTAACAAATGCTTTTATGGTCTGCTGCTTTGTAAATTTTACAATGATCCAAATCTCCTGAGGTGGATTGAGGCCATATTAGTTACATGGTGGTCAATAGGCCACTGCTCAAAATCCTTTGAAAGTGGTATTAATGTCACCTAATGACAGTTAATCCTGTGAAATAATGCTTCATAGCCAAGTTTCTGAAGCCATTGAAATAAAGAGCTAAGAAGCCTTGAGATTTTATATAATCAGTCTTCAGGTTGTACCTCTCAAATATTATTTTCCCATCAAGGTTTTCGAAGGGACATGGATACCAAACAATTTGGCTGCCATGCCTTTTACAATGTCATGATTTCAAGTTTTCTACACTGTTAAAAGGGAGGAGATCTATGACATCAGAGAAGCTGGTAACTGAGTGCCTATTCTTTTCGTACATTCTGGAAAAGATGACTTTTGTGTACTTGGTCCTCTACCTTTACACTTCAAGGAGATCAGTGAGAATGCTTGGTAGAACATAAAATGGAAGGAAAGTTTTATGGAAGACAAAATAGAAAGGATGATAGTCTCATACCTTCAAGTTCAAAGAATTTTAATTAAATAATTAATGAGGAAATTATGAATTGAGTAAAAATGTCAGTTTCATCCAGACTCTTCATTCAATAGCTTCACGGTTTAAGAGGAAATATGAAGAATCCCTATCCCTCACTTTTCTCATATACAAAATTGGAAGAGGTTATATTTGTATCTCCCTCATAGACTTGTGAGATTGAAACGGCAGGGAAATGCTCTGCCTGGTGCTTCGTCTACGGGAAGCTATCAACAAGTGTTATTTGGCAGAACTCATCTGCCCCATCTTCCTCAGCCTCGTTACACATGAGGGAATTGGGGTCAGATTCTGACCCTCTCCCACCAACAAAGTTTTCCCAAATGAGCAATGCGTTCAGGATCTGACTAGAGAAAATGCTGAGAGAACCCCATTCACAGTCTCTGGGAGGGAAAGGACAGGATGTGGTCTCAATGAACATTTTAGAAACCCAATATGGCAGGATTTCTTCCTTCTCTAGCAGCCAGAACAAACAGAAAGTTTCTAACCGAGTATCAGAGAAAAAATACTACCAGTTCTATAAAAAGACACATTATGTCAAAACAAGAGCACATTCCTGAATACTTAGAGGAATAGATTCGATGAAATAGATATACCGTAAAAACACAACAAAGTAATCTTAAAACCACACAATAGAATGTTCAAAAAACACTATATTAGGAGCTTTCTGATTTATGATCTCATTAAGATTTGAGAGAATATTTTATTTATTTACATAGAGGAGAGAAATGTGAAAGAAGGACAATTTGAAATTAAAAAAACATTGCATGAGAAAGAGAAATATGATAGCTTAATTGAAACTGTAATGGCTTTCAAAAACAACAGATAAGATATGACAGAAAACAGATTTATAGAAGTCAAATTCCTTGAATTTGACCAAGACATAGAAGAAAACTAAAACAGAAAAAGAAAAGAGAATAGAAAAATCAAAAACAGATAGAGGTAATAAATTATAAAACAAAAGCCTAAATATGAACAAAAATCAGGAGCAATAATCAAATAATTTTTAAGAACAAACTATTGGAATGACAACAAACTCAAGGTTAAAAATTGATACATCTCAACAACTATTAAGATCAAGAAATTCAAAGAAACTATTTTGAAGAAATGTTCAATCCTAATGATTAAAAAAATGTACTAGCAACCAGCAACAATTTAGTTATAGCAAATTAAAGAAATACTGGGTATAATAATTTAATAATTATCACTTGTATCAAAAACAAATTATATCATCAAATATTGACATTATTTGAGTCAAGAGTTAGGGAATAAAATTTACAGTGAATTTATCTTGTTACTAAAGGTGATTTCAATATTTTTACATTCAGCAATATTAGATTGAATGTTAAACATAAATGACAAGCATTATGTACTGAAATTGATTTATTAGTAATTTGCTTCTTACAAATTTTACAGTATTTCCCAAACCTTCATATTAAAAATTTTATAAGAAGAAAATAAAAGTGAAAAGAAAATGCCAAAGAAAGTAAAGGGAGAGAAGAAGGAATAAAACAAGGGCAATTGAAGAACTCCTATTCCTACTCAGATGGATAGACTAATCCTCTTTTCATGGAGCTAGATCATACTGAATTCCAAAGGCAAGACTTTCTCATCTCCACTAGCCATCTCTCAAGGGCATTGGGTCTGAGACCAGGGAAAAGTGCTCACAGCAATGATACTATTCAAAACCTTTGAAACTTTCTCCCATAGTCTCTTCCCACTCTAACATTCTTGCATACTTCTGCCATTCTGAAGAGTGCATGGGTATTCCTCAGCTCTTACTTCCTCTCAGAAAAGTCTGCTGTGGTTGTTAACTCTGTATCCTTGGGCAAACCTTTTCCTTCCTCTGGGCTTCAAATTTCTTCCCTGAGAAATAGTTGGAAATGGACAAGGTACAATAATATTCTCTATATTTCTAATTTGCAGGTGGTTTGTGCATTATAGCAGTGGTTCTCAGCCTCAACTAATATGGGAGCAATGTGGCAAATTCTAGTTTTGTTGTGGCTTCTTTTGCCCTATTGTGTTTTAACACTGACACCTGTTTCTTATCCCCAGATTCTAATATAAATGGTGTTAAGATAAGGCCTTGCCATCAAGATTTTAAAATCTGCAAGGTAAAGAACCATAGAACAAAATTAAGTTATTGGATGTTAAGAAAGTAAGTCTATGTAAAAACATTGTGTATTCGTGCAAAGTTGAATTACAGCAACGGAAATCTAGTTCATTTGCTATTGGGCCAGGGAGGGGCCAACATCTTCCAATGAAAAATAAAAACCTGAAACCTTAAGATATTTTACCAAATAGTATGGTCCATAAAATAGGTCTTTTGTGCCAAAGAAGACAGCTGTCTTGAGAGAATTCCTTCTGCCCATACCAATTCCAGAACCAAGCATCTTTTCATACAGTAGATAAGAAAAGATGCTTCATGTGATGGTGGAGCATTTACTCTGGGAGACGGGGACAAGAACAGGTGGGATTCTGAAGCTGACAAACATTGGGGGAAACCGAAAAATTCTGCCGCCATAGGACAAGACCCTTAACCTTGAATTCTCTTTGAGATGACCCTTATGTCTCTTACACTGTTCTTCATCTCTACTAAAAGGATCTCTTATCAGAGAGGCACTCTCTGATCATTCTATTTGTATGGCTCAGCCCTTCTGTACACTCCCCTGTGTTTTGTGTTGTTTTATTTTACTTCACAGGGCACTTGACTCATTACACAGGGAATTGTTTGTGTGTGTGCACTGATGTAGCTCCGTTTTACAGCAGTTTCTGGCTTATAGTATGCAGTCAATTAATACTCATTGACAATGCTACAAAGCCAGAATTCTCAAAAAGAATAAATTTTAAATCTACTCCAAGAACTGATCTACTTTTCTATTGAAAAACTACTTCTTATCTGCCTGACTTATTTCACTCAGCATAACAGAGAAGGACAAATATCATATGTTTGCACGTACAGGAGGATTAGGAGGAACTTAACAGAGGATCATGGGGGAGAAGATGGGGGGAAATAGTGGGGGAAAGGGAGAGAGGCAAACCGTGAGAGACTCTTGAATGCTGAGAACAAACTGAGGACTGATGGGTGTGGGGAGGGAGGGGGGAGATGGGCATGGAGGAGGGCACTTGTGGGGATGAGCACTGGGTGTTGTATGGAAACCAACCTGACAATAAACTATTTGCAAAAAGAAAAAGAGAAACTACTTCTTAGTCTTCATAGAAAATCCTCATAACATTTAACCTAAATGTTATAGTGAAGGTGTTAATAAGTGATAAGACCATCAGTAATGCTTTTTTTAAGTTTATTTTTTGAGAGAGAGTGAGCACATTTGCTTTAGTGGGGGAAGGGCAGAAGGAGAAGGGGACAGAGAATTTGAAGTGATTCCCTGATGACAGCACAGCCCAATACTGAGGCTCAAATTCTGCAAACTATGAGATCATGACCTGAACCCAAAAGGACGCTTAACTGACTGAGCCATACAGGTGCCCCGGTGGTAATGTTTCTAAAGAACATTTCCATTTATTTATTTACATTTAAATGTTTTATTTATTTTTGAGAGAGAGAGAGAAAGAAGGAATGGGGGAGGGGCAGAGAAAGGGAGACAGAGGATCCAGAGCAGGCTCCATGCTGACAGCAACGAGACCAATAAAGGGTTCAAATTCAGGAACCATGACATCATGACCCAAAGTTGGACAATCAACAGACTGAGCCACACAGGCGCCCCAGGAACATTTCCATTTAATGCTCCATCATCGTCTCCTATTAGACTTCCCTCTGCTAATAGACTTCCACTGAAAGCTTCTGCTGATCTACGTATATTCATAAGAATCACTGTGGTTACTTTTATAGCTAAATTTATAAGAATATTTAAAAATGAACAAATTGGACAAAATAATCTCTTCCTTAATCAAATATCTGTTGAAAATTATCTGTCAGTCATACAAAACACATCTGAGGGACAAAGGATGTTATTGCTGCATTTTATAATATGCTCTGCTTCTTTTTATTGATTACCACTTAACAGAGCCATTATCTCAAAACTACTCAAAGTTCTTGATAATCAAATGATATTATCAATGTTTTTTTTTTTTTTTTGAAGTGAGAGCAAAGCTTATTAAAGGTATAGACAGAGTGCAGGTGCAGACAGAGTGGGAGACTCAGAAAGAAGAGTGAGCCTCATCTTTGCTTGGGGACTGGGGTTTTAACTGACCATTGGGTTCTCATGCAGGCATCCTCTCAGGCATCTGGGAACCGGTCAGAACAAGGACAGGGACAAGGCTTTCTTCATAAGTCACTTATTCCCTGAAGCCAGGGATTCTGGCATCCACATGTATAGTGCCAGGGACACATCAAGATTCTGAGCCAATTCAATGTCTTATGATTCCAGTTATACTGATAAATGCACAGTCAAGTGTATGTGCCATGGCTTGTGCCACTGAAGTTGGTTCCTACCGTCCCAGGGATGCTAAGTGAGTCTCTGGCCATGGCAAACTGCAAGTGTCCACCTAATGTAAAGGTCATTGAATCATATTCACTAGGAAAACCTGAGATGAGCTTGTTTCTTCTGTAAAATATTGAAGCTAGAGACCCCAATCTGCAACTTGTTAAGAATAAATAATGGTTTACACTCCATTTTAATCAAAAGGCTGAGAAGTGATGGGAAATTCTGAGACAGTAAGAAAGAGAAAAATTGTACAAGTTCTGCTTTGAATCCATACAAAGGGAGCCATGACTGAGGAAATAGTTTAAGTTAATTTGGCAGAGAATGGGGCTCACCATGAGGAAAAAAAAAAACTTTAATTTGGTCAATGTATCATCTTTACCCATACTTTACATAATATGAATGAAAAAAATTGGTAGTTTTTGATCAAAGAAAATATTGCCAAGTATGTGGATCTTCAGAATTTAGTAAAAATTTCCCAGTTCTAGTTATTGTCAAAAGACCTATCCTGATCTACTCAGTCCTCCACCACCTTCCCTAAAATTACAGTAAGAAGGAGGAGGTGGAGGAGGAGGAGAAGGAGGAGAAATTTAGTGTTAGAATCAAAATTTCTGGTAGGTTTAAACTATGTCCACAATTTGACCTCACATTGAGAAGGAGGTTTTATACCTCCTTCCCTTTAATCAGGATCCATCTTAATGACTTAGTTGTGACAAATAAAACACAATAGACGAGATGCTATGTGACTCCATCTTGAAATGCTTGATCTGGGGAAGGCCAGCCTCTCTATAAGCAACCTGAGTACTCTATCACTGCCATGTTACAGAGGCCCCATATTAGTGCTACAAATTATACCTCAGCTGAGCCCCCCGCCAATAGTCAGCACCAACTGCCAGCCACATGAGTGAGCCATCTTGGATGTTCAACCCAGCTGAGCTTTCAGATGACTGCATTCCCAGTAATTATACAAGTGACCCATTCAAGAACTGTCCAGTGAGTACACCTGAATTGTTTGACCACCATCTATGAAAATATGACTAAAAATAAAATCATCTTTTAAGCACCTAAGACTTGACATCATTCATTTCACAGGTATATTTACTGGTACAGAGTAGAAGTCATATTTCTATAATCTCTCTGATCAAAAAATAAACCATGAACAATTCATTTCTTAAATTGTCTGTTTATACCCAATAACAAAGATTCTCAGAGGAATATTTTAAGCTTTTTTGAAATTTTTAAGTTGCTTATAACTGCCTTAAAGTTAATAAATTCTCATTTTCAGATAAGCTCTTTGGTATTCTACTTTATAGGTCAAATCTCTGTCAGTTTTGCTTTCCCTCCCTCTGTCTTTTTGACAATCTTTGCTATTTGCAGTATCCTAGGGGAAATCTCCCTCAGATTTTATTTAACTAATAATGATTAACTTTTATGTTAACTAACCAAATTTTCCCATGGACTTGTCCCTTAAACCACCATCTGTGGATGTTAAATGCTGTTATTAAATCTGATCAACTGGTTTTCTTCTTAGATTTAGTCAAATATGCTTAGGAGACTGCAAAATGCCTTGTCTATAGTTAAATATATAATTATTATTATATAGTCACAAATAGTTATTCAGGGTGCAGATAAACTTTTGACAAAGGCATCACCAATTCTTTCCATTAGATATTCAGAACAAATTAAGCCATCTATTTGTTGTGTACATACCTGAGGAACAAAAGACTGTCAAATTGAAGTCAAACATTAAAAAATAGGATGCGTATTTATTTTAGCAGCAAACATATAGCATTAGGACATACTGAAAGCAGGGGGCCTAGGTGGTTCATTTAATCAAGCATCTGATTCTTGATTTCAGCTGAGGTCATGATCTCATGGGGTTTGTGAGTTCGACCCCCACATTAGGCTCTGCACTAACAGTGCTACTACTTGGGATTCTCTCTCCCTCTCTCTCTATGACCCTTCCCCTTCTTATGCTTTCTTTCTCTCTCAAAACAAATCAACAAACTTAAAAAAAAAGACATACTAAATGCATCTAATTAGGATATGAATTAAATAGGCATCACACATTCCTGGTAGAAAAGGTTTAATAGAGTCTTAAGAATTGGACTCTGGAGGGGGACCTGGGCAGCCTGGGGGGCTCAGTCGGTTGAGCATCCCACTTTGGCTCAGGTCTGATCTCACTGTTTGTGAGTTTCAGCCCCTCATTGGACTCTGTACTGACAGCTCAGAGCCTGGAGCCTGCTTCAGATTCTCTCTCTCTCTCTCTCTCTCTCTCTCTCAAAAATAAATATTAAAAAAAAAAAAAAAGAATAGGACTCTGGAGTCAGGCTGTCTGGGTTCAAACCCAGCCTCAGTATGTATTGCAGAGACTGCAGACCACTCACCAAAACCCTCTATTTTGCTTTTTTTCCTGAGCATATTTCTCAGCATCCTTTGCTATTACGATGGCCATATACCTGAGTTCTCAACATCTACGTCCATCCCATAGAGCCTTTCATTGTCTGGATATCCTCTTTTATTTTATTTTATTTTTTTTAAATGTTTTTATTTATTTCTAGGAGAGAGAGAGAGCGTGAACAGGGGATGGTCAGAGAGAGAGAGAGAGACACAGACTGTGAAACAGGCTCCAGGCTCTGAGCGGGCAGTCAGCACAGAGCCCGACGCGGGGCTCGAACCCACAAACCACGAGATCATGACCTAAGCGAAAGTTGGACGCTTAAACCGACTAAGCCACCCAGGCGCCCCTGGATATCCTCTTTTAAATTCATCTTGGCAAACGTGTTTAAGTTTAGTAGAACTTTCTTTGATCAGGTTGGTTTCATGATGGAGTGTGTGGAAGAGAGTTCTCATATCTTCAACTCACCACTGGCCTGGGACAGCAGTGAGATATTTCAAAATTAAAAATATGCATATTATATAGAAATCCTTTCAAAATGGTGGGTTTGTGTATTACTGTAGCCACTGAACCCTAATATAAGCACTTACTAGCTATATGACCTTGAGAAAATCTAAACATTCAATGCCTCAGCATCCTCGTGTGTAAAATGGCCATATTAAACCTCCTTATGGAGTTGTTGAAAGGATGAAATGTTTATGTTCATGAAATGTGGCTAAGAACTGAAGATATGACATTGATTACGGCAGGTACCTTTCCACCCCTCCCCCCTCCCCAGAGCATATTGTTTAATGGAGAAAACAAGAAATTATTCCACAATTTCAATACACGGGTTAATGCTCATATTCAAGGTAGAAAACAATGAAATGGAAACAGGCAAATCGGGGATCTAACAAAATCTAGAGAAATCTAGATATGACCTGGAGCTTGTCTAATTGAAGGAATGAATTTGGGGACTGTACAGGGAGAAGAGAGTTCCTATAAAAGGAAAATCATGTGTCAAGGCAAGGAAGTAAGAGGAAGCGTGGTAGAGTCTTCTCCTTTCCCTCTCCTCCTCCTCTTTCTCCTCTCCCTTCTTATCCTTCCTTCTCCTTCTCTTTCTTCTATGTCATTGTCTTCTTCTCCTTCTCCTTCTCTTCCTTCTTCTTCTTGTCCTTCTTTTGTAGGTTTTCACAAATAAGTTTCATTCAAGTATAGTTGACATACTATGTTATATTAGTTATCCATACATTAAGAAGCAATGTGAGCATGTGAAGGAACAAAGGGGTATGAAGAAAGATAAGATGAGAGAGAGAGGAGTGGGGAAAAGGTCACAAAGCAACTTCAATGCTGTGCTAAGAGCTTCTGGTTTATCTTAAAGACTGTGGGTTTAATGTGGGAGGATGACATGACAAGATTAGAGTTTCAGAAATGTGACTCTGTCTGCAGTGGGAAAATGGGTTGACAGAAACACGTCTGTTCACCTTGAGTGCTGAGAGGATGATTACAAGGCTGGAGACAGGTGGTGGTAGCTGGCGCTAGGACGGCAGTAGAAATGATGGGGAGCAGTGAATGTATGAAAGACCTAACAGGTGGTAAATCTACAAGTCTGGGAGATTGTTATTTGTGAGAATAAAGAGGAGGAGTAACAAATACTATTCGAGTTTATAATTAGGCTACTGAATGGCTGGCAGCTTTTGGAGGGACTCCTAAAGAGAGTTTGGTCGATTTTGACTTTGCAACATGTAGTGGATTTCAAAATGTGGCTGGTGAGTAGACACTTGAGTACTCATGTTCAGAAGTTGAGTCTGCATTTACTATCCATCGATGTGCGTGAATGAGGGGTCTAAAAAGGAAAAAGGAGTCTGTTGTTGGTCTAACTCAATAGTCTTGAGTTGATTCAAGGCAAATTTAAAGTCAAGAAATATGACTAATATAATGTTTATATGTTTATCTAGCTGACAGAGTGACATGGAGTAACTGAGATTTGAATGAATATTTACTGGGATGATTTAATAAAGGAAATATTCCTGAATTCTGAAAAGCATTTTAGTGATAATTCTATATTGGAAAATCTCTCCTTAGCTCTCATTGTCACCGCATAGAAATAGGAAGCTCCAAGAGGCCTCCTTAACGAAACCCTGCTTTAAAAGAAAGAAAATCAATGTAACTGATCTGAAGATAGATTGAAAAGAGATCCTAGTTATCTTGAAATGGCTTTTTGTCACTACTTTATTGATTGAGTTCTTCAATTTTTTATTTAGAAAATATGATAAATTAAATTTTTTTCTTCTTATAAAGTAATTCTTTTGATAAAATTTGAAAATAGGGAAAATTTAATAGAAAATATCTCAAATACATAAATGAAGCCATTCTTCATATTTTTTTGTATTTTCTTCTAATACTTTTAATACAGATACATATTTTTTCTACAAAATTAGCAATACAACTTTTTATCTTATCCTTATTTATTTGTTATTTTAAAGTACACCTCTAAGTCATTAAGTATTCTTTGAAAATACAAAGTGTTAGAACTGATAATACTTTAAACATTAAAGTATTTAAATGGATACAATATGGGTTCTAATTTTTTTCATTACATGTAACTCAGATGATCTTTTTGCACATGATATAAGAATCATGTGTTCTTAGTAGTGGAATTACTTGATTAAAAAGCATGCCTAAGGGATGTTTAAGATCACTTGGTTATTTATTAGGGTTACTGTGGGGAAATCAC
This sequence comes from Hyaena hyaena, assembly GCF_003009895.1. Lineage (NCBI taxonomy): Eukaryota > Metazoa > Chordata > Mammalia > Carnivora > Hyaenidae > Hyaena > Hyaena hyaena. Next base: position 1,219,479 of record NW_024081203.1, on the reverse strand, counting down.
ATCCCAGAACCTAAGCTAAATGAAACATTTCTACTACCTCCCTCTTTCATCGTGTCATTTTCTGTTTATTAAGTGTGCCTTATAACCAATGATTGTTTAAGATAGATATAATGGAGTTCTTTGTGTAGGTTAAATGATACATTTTCCCTGAAGTTTACTTTCAGTGAAGATGTAAAGCATGTTTGTAATTTTCTAAAATGGCACTATTTATTCCTTCCCAATGCTCAGATCTACATGGAGACCTGAAAGCCATAGCTTTCTCCATAGTTTTAATGTGTGTTTCTGCATGACATTGAAAGGCAGTGTCAATTATGATGAATTGTGAAGCTCACAACTAATGATACATTTAAAGCCAATTCATTTGTCTCCTTGATCATGTAAATGCATTGGCGTTCACCAAGCCTGCCATGATCAGACATTATAGCTACTTTGGAGTCATTTCATTGTACACTTATATATCAGTGCAGCTGCCACTAATGTTTACAAGTCCATGTGCTACACATATCCTCATGGTATTTTTGCAGAGGTTAATGCTCATGCACAGTAGATATATTTATTACGCAGACAATAACAGACCCACAGGAGCCATTACGGCTCTTAAGAGATTAGTGTCTACGATCACTCCCATTTTATTCTATCTTCTTCTTTCTTTATTTAGCGGGTGAGCTTGTTGGGTTTTTTTGTTTGTTTGTTTGTTTTTTACTTCTCTGTTCATACTATTTCGGTACATTATAATGGTAACATTAGTATTATACCTATAGACTTTAGAATATTTTATTGGCATATAAATCAAACTTATTTCTAGAACTGCAAGTGCTTGCTCTTTGACTTCGAAGTTGTGTTCCTATTCTTGCCAATCTACCCTTGATAACAGTTTAGACAATAGTCTATTATTACATAGGAAATATTTCACATCTTGCAAAGGTTTTGGTTGTTCTGCAATAGTAAGTGATAGCAAGACATATAATGTTATTCCCTAGATCCAACACCTTGCAGCATAACTTACAGAAGCTTTCTCTTCAAGAAAAATTCTCACTTGCAATTCATGTTTAGTCTGTTTTTCCTATCTTATCCCTAACAGCTGGGATATATCTGCTTCCAGGGAAATGTGTTATGTATGTTTAATACCAATAGCTAAAAAGAACTTTGAAAACTGAAAATAGCCTTACATTTAGGTTTAAAGCAATCTGCCAAATAATTTTTAAATTGATCACCAAAGTGGTGATCGTGATTTCAATTATTAACAAAGATTATTAATGACTAAGACCCAGGCTATAGAAATGCAGAAAAGATAACCAAAGATAATCATTTTTATTTCAAACATAACTTAATCCATAGCATTCTTTTCTTTGTACCAACAAGGATCTGGTCCAGGACCAGTTGGCTATAAGGAGAAAGTGTACTTAAGGGTGCCTGGGTGGCTCAGCCTGTTAAGTATCTATTCTTGATTTTGGCTCAGGTCATGAACTCATGGTTATTGAGTTCAAGCCCCAAGTTGGTCTCTGAGTTGACAGCACAGAGCCTGCTTGGGATTTTCTCTCTCTCCATCTCTCTGCCCCTCCCCCACTGAAGCTAGTCTGTGCTCTCTCTCTCACTCAAAAATAAATAGAAGAGCCTTAAAAAAAAAAAAAAAAGAAAGAAATTGTATTTACTTCATGGTTTCTGAGGCCAGTGTGTGAGGACATTCTTCTTATGACCCAGTCAGTTTCATTCTGCTGGAAGGGCTTCAACTTTGCCAGATCATGTGCTCTGAATTCACATGCCTCGTGAGGTAGGTTGTCGTGATATTAAACCAGTTTCCTTCTCCAGAATCTGCACCCTTTTTGCGCAAATTGGAAAGCCCATTGGCCAATGGGATATTACTCACAGAATATTTGTCAGGCCAGATGTATTGATGTTCACCCTCTACCTATGAGGCAATGTCTCTGGATACTGAGTCACGGGGAGGGGTGAACAACTCAAGGAATTACAAACCTGCAGATGTTAACAAGAGAGTTCTCATTCACACAAAATCATCATAGAGTGTTTGGTTCTGAGGCTGAATATCTTAAGAGTAAAGGGATGGACGACTCCTGTCTTCTGGAAGTGTATTGAAAGATGGTGTACATAACTGTTGCCCTACGCAGTGACCTCAATACTGAGTGAAAGTGTTAATGTGAAAATGGTCTTGTCACCTTGCTTCAGTGTTAACTAACAATGGTGGATGAACAAGGTTTCCTAACTCCCCCTATTTAAAGAACAATAAAGGCCCTGATGGATTGTTTGATTTTCCAGGCCAATAGAGAACATTCACTGATGGTACAGTCTAGCAAAACCCCAGTATACTACTTGTTTATATAAACGATATTTAAAAGGCCATTGTATTAAGTGCTTATTTGATCTTTTGCAGTTAAAAATACCTAGACTGAATTCAAACATAAAAAAAGAACTAATAGATTTTGTAGATAAGAATCCGCATATAATTAATATCAGTCATTTTTAAGAATTATCCTTATGTATCTCATATTAATTTTGTACTAAAATGTGAGGGGCCTATCCTTGTGATATATCAAAATCCCACTGTAATTTTAAAACTAACTAAAATATAAAACATCCTCTAAATTCAATTATATTAGGCACAGATAATGCACCTATAATTGTAAAACTATTTTATCCATAACGAGAATAGTTTTGTTGCTAAAGCCCAGCCTGTACTTTCTCTTTGCTGAAAGGAATATTATACAGGTAGCAGAGCACTGAAAGATAAATGGCCCTTTCACATCCTGAGAATTTGGTGCCATATACTTTGTCTCTATGAGGGAACTTCTCATAATGCATGATAATAATAGAAAGCACTGATTTTATTTCAGAGTATAGAAAACCAACAAGATAATGATAGGAATATTTTTAAATAATAGAGTGATCATACACCCAGGTTCATTGAGTGACAAAGGTACTTTTCTCACTGAGAAAGTAGTGGGCAGGTCCTCTGCTATTACTAATCTAATTCCTGATGAGACAAGTAAATTAGTCATTCAAAAACTAGTGTCATTGCTATTTTTTGAGACATGGTGAAAGGCTGAATTTTTAGTGCTTGATGCCAGAAATGGTATTTGTTTTCATATAGCATCTACAGTATAGGTGACTAAGGTATAATAACTACCCAAAAGAATTGCATTTGAAAAATTGCTTTATTTTTTTTCTCGGTCAATATGAAGAGGATGAGAGGCAAACAAATTATATTTGTAGTATGAGAATGAACTATTTTATCTCATTTTTAAAAATATACAACTTTCAAACAGCTCCCAAATTGGGATCCTGCATCATTAAGCATTTGACATTTGTCCAGTTAAAACTATTGACTCATGCTTTCATTGCTTCCCCCTCAAATTACTACAGTGCCACAGCTGATCTGACTATATTTTCCATTTCTTATAAATAGCCACAAGAAAAGTATTAATTATCCTTGTACGATTTAATGCACCAACTGCCTTAACCTTTCAGGTTTTCTTAAACGCCAGCATAACAAGGCATATCCATGGCAGCAAATGTGATTTATGACAGGAATCTTTAATTTCTGTTTTTAAATATGTTACCCACCGATCTGCATACATTTAAATTCGCCTGCAACACTTTTCTCTGTCTTGAGGCTGTTGTTTAATATTCAAGGATGATTTTTGTCCACATACATTTTGGTCTATGTCACCTCAGATTAAATTATTACTGTTTGCAGCCTTTTCGGAGCAGGCCTCAGGCCCTTATTTACAAGAATCAATGAAACAGTAATGAAAATCCATTTTTCATACTTTCAGCTCTGGCCTGCTTTTATTTAGTTAGCTGTGTCTAAGCAAGCAATTCATTTTGTGCAAATGTCATGTAGAGAAAAAAGGATGAGCCGTGAAAGGGTTAATCATGAAATAAGACCTAAGCTTTCCCCCATATAAAAAGCATCCGTAATGTTAAAATTAAAAAAAAAAAAGTGCCTTTCTTAATGTATGCAAAGTAATGTATATTGACACATAAGCAAGGCTTTTCATGATGAATATTGAAATATATATGCAAAGCACAGGAAATGTGTAACATGTTATAGATCTTTCAGTGTACATTTAGAGGAAATGAACCATTTATATTCTACAATTTAGTGAATACCTACTGTTTATTGGTACAGAGCACATAGGAGTATATTTGTCTTAGTAATTTATTTAGGTAAATATATTTATTCTTCTAGGGGTTCTTGTGCTTTTCTTGATTCTATAGTACTAGACATAAATATTTAACAATGCATTGTCTCAAATGTTATTCATGTAATTTATCAGAGAAAACAGTGGAGTTGTAATAACTTTTAAGCCTGCACCTTCTCTTAAACCTGAGATTGATTTACAATGCTGGAGACTGAGTTGGATTTTCTTCATACTGCTGAGGAGAATTATTTACTAGTCCTAACTGAGATAAGCTAAACTAGTCCAGCTACCGAAAGCACAAGGTTCACTTACCCCTTTTTTGAATCAGCTTTCTTAAATAAATACTTCGTCTATAAAAGAAAAGCGGTTAGTGAGAGAAGAGAGCATTTAATTATTATGAATATATTTCCCTGTATTTGCTGACCTACCCATTTTCCTTTATACATATATGTATACACAGAAATATACATATATATTACCTCTTCTGAGTATTCCTCTTGGGAATTTCTTCTAAATTTTAATGCACTTGCCTATAAGGATGTCAGTTCAAATTATAGCTAAGGTCTTGTAAAAGTGACTGTCCACTTTTTAATATTACAGACGAAATGAATAGACAGTGAAAGCATTTGAAGTCTTCTTCATCTTTACTATGGACTTTTTTTCTGAATACATTGTAAAGATTAATTCTGGATTTTTCTATCTGTACATTTTATATAGTATAGTCGGTTTTTAAGGATCTTTTTCCTGTGTTTGGGGATAGAATTTCTAATACTGGGTAATTGGCAGATCTGAGAAATAGTTAATTTGATAGTTCTCTTAGCTTTTTAAAAGCTGTGAGTGATTTTCCATTGAGCCCAGGTGTCAAAGTCCGGGAGCTGCAGCTGAACAGTGGATTCAATACTGCCATTGCTGATGCAGATCAAGACAAGGACTGGTAATTGAACAGGTTACTGTAACCGAGTCAGACAAGAAACCAAAGAATTTGGTCAACCTCAGTTACCACGCTGTACTTAACCTTCTCAGACTTTGTATCTGTGACAGGGTGCACACAGAGTAGTTTTCATTCCAATATTAAAGTCCTTATATGTTGAGATCTCAAAGTATAGAAAGAGCACACCCATCTGAATTACCAGAGTCTGAATCACTCTGGAAAAATAATCATTAAAATTTTTTGTTGTTGTATGAACATCGTTAGCTCAAGTCTGATAAGAAACAAAATTAGTTGGTTAGTAAGTGCTAGGAAATAAGTCGTTCTTTTCTCATATTGTTTCTTGTCCAAGCCACCCACTGCTGGTTTGCCTTCTTCACACTGGCAAATTTAAAAAATGCCAAGGACTAAAAGGTTTTCTGCCAGACATGTAAATTTTTAAAAATAAAGGCATTGTGCTTTCAGAAAAAAAAAAAAACCTGCTTTTAGATTTCAAAATGCTTAAGTGGGAAAAAACTCACAAATCTTAAACTTTTCAAGTTTGAAAGCAATCCAATTGAGTTTCATTTATTCAAGCCATTTATACTGCCTGTCAGTAACCCCACCACAACTGAGTAAATTTTGTTTATCTTGAGACATAAACTTTCTCATTTACACATTTTTTATAGATATAATTGCATTACAAATCCAACTTATATTATGTTTGCAAGCTAGTCCCTCCATTACAAATCCCTGTGTACAAATGACCAGTAGACGTGCTTTCTTCTCAGAGTATATGATGAGTAATGACCCATTCATTCCACATTTTACATTACAGCAACAAAATGTGGTAAAGACTTGGGAAAATACCAATGTTATATTTTATGTTTTAAAAAGAAAGAAATCTGTTATTAGCTTCTCAGTTGTGTATCTATTGACTGAACATAGGAGATGGGTGTTGAAAAAAATGTACACTAAATGTGTATTTTATTTCTGTTAGGATTCAAAAAGACTTTTTAAAAAAATCTTTAGATTTTTTTTATTTCCTAAATTTCATAGGATGACTAGATGCTAGACTACATTTCCATAACAAAAAGGATATTTTTTCAAGAGAAATGAGGGAATTCAAGTGAGAAGAAGGAGGGCACCCAGCTGGGGTCAGAACAAATAACACCTCACTCACCCAAAGAGGATGTGGTCTTTTCCTTCACTTTTCTTTTCAGTGGAAATTATTCCCATGAGATATTTATTTAAATGTAGAAACAGTATCTTTAAATTCCTCTGAGAAGATTTAGAAGAGACCATGATTATCAGATATGAATATTGCTTCCTTCCTAAGTCTTAGCTTAGATCAGTTGTGTGAACAAATAGGAAGTATGACGGTGGGGGTAACCAGGGAGAAGGGGGGGGCAAAACCTGTGAAGGGTGGATCTGGATGAGGGGCCACACATGCAATGAATATGCTTGGGACCAGACACGGTCACTTTCTCATTATGTGAAAAATAGTTGAACCTGTCTCTACTTGCATATTCTCATCTATAAAATGGTGATGATTTCAGTACCCACCTCACAGAGTTGTGATTACAATGAAATAATACAATACCCATATTACAATAATAATACAATAATACATAATACAATAATAATGCCTTACGCATTTTTAACTCTTCTTGGCAAATAGGAAGAGCTTTAAAAATGTCACCTATGGAAAGTATATATAAGTGTTTAGGAATCAGTAGAGAGGATTATTTTAAATTGGAGATCAATGCAGAAAGGGAGGTGTAAAGGTGTAATTTTGTAAATTAAATATTCCAAAATAAGAATCAGGACAGCTTTGAATGCAAGAAAGAAAGGAGGAGGGGTGAGGGAATTATCTTCATTATCTTCCTCATTCTCCCCTTCTCTGAAATAGCAGGGCCCCTGTTGTCAAGAACTAAGGTTGGTATGATTAGCATTGATTAAATAACACGATTTATACGTGGGCTAGCCTGGGAACCTGACAACTATATTCTATAGGAAAACATTTGGCAAGTGACAAACAGCCAATCTAGAAGTGAACATGTGGAAAATACTCCTTTACAAGTTGACTTTCATATTTTATTATATCTTATTTTATATATTTTACCTTCGTATTTTATATATTATTTTATTACATCTTTTTGCATGTACTTAACAAATGAATTTTAAAGTAGCATTGATACATTTTTATCTATAAGCTAGAGAATCAATAAGAAGTAAGAAAACAGGAACCAGAGAATGTGCTATAACCAGAATTTCTCAGATAGATTAATTATTGGTTAATGAATGTTCTCAATGAGCAATGGGCAGAAAAAATTTACCTTTTTAGGGGGTGGGGGTGGGTGGAGGTGGGTGGGTCAGCCCTAGCTTAGAATTTAGAAAATTATTAAATTTATGAATATGTTCTATTGCACGGTTTATACCTCCTAAACCTGAGTTGGGAAAATATAGTAAAACGGAATAACCAATAGCTATCTACTGGATACCTGAAAATAAATCAATGTCTGACTAATGTACCCAGGCAAAAAACTGAACGAAACGTTATAGTGGACATATTTAGTAACTAACAAGAGGAGGCAAAATAAAAGAAAGACATTTACATCTTTCTTTTTTACGAATACCCGGTCATAGCACAGAATGTTACAATATGGACAAGAAAAGAAGCTATGCTTCTAAGAGAACCCGAGGAGGAATCAATTTATCTCAAGCATATTCAGATTTCATCAAAGAATTGTGACCATTTATGAAGAAAAAGGAAATATCAATTTCTAAATTTATATTTAATATTTACAAATATGTAAATTAGGCTGTCTCAGAAATGTGTAGCAGATGTCCCTATCTTCTTGATGCTGATGGCCTGCCTAGGTATTACTTTAAAATGATAGATTGGCAATGAGAATATTATTTCCTACTCTATTTCATCGTATTCATTTGGAAGCATTAATTCTTTTAAGGAAGATTATACATGCAATCCAAACTTGACAGCCTGGCTCTATGTAATGGGATGTTCTATTTAAATGTGAGGACATATTGATCTCACTCTGAAGTATCTATCTAGTATCTATCAAGAGGATAAAGTTTGAACATTTTCCATAGTGGGTCCTGTTCCAAAATGTTTGAAATTAAATATGCTGTAACGAAAAAAAAATAGTTACTTTTCCTTTCTTGATTTGGAGACTTTTTAAGCAAAGAAAAGAACATTGAAGGAAGTTGTGATATTTCTTTACACAGGATCTTTTAGCAGGAGGATAGAACATTTATCTCAAGGGAAAAGTAAGCCAAAAGGCCTGATTCTCCTATATTTTGAAAGTGGATCATTTTTGCTCAGGAGCTCTGGGCCATAAACTGTCACAGTCTTCACAACATTGCCATTTATGACAGTGTCCCTTCACATACACTATTTCAGAGTGATTTGAACTAAATAGCAATTTGAATGAAATAAATCAATTTACTTTAATATCTTGGGTTTGTCTTGACTATTTCAAATTTGGGTTGTGGAAGTGTTCTCACTAAATTATTTTTATTTTTCATATCCACATGTAAGAAAATGGAAAACAGTTCCTTTAATAATATTCTTTCAAGGGAGAGTACATTTAATATGGAGAGTAGAATATTTTAACAAAGTAAGATTGACCATAGCTAATGGGTACAAATAAGAACTATTATTGTGTGTGTGTGTTTGTGTGTGTGTGTGTGTATTTGTGTGTCTGTAATATTCCAAATCAAAAACTAAGAAAAACTTAGAGTGCTACATAAAGCATAGATAGCATTGAATAATGTTGTTTATTTAAATGTTCTACATTAAAGCAATTTAGCTCAGTTTAATTCTCTCAATAAAGTTTTGATTACATTTTACATATAAATATTCAGTGCAATAACTAGTAATCATAAAATATTATATTTGACTAATTGAAAATATCTTTATTTAAAAAAAAACTAATACATACACATTTCTGTATGTTTTAATATAAGTACATTCAAATAAAATTTTAAGCTTTGTGATATTTGTAAATGAATATCAAAAAACTATTTAAGAATATTCATTAGCAGTTTTCTATTTGAACTATACAAATGGCTATATGAAAGAGTAATGTTTATTCTTAAAATTATAGTATAATTATATCAGCATGTAGATACTGTTTTAGTGAAGACTCCATGATATCTGAGATGAAATCTCATACGTTAGAGGACCTAGAATATGAATCTGAGATATGTAATTGCCAATACAATGGATTTGAAAGTGTAAGTATATAATATGTGTGCATGCGTATATGTGGGTATAAGATGTTTTCTTAAAGGTACCACTAAAACTGTCAATATAAACAGTTATGATTAAAGCATAAGACCCTGAAATTATCCTCTATACCTATGATATAGAGAGAATATATAGCTAATTTTGGCTATTAGTAGTAAAACCTTTGAATTAGAATGCAATTACACAGACTACTAGGACTGGAATGAATTTAGTGCCAGCATGCACAAAAAAGGAAAAGGAAACGCTGTCTTTGAAATAAATGTATATCCATTTAATATTCGCAGGAAGTCCAAAGATTTTCATAAAAGATGCTTCTACTGATTTTTATATTATGTCCCATTATATATGAAATAAATTACCTCTTCCTGACAAACTCGTGACTTTCTGTGCATGATATATTTTTCTCAAGAGGTAGTTGCTATACTTTTCTTCCAAGAGAAAAAGAGTTGGTCTTTTTATTAATTGCTGTCTAACTGGAACCAAACAAGTCAAAGGGATGTAATTCCCAAATAGCAGAAATTAGAACTGGGATGAATTTTCCCTTACCTGGCTTAAAAGTGACAAACAATTCAAAACGTGTACCCACTCAATAATCATTTCTATTTGTATTTGGAATGCATTATTAAAATCGATTTGTATCACATAGCTAATGGCTGAAGGAGTTGGCCCAAATCCATTCTAAATGATAGTGGAAAATCAGCCTGGGAGTCAATTTGCAGAATATTCCTTCTCATCCAAGCGAATGTTTTTGTAGAAAGGTCAAAGGCTGCAAAATATTCTTGGTGGATGTTTCTAAGTAATCAAAAGGCGAAAATAAATTTGGAACCTCTTCTTCAAGGACTCATACAAGGCAATCTGGACATAAGTAAATGGGATCATTTTTACTAGTGATTATAGATATTTTCAAGATATTTTGTTATAATAAAATATTCATAAATTTTATCCTAAGAGTCAGATTTTGAAAAACCATCCTGAAGAGGGTAATCTCATGTGCACTTCTGAGTCCACCTATCCTGCACTGCCTTCCAACGTTGGCTATTCCTACTGACGATGCCTTGGTCTGAAGTCATCAATGGCTGCATGGACCGTTATCCTCTGGAACTCCGTACTTTCATAGTACTTTTTGGTTCCTGGTTTGCCTGAGCAGAAACTTCTCGTGGTTAGGCCATCCTTTTCCTACAGAATTCTTCTTTCAATTTTGGCCAAAGTATTGGACTGGAAATATACTTCAACGAACAATTAGGAGAAAATAGAGGAGATGACAACATTGAAAACTTGCTGCTAGATTCAAACCCTCTTTGTCTGTCTGTCTCACACACACAGCACATACACTCACAAACACACACACACACACTCACACTCACACATAGGCGGTTGCTCTGTTGCATATGTTTTGCCCTTCCGGATCCTTCTAGATTTTTGTTGTTCCCTTAGATGCACCGACTACTTAAAAACAACTGTTTTATTACACCTGCACCAGTTAACCAGAAACCTGACTGTGTCATCTCTTCATCAGCAGACCCTTGTTCCTGACCTTGTTCCCCTTCTGTAGCCTTACCTTCTTTCAATATCTCCTATGAAAGCATGTCTTTCAATTTTCTTTAGGTAAATACAACTCTGTTCTCAAGGATGGTCTACCAAAAGAGTCTGGCCCCTTCCTATGCCAGGGTGACGTAGTACATGGTATGTCTCAGCAGTATGTTTTGGAGTGACTGATTTATTTAGACCAGAGTAAGCTCCCTCTTTGTATTTGCTAACTTCTAGACTCTCAATGGTAATTTTTGAACAGAACGCACACATTTCCCAAGGGCAAACAATGATTCTCCCAGATAATAAGATAAAAGTCTCTATAGCAGATCAACAATTTCCTAAAGGCAAGATATTGACAAGGCTACTTGTCTTTCATAGATATGGCTCTATATTCTTTCCCAGAATGCTGTTAATTTTCCTTTTCTGATCTTCCAGTTTTCAGACTGGACCTAAGGGCCTTCCACACATAAAAATGGGGTTCATAATAACACTTTCTTAAATAACATAATACCCACCTTTGATGAACTTATTTTCATTTCCTTGAGCAAAAGTAGATTAAAGCAACTGGACATCCATGTGTATAAAATGAATCTAGACACAGACATTACAACCTTCACAGAATTACTAAGAACAAATGCAAAAATATATAACTTCTGGAAGATAACGTAGGAGAAAATCTATATGAACTTGGGTATGAGGATGACTTTTTAGCTACAACACCAAAAAACTGCCTATGAAAGAAATCATTGATAAGCTGTACTTTACTAAGATTAAAAACACATGCTCTGCAATCGACCTTGGAAAAAGAAAGAGAACTGATAGAAAATATGTGCAAAAGGCATATCTGATAAAAGACTATTGTCCAAAATATACAAAGAATACTTAAAATTCAACAATAAGAAAAGAAACAACCTGATTAACAATGAACAAAAGAACCTGGCCAGACACCCCCACCAAAGAAGACAAGCAGATGGCAAGTAAGCATATGAAAAAAAAACCTGCTAGACATCATAAGTCATTTGGGAATTGCAAACTAAAATAACAATGAACTACACTTACACACCTATTAGACTGCTCCAAATCCAAATCACTGATAACACCAAATGCTGAGAAAAATATGGAACAGCAGAAACACATTAACTGCTGGTGGGAAGACAAAATGATAGTCATTTCAGAAGAGTTTGGCTTTTCCTTACAAAACAGCACACTCTCACTTTGCAACCCAGCAGGTGTGCTCATTGGTATTTACCCAAATGAGCTGAAAACTTCTATTGACATAAAAACCTTCATACAGATGCTTTATGGAAGCTCTGTTTATAATTGTCAGAACTTAGAAGCAACCAAGATGTTGTTCAGTAGGGAAATGGATAAATAGACTGTGGTACACCCCAACGATGGAATATTATTCAGTGCTAAAAAGTAAGGAGCTATTGAACCCTGGAAAGATATGTAAAAGCCTTAAATTCCTATTTAAATGAAAAAGCCAATCTGAAAAAGCTACATACTGTATGATTCCAAGTGTATAACAGACTAGAAAAGGCGAAACTATGAAGACAGTACAAAGATCAGTGATTGCCAAGGCTTAGAGGGAAGGGAGGGACGAATAGGTGGAGTACGAAATTTATGACACTGCAATTCTGGATACAGATCATTATACAGTTGTCAAAAGCAATAGAATATACAACACAGAATGTGAACCCTAATGTAAATTATGTATTGGGCGTAATAATGATGTGTCAGTGTGGAGTCATCGTAACAATTTTATCACTCTGATGCATGATATTGATAGTAGGGGAGACTATGCATGTGTGGGGGCTGTGGGTGTATATATACACACATACACATAGAAAAAGAGAGGTGTATGTGTATATATGTGTATATATCTACATCTGTACCTTCTGGTCAATTTTGCTCTGAACTTAAAATTGCCCTGAAAAAAAAGTCTATGTAAACAACAACAAAAAAGGTAAATTCGTAGCCAATGTTTTTGGTTCTATTTGCATCCTTATTCACACCTAAATATATCAAAGATGTGGAGGCACTTTTATAGAGAAAGGATCTTCTGTTCTGCACAGTGAACCCTAGCCTCCCACCACAGCACTGCCTTGTTCATGAGTTGAACATCTTGGATTTGATCCTTCTATCAACTAACCTCATAAACATGTAGAGTAATGTAACATAATTCACATTTCATCCAGGAATTCATCGGGCCATAGTCTATAGGAACTTGAAAAATAATTTTACCCTTGTTTTACTGTTAAAGAACCTATGGCAACAAAAAAAGTTTTTTAAGCCTGTAAAGCCTAAAATGGAAAATTAGAGCTGGAAGAAAAATGAGTCCTTGAAATTCTACCCCTCTCAAAAACTGTGGGAAAAAACCCTGCTTCACAGAACCAAGGCATCCTTCTTTTAATTTTATTAAATGACATAGATGCTGTTTACAGTCCAGTGATATCATCTTTCAAACTATTAATTTGAGTAATTGGATCAGTGTTTGTGTCTTTAGATAGTTCTACTACGATGTTCTTCACCGCAAGTGTTTTACAATTTACAAAATATTTTTTGTATGTCATTTCATTTGTCTTCACCCTGGTAATGTAGAGATAACAATTGATGTGTTCTTATCACCTAGACCTAGTTAGCATGGTCTGCTGATTTTTCCTGAGAAATGGAGTCCTTTTTGTCTCCCTTTCTTAACCACTTTTCCTGTTCTTGTCACCTCTTCCACCCTGACATCAAATTTCCCTCTGGAATCATAAACCTGTGTGTGTGTGTGTGTGTGTGTGTGTGTGTGTGTGTGTGTGTGTGATTTCCATGCTGAAAATAGAGAAAGAAAAAACTAGTAACCCACTTTCACAAGACAAAAAATCTATTTCTTCAGCATGATTTTCCAGAACCTTCAAAATTTAGTTTTCACCTGTCTTTCCACATTGGCCACTACCCCATTCCTTAATCCATAAGCTTTATTATTTTCCAGACCTCCGCCTTTAAAAGTGTTTAAAGTGTTTCACGCTTCCCTGTCTTGAATATGCTCCTTCTTCTTGCTACGGCATCCCTCTCCTTCCTAGTTAAAGTATATCCATGATCTAAAAGCTGGCTATCATTTGATTAGTGAAATGACAGATCATTTTGACAACCCTGGGGAGCACTAGTAGCTGCAGCTTTCCTAGGCCTTTATACGTACCTGCCAAATTTGAGTTAGTCTGTTTCACCAGACTGAAATTTTCTGGAGGAATTGTTCATTTATGCAAAGCATACAGTAGACACATGATAAATCTAGAAGAATGAAGGGACAAATGAATGGCTCTCCATCTTTCATGCTGAAGCTTAGAAACTAAAGAACATAGTAGAAAATGAATCAGGAAGATCACTGGGAGTTGCAGGATTCCACTATTTTTTCCTACAGAGATCACCTAGGAAACTTCCAAATTATAGATGCCATTTCTTAGACTGGACACAATGTGTCAAAGTTTCTGAGTCCCAGCACCGGGATGTACAGATTTCTAAGGCTGTACCAGTGAATACCATCTGCAGGGAAAACTGAGAACGACTCTTAATTGTACTACCTCATACCCACATCCCATCACATCCACACCCATGTACAACGGTAGGGTTGCTGGCACCACAGATGCTGGAGTCTTCTGCCAATATTCCTGGAATGCCAGACTCTGGTTCAGGAAGAGAAAGGCAACTCCAAAACCATGCTTCCTAGGGGAGGCAGTGGTTGGCCACCTGCCCTTTGCAGGGAAGTTAGGGATATTGTGAAAAGGGCTATTGCAGAGTTGCTGATGTAAGGTATAGAGTCATCAGGGCAGACAATAATTTGCCCAGAAATTACAGAAAAGAGTGGCTGTCATTTGTTCAAGCTGAGGTAACTTCTCCTACTCTCCCAATCCATCACCCTTTTTGAAAGGGCACACAGTGTGAATGGACCAGAGATATAAAATCATCTAAAACTCATCTGTGTTTTAACTTTTGCCACACATGCCTTGACAATGACATTCTGTGCCTTTGGAATGGATAGCGGGAGAATCAGATTTAAAAGGAAAGCGGGGACACTGACCTGTAGGTAGAGATTGCATCTCCAAATATACACTTGCTTTTCACTGTGTGCATTGGCTGGTTTTTTGTTTTGTTTTTGTTTTTGCATGTGTGTGTGTTGGTCTGTGTGGTTTTTGTTTACTTGTGTGTTTTAAGACACCAAAGACAATAATAAGACATTCAATAATTTCTTTGTGAATCAACCCAAATCCCCAAATCACTGTTTACGGATCCGTCTTCTGCTGTTATTGATTATATATGAATTCCCTTGTATCCGAAGTCATATACAATTTTATTTTTCTTTCCCTCATTTTCTACCTATTTACTGTTCCTTTTGCCCTGAACTACAAGGTGCCACATTCTGTGTAGTGCTACCTGCATGTCATTTATGCAGAGGGGCAGTGCTTTGTCCCCTACTGGCTTGTGAAAACAATCATCCCTGTGATTTTCTTATTTTGCTCTGGTGCTCAGTTTTCTTTACCCTGGAGGCAACTGCTGGTGGTGAGCTAAGACCCCAAAATAGATTCAATAGCAGGACTGCATGATCTTTTCATTATCTCAGGGTTGTCTTTTCAGATGCTCTGTTTCATTTCTATGTTGTTGAGAAGTTTGAAAGCTCCTAAGTCTAATGAGCATTAAAATCCTCAGGAGTAACTCTTCTCTTCCCATCAGCTATTTCTGTGTGTGTGTGTGTGTGTGTGTGTGTGTGTGTGTGTTGCAGAGTTCACTTTCTCTTTAATCTTGGGGCCTCATTAGTTACTTTTATACTGGGATAAAGAGTTGAATTTTATAGAATGGAAGCTCACACTCTGAAAACACTGACATTTCCTCTGTCATCATGACTGCATATGGTGGTTGCTGTTACTGACATTTGTCCAAAGATTTAGAATCAAAGAGAAACTTATTTTTTGTAGGTGCACCGTGCAGATCTCTTTTGTTCTGTAAATATTCACGTGAAAGATTCAAGAGTCAGGAAGAATTTTGGATACTCATATCAGTTCTTGTGGGAATAATTAATGGAAGACAATAAACGTGTGTTCTTATGTATGTTATATAACACACACACACAGTGAAATAAAGAGAGAGATAGAGACAGAGACAGAGACAGAGAGACAGAGAAAGAGGAAGAATGAAGGTCTAGGTTAGGGCAACTCTCAAAGTCTATTTCATTTATCCACTGAAGAAACAGTGCATTAGAATTTCAGCAATATATACACAGCCTAATGTGAGACCTTTGGGAAGGATGCTTCAGAGGCACTAAAAGATTATCTCTGACATTGAAAATGCTTGGTCTCTTGTCCTTGCCTTTTAGACCCTCGGTCTTCAAAGGCGTCGCCTCTAGAAGGACTGACTGCAGTGATATGCTTATAGCTCCATTTGCAGACTTTCTTATAGGTTCATAAATGGAGACTAGAAGGAGGAGGGAAAGGAATAAAATTTAATAACTGAATAAAAATGTAAATAAAGATTTGCCTAAAATTACTTGTCCAAGAAATAATTCTCCCTCCCCCTTAAGCTAATACTTTGATAAGCTCAGTACAGTGATCCTGATTTGGAGCGTGACCTTTGAAAATGCTCTCCAGCTTGATTAAAGATGTATTAAATTTGTTTAAATAAACCTCGTTGTAATGGCACATCATTTGTAAGAAGCTATTAGGGGGCTGGAAAACTGTGCTGCTGTATTTGCATGAAAATGTGCCCTGCTCGAATTGAGGATCTCTCCTGAATTAACTGCAAAGGGAAAGTGACACTTTCATAATTTTTTCTGACCAAAAAGAAAGAAAGAAAGAAAGAAAGAAAGAAAGAAAGAAAGAAAGAAAGAAAGAAAGAAAAAGAAAAAAAGAAGGAAGGGAGGGAGGGAGGGAGGGAGGGAGGGAGGAAAGAATAACTTGATGCAGGACTCTGCAAGTCAGGGGAGAATGCCCACAACCACAGAGTCAGGCGTGCAATGCTATAGGTGCTCTCATTCAGCCCTCTCCATGTTCTCAAAGTATTTGGTTAAGTGCAATCAATAATATTTATCTGCCAATTACTTTGCTTCCAGAATGGCTTCATCTTTGAGCCTGTGTGTGTGAGCACACGAATTATTTGAGAGTAACCAGATCCACGAGGATGTTCAAAAGAAAGCTGTATTGTCATATGCCTTGAAATCCGGTGACCAGAACCCCCTCCCTGGCTTCAATTTTGGTGCAGCCTCTGCAAAGGTAATGCTCCCTGGGTTTCTGAAGCTTAAGTGCCCGAATGCCCCCACCCACCACTCCCAAATGAAGTCTATAGTTGCCAGATGTACTGTAATTCCTGCCAATGGCTCCCAAATGAGTTGCCACTCTGAGGATAAAAAAAAAAAAAAGGTCTCTCCTTTAAATCAAATATTAAATTAAAACCTTTCCCACTCTCTTGTAGGAGTCCAGTTCTGGGGCCATCTGCCAATCTGCAGGAATTCTAGCCTCTTTTGAGTTAGCACCTTCCCATCAAATCAGGTACAAAGATGCCCATTTTTAACCTAGCTTCTTTCTGATCAGTCCTTCTTTTTACTGTTGAACATGTTCAGCTTTATCTGTTTACTGAAAATTGCCACCATCTCTCCAGTGTCTGGAGTCTTTCCACTGAGGTGTGTGCGCCCGGTTCCTTAGGCTGCATTTGGAGACCATAAGGAACCCGAAGCAGCTCCTTGCCATGCTCCATCAGCTACTGGGTTCCAGCATTGTGCTAAGAGTTTTCACTATTTCCTTTGGAATCTTAAAATAGCCCCATGATTAGATAATATTCCCATAATTATAAGTTGACAAACCGAGGCTCAGTAACTGGCCTGAAATCACATAATTAGCAAGCAGTGAAGCTATGTTTTCAGCTTAAGTGTGTCTGACTCTAATGCCCATGCCATTTTATTATACTAACTTTAACTGGAATTTACCATCTGGAGATAAATTAAAAGACCCAGCTATGAGACACTGGAAATATTGATTAACAGTCCCAGGTTCAGAGACAGGTGTGAGCATGTCATCAACAAAGTAAACTATTCATGCAGCAGGACAGTTGTTTCCCCGGCCAGTAATGTTTAGGGAGGAAGAACTGTTTTGTCGCAAATCATTTAGAACCCCTCTTTTTCTCCCCCTTCCCCCCCACCCCTCCTGTCTCTTCTTCTTTCCCTTCCCTCCCCACTTCTCTTTCACTCTCTCACACACTCTCTCTCCCTCCTTTCTTTGTCTCCTCCCCCTCTCCCCTATCTCTTCTTCTCTTTCTCTCTCCTTCCCTTTCTCTCTCTTAATTTTAAGCTTGGGTACTTTCTGTTAAACAGTTTTAGCACATTTTCAACCATGAAACTTAACTTTTTATTTTTCTAAAAGAACCTAATGTAATTTGAGATTAAATATGACCGAATTGAGTTGTATTTTTGAAAATGAGTTGTCACTTCGAAGTAATATTGCTTTTCTCTACTGTCCAAATTTCCACGAAGGCAATTCTAAAAAGTTTAGAACATTGGAAATATTGGTTTAATGTTAAGAGTCAGTACGGAGTTTTCTTGAGTAAGTATTTTGAAGGAGATAAGGCAAAAATAGAAGAAAAGGAAGACAATTCAGGAAGTGTTTACCAAAAGACCAGAAAATGCACAATTATTCTTTGATTGTATTTGAGAGGAAGTCAAAGCATGTTTGAGACTATTTCCTTCTTTTTTAATTATTATCTTCCAACATCCATATGAAATCTTAAAATGAAAACATGTTTGTAATAGAAATTCATTAAAACAGGGGCATCTGGGTGGCTCAGTTGTTAAGTGTCTGTCTTCGGCTCAGGTCATGATCTCAGTTTGTGGGTTCAAGCCCTGCATCTGGCTCTGTGCTGACAACTCATAACCTGGAATCTGCTTGAGATTTTGTGTCTCCCTCTTTCTCTGTCCTTCCCCTACTCACACTGTCTCTCTGTCTCTCTCAAAAATAAACATTTAAAAGAAATACATTCTTTAAAACATTGTGAATCCAACCCCTTTCATTTAAATAAATACATAAATAAATAGAGTTACGTTATGGAAAGGAGATTGATAATGGCAACATGGTTAGTTAACGGCATAGTTATCTATAGTTTCCTAACTATAGGTTCCCCTAGTTTTCTTTCTACTATATGACTGGTTCTCACCCAATAACAGATCTTAGATTTGAAGTCTCCCAACAGAAGAAAATCTTCGAAGAAAAGTGACATGTCAACCTCGTAATTTTTTTATTCTTTTGGTTTTCATCCAAAATCTACTTCTAAATGTTCCTTCAGATTTGACACAAATATAATGCCACCAAAGCAAGAATACACAGAAAAATCAGGAAGTAGTGAAGCTATCATTTCTGGATAGGGTTCTAGTTACATTTCTGTTATCTTTGGTTCAATTGAGCTGGTTTCTTCTGTTAACGATTCTGATCGACTTGAAGCTCTAAAACTGCATCTGTACACTATATTTTAAAAATATTTTCCATAAGTGGTATTGTATATTAAGATGGTGGATAAAGGCGCTTCTTTATGACTTGTCTAAGTGCATACATATACCATCTGTGCTCCCTTGATGTTGGTGGAGGACCACACCGGGGTACCTGACCTTGGCCAGAGATCTTTGTATGCCATTGTTTGTTTGTTTTGCTATAGACAAAGCCTAAGGGATCTCTCTCTGAAACTTTTGCACGAGGGCCCAGAATTTAAACTAATACTCCTGCCTTTTAGTGCTTTCTTCCTCCTCATTTCTTTTCAGTTTTTAATTTACCATTCCCAGCTGAGATACTTGAGCAGATAGAAGCAACCCAGCTCCAGGCTAATTGGTTCATCATGCACTTTATGATAATTTTCATTCTGGATTTTGATTAGGTCAGTATGGGGACTGCTTTGGTCAAAGCTTGTAATGATCTGCCTATTAACTCTGAAATAGGGTCTTTGACTGTACTCATCTTATTAGATATCTCAGCTGCCTTTAACTCTGGTAGCCATGAAAGAGTACTGAACAATCTTAATGTCTTATGCTGGACTCTAATCTTTTCCATGTTAGTTTCAGCCCTCTTCAACTCAATTTGTTACTTTCATTGGAAGTTCTAAATGTTGCTGATGTGAAGATAACATACTGTAACTCCTTAAGAATCTTTCTTAGGATCGTCTTTTCACATATATCTAGCATAGTGAAGTGTGTCGCTGTTCCTCTGAGTCAGCCAGACGTGGTGGCATTTGCCACTCCACCACTTAACTAAATTCTCTAACTGGTGACTAAATCACTTACTCTCTTTCTACCTCTGCTTCTCCATTGTGGTCCTGAAAACAGTCAATATGATACATTATAATATTTACCACAGTGTTCTGCACCTAGGAAAAGTTCAACTAATGCTGCTATCATTATGTTAGGATTGTCAAGCAGATTTAAAACAAGATCTCCTGAAATGTAGATTCAGACACAATGTGCTATAAAGTATATTGCAGATTCAAACTAGAGCAATTTAGCCTCAGTTTTCTTGATTTTTTAGACAGTGATATTTAGGGAAGTGGAAGTATTTACAGTTGATTCTATTCTCACTTTCATTTTGTGTGTCTGACATTCTATTAGGTTTTGGTTAATTCTATCCTTGCCTTGATTGATAATCGATTTCTATAAAACAACATCACAGAGAGGTGACACTTTCTTTGTTCACATTTTGTTGAACTCAGGTTCTTCACAATTTATTTGTTAGAAATTTTGAATTCATTTTGGGTGATAAATTTTGGAATCCATGTCCAACCTCTGCTTCCTCTTCAAGTTCTTATTTTTCTTCTCTTTAATATTCAAATAGTTTAACCACTTGGAAACTTGTGTTTAAGTTCAGTTGTAACACAATTTGTTATCTTTGATATTGTTCCCCCTTTCTGTTCTATGATTTAAAGTTTCAACATGAGTCCATTTTATCCTCAAAAGGCTAAGAACTGCTTTGGTGTACTTTTACACAATGAGAAAAATCTGAAATATAGTTTTCTAAAACTAGGTGTCTTCAAGGAGAAAAAAGTATCTACTTATCCTAAATTGTCTAATAAATAATCAATATATTTACAAAAAAAAACGACTGTTTTCACATATACATACAATTCCATCTCAACTCACCTTTCTATAGTACTCTATTATGTTGTATCTTTAACTAATTCACCTTTAAATATGTGTATACGTGTGTGTATTTCTGATGCTTCTGCATTGATTCTTTATCTGCAAAAAAAAAAAAAGATATTCGTATTATTTATACAAGTGACGATTTCCCTGTTTTAAACATATATTTATTGTTTTTCAATTAAAAATAAGTTAAGTCTGGGGTGCCTGGGTGGCTCAGTTGGTTAAGCATCCGACTTCGGCTCAGGTCATGATCTCACAGTTCGTGGGTTTGAGACCCGTGTCAGGCTCTGTGCTGACAGCTAGCTCAGAGCTTGGAGCCTGCTTCAGATTCTGTATTTCCCTCTCTCTCTGACCCTCCTCTGCTCACGCTGTCTCTCTCCCTCCCACAGATAAATAAAAAACATTAAAAAAAAATAAGTTTGGGGCTCCTGGATGGTTCAGTGGGTTGAGCGTCTGCCTCTTCATTATGGCTCAGGTCACAGTCCCAGAGTTGTGGGATTCAGCCCTGCGTTAGGATCCATACTCAGTATCTCGTTTCAAGATTCTCTCTCTCCTCAGTCCTTCTCCCATTTGTGCTCTCTCTCTCTCTCTCTCACTAAAATAAGATTAATTAATTAATTAATTAAATCTCCAATCACATTTGTTGAGATTTATCAGCTATTTAAGCAACCATAGTGCTATAGCTGTTAGGTCCTATTTATATAAAAGTTAAGTAGAATATAACCTGAAAGTGGCTGTTAATCTACAAAGGCCCTGAACCACAAGTTGTCAAATTGGATATTCTTCTTTTCTTCCCGAAGCCACTTACTTGAGAAAATTTGGACTTGGCTAATTTTGGTAATTCAGAAGAATCACTGTCCACAAATTATCTAACTTTTCTTTCCACATATAGGGAATAATTCTTTTCTGAATTATGGAGAGTTGTATTTTAGACTCTTTTCAAGGGGATTTTTTAAAATATTTTTTTGGTGTTTTATTTAGCAATCACTCAGTTACAAAAGACAGTTTGAATTTTCTGACTGTAGAGACAATATGCAAATGTAAAATAGTATAAAAGTGCTGCTGTCTGAGGGCAGCTTAGAATCTTACTTGTTCGACCCTTCTGTGGCTACAGCTTGAGGAAGACATTACGGAGCTATCCAAGAACTAGTACCTCACTTTGGGGTAAATTCCTCTAGGTAGGATCAACATGATTGGGATGGTAGGCTTAGAAATGAGGTAATTTATTTTATTGGGCTGGTTAACTAACCTTATCTAACTAGTATATAAATCAGGCCCCAAATGTATTCATTTACCACATGAACTAGTTCCCTTCCTGGGGCTAGAACATTCTTCTTTACTTCCAGGAACAGCCCCTTTACGAGAGCAATCAAGAAACCAAATTAATTACCAGTAGGATATTCTTGAGCATGGAAAAAAAGACCACCAGAAGGGCAGGAATCTTGAACTTGGAAGATGTGTCTCAGATCCAAAAACATTCTCTTTTATGGGTCTAAATAAAAGGGACCCAGACATTGGGGCTCCTGGGTGGCTTAGTCGGTTAAGCGTCCGACTTTCGCTTAGGTCACGATCTCGCGGTTCGTGGGTTCGAGCCCCGCGTCGGGCTCTGTGCTGACTGCCAGCTCAGAGCCTGGAGCCTGTTTCAGTCTGTGACTCCCTCTCTCTCGGACCCTCCCCTGCTCATGCTGTCTCTCTCTCTCTCCTAGAAATAAATAAAACGTTAAAAAAAAAAAAAAAAGGGACCCAGACAAAACTTAGTTTTTATATTCTTATCCCTCTTTATATATTTTTTTAAATTAAAAATTAAATGTAGCTTACCACATTAATTTTTTAAGATTACCAAATCTAACCTATCAATTCTAAATCACACCATTACTGTAACCTAGCATTAATTGTAAAAATCTCAATTTCAGACATTCAAAGACTTTTAAAGTTATTCTTATAATTAATAAGCTACAGATAATAATGTCGATTAGCATCTTCACCCATTTGGGCTGCTATAGCAGGGTCCCATGGCTAACAAAAACAGACATTTCTTTCTCACAGTTCTAGAGGCTAAGAAGCACAAGATCAGGCTACAGTAGATTGGGTATCTGCTGAGAACCAATTTTGTGGTTCACAGACAGCTCCTGGCTATGTGTGCACATGGTGGAAAGGGAGAGCAAGAAGTTATCCGGGGCCTCTTTTAGAAGGACCCTGATCCCATTCAGAGGGCTTCACTCTTGTGACCTAATCATATCCCAAAGGCCCCACCTCTAAACACCATCACAGTAGGAGTTAGGTTTTAAGACATACATTTTGGGGAAATATAAGCATTCAGTCTATAGCAATTAGGTAACAATAAATTTTTTCATTGTTGATCCCCGAATAGGCATGGAAGCTTACTTTATTGCTTTTAACTTGGGAGAACAACTTGTCGGTTAATATATCTCTAGTAAATATCCACTTTCAGTCATTATATATTGACTTAAATACCTCAGAGCCTGGAGCCTGCTTCGGATTCTGTGTCTCCCTCTCTCTCTCTGCCCCTTCCCCTTCTCATGCTCTCTCTCTCCAAAAATAAAAACATTAAAAAATTATATTGGCTTAAGTAAAGAGGTTTCTCCACTAGGCTACCACAAGGCTAAAATTTTCTTCCCTTGCTGCCTTTCCTGTTTCTCTTGGTGAAGGGAATATAAAGTAGAAATTAAACCCTTGCTCCTATTTGAACATTAAATTAGTGATTTAGTTCTCTGATAAGCCACAACAGAGAACTAGAGGAATAGTCACACAGGGTACAGAGTTTGAGTTTTGGTTTTACCCTAAGCTATGTTAAATTACCCACTTTCTTTATCAATACAGATCATAGAGGTACCCACGCATGTTTTTGTGTAGGCTTAACGAGATCGTACACATACGGTGGCTAGTAGAATACCTGACACATAGTGAGTGATCTACAACTGGTATATCCCTTTCCAGATCCACTCAAACCCCACTTCACCTTCTAACATGATTTGAAGACAATACAAGGCAGGGTAAATCTGTTTTGAAGATTGCTATTAAAAATTAGGGGTGTGTTCAGAGTTCCCATTCGAGGTCCCATCTTTGTTGTCTTATGAATGTTACTGAAACCCCCCTCTCTTTCTCCTCTGCAACAAATGTTTGCTGTCTCCTGTTTACAAGTGTATCGTGTGTTCCTCTCCATGTTCCTCCCCTGTCCTCTAAACAATTCAGATGTCAAATGTCATATCAATAAACTCTTCTCTATTTTCATTCATGGTTAAGCTTTGAAACAGCAGTTTCTTGTATACCTTCCCACTACTTCCCTGTCCTTTCTTTCCTCAATCTGCTGTCCTATGATTCCTTACAAACCACTCCACTGCAGTTGGCACCATCAAAGCCAATGTCAAAGAATTCCTTTCTTTATCTTCCTGGACTTTCCTAATGTATCAGCCACTGCTTTTATGAAAACACCCACTCTTGGTGTTACCATCTCCATTCTCTCCTAAAATAGTTTTATGGCTCCTTTTGTCCCTTGCTCTGTCCTTGATCCTCGCCACACTCTCTGTAGGCACTCTATTTGCATAATTGCCTTGTAGGACTCCAGTGGAAACCTTTCAACTGATCTCAAGAATATTTCCATCCTCTTCCTGGAAGTTTTAGGGACACTTCTCATTAGAGGTATCTAAACTGACCCCATCACTTTCCCTTCAAACTCACTACTTCTTCATTTCCTGTCTGAAACTGTACTATTCCTGAGAAGAGAAATCTGAAGGCCTTGGAGGACTTACCCTACAATCTTGGAAACTATCTGCACTGATTTTAACACATTAGATTTACTTAATATTTCTTGAACCTCTCCCCTCACCTCCCCCTTGTCAGCTTTGCTCTTTCTTTTATAGTTGCTCATCCGTCTGTAACCAATGCAATCAGTGGGCAGTGATTGCTTGCCTCGCCTGTAGTCCTCTTCCCTTTTCCTAACAGCTGTCCTTTATTTTTATTTAAGGATTTACCACTTTCCACCCTAGTCAACGTTGTCTGCCTGGTGTTCCAACTGGGTTTCAGGGTTGAAGCTAGAAATTTGGTTCTGAGCCAATAGACACATCCGTACTAAGCATGTCTAATAAGAGAAATGTCTGGACTCATAGAAACAACCTGAAATGAGTTTTCCGCTTCCTACTGGACTTAGGTCTAAGAGGATGACGTAGGATTGGAATATAGCAGCGGCTGTGCCACTAAGAACCTAAGAAGAAGACCAACATAGAGAAGGAGAGACTAAAAGAAGAAACTCTTTCATGATAACTTTATAAATTTTTCAGTTAAAAGGACCAATACATTTATATTTTTGATTGGGTACTTTTGGATTATTTATTATGAATTGTTATTACTGGTACTACTAGTACCTAAAATGTACTTGATTGAAGTATTTCTTATCTACTTTTACTCTAATCAGCTCATGTCAACATTCACAAAGCCTAAGGCAAAAATGTATATGAAGGCTCACAAACAGTATGCCTAAATATTTAAAAGATTTAAGTTAAGCTAAAAGCTGTTAAATAAATATTTTCTCCATCTTGGTCAAACATGCATTCATCAAGACAAAATTAAAAACATGATAAAGTTCTATTTTTTTAATGACTGAAAATAAGTAAATTTCAAAGATAGAATTTAATTATTGAGTTTCTGGTAGTTTAGTGATAGATTGGTAAAGTTTATATGGCTAATAAAAGAAAGACACGTGAATTAAAAAAGTACTTATTCAATATTATTTATTTTTATTTCTTAATGTCTACTCAATAACTGTTATTATCGTTGTGATTTTTATATGATTTTAATTCTAATGGCAACATTGACATAAAAGATAAGAAATAAAATGCTATCACATTCATTCCGTACTAAATTTGTATATCATTTTATAAAATCCTTAAAAAGGAAATGTAAAAATGAATAGTTAGTTTTCTATTTTTTCAAAAATATGTTTTTATCCTTTTTAAAAAATGTTTTTTTATTTGTTTTGAGAGAGATAGCATGAGTGGAGCAGGGAAGGGGAAGAGAGAGAGGAAGACAGAGAATCCCAAGCAGGTTCCACTGTTAGAGCAAAGCCTGACGTGGGACTCAAACCCACAAACTCTGAGATTATAACCTGAGTCAAAATCAAGAGTTATCCGTTCAATCAACTGAACCACCCAGATGCCCCAAGAATGTTTTTATTCTTACACAGTCAAAATCATCTATTAAAATGAAAAGTCAACTATAAATTGTAATTACTAAATATAAGTTCACTTTTTTAAACAAAGCAAACATTTTTTTTAATGTTGAAAGTTTAATTACAAAAATTTATAAAAATTAAACTATTACAGTTCTTCTATTCTGTGCTTACCTAACCCCAACATAAGGAAGTGATACCAAACATCACCGTGTTACCTCTGGACCTACATATAAAACAAATTAACTTTGAATTGTTTAACATCAAAAAATATTCCTCAGCTATAGGTAGAGCCAACTGTCTCAAATACTGTGTTACTTCATGAATTTCTCCAGAACTTCAAATGAAAACATGAGGAAAAGCACAAAAACGGACATGACATCCCTGGGAAATAATACTTTGTACAAAAAATTATTGCTTACATGTTCTTTTAGAGGAAGAGTTTGACAACTTAATTAGTTTGTCTTTCCTCTTACCAAGTATCCGCTGTTCATGCTTTCTACTCATTGAAGCCCTGTCCTCTGTTATCAGTAGGAGCAAATTCCTCACATTTCTAGGACATTCAGTTGCAATTGGCTTTGATTTCAAGGACATATGGCCAAAACATAAGACCAGAATGGTTTGGGCCACACAGTGGGCCTTCATGGTTATAGGTCTTACTGCCCTACCCACTGGGGGTCAGAAACACTCATCTATAATTTGACACATCTATTTGTTCTGTGTTTCTGATAGATGAGGTCATATAAAGTGTGGACCTCCTCATGCTCAGGTCTAAGGATATCACCTGCCCTTATCTTAATGTACTCCAACCCCCTCAAAAAACCTCTCCCATTGATGACTCCCTGCCGTTGTCTACTGAAAAAAAAAAAAAAAAAAAAAAAAGCTTTGGATAACACTCAAACTGAAGACCATGTCCCAAATATTGCAAACTTCTCTAGGGCCATTTATTATACTCCCAGATCCTGAATTAATTTCCCTTGATAATTTTCCTCTTTCTATAATGTCCTCATCTTTTTAAAGTGGTAAAGTCAGGACATGTACCTGAGGTCTAAATTCAGGGCCTATGTTCCTAACCACTGTGTTCCACTACCTACCATCACTCGGTTTTCTGTTCTGCTGTTGTGCATGTATTGCTTCACTTCCCAAGAACACTTAGTAATTCCTCCTACCTAAGGAGAAGTGTTTATACACAATTCTATGGCACCACCTATTGAACTCTCTCTTAAGTGCCTACTAAACTGAATTGTTTCCTCTCTACAATGATATAACATATTTATTCCTAAATAAATTTCTCACTCTTCAAAGGCAGAAATTATGTCACATACTTCTTGATGTATCGTTTCTTGTTAAGGACAACAACTATGGTACGTAGTAGTTATTATCTTGACAAATCCATTTTTATTTGAAATTCTACCTATACTTAAGAGATGCTTTGTGTATCATGACTCATAGTGTTATTTGCTTTCCCTCTCCTGTTAATTTGGAGAAATTTCCAGCTAGAACACCATGTCTCTATAATTTATCATAGGGCCATTCCTCTTCTTCACTGGGGACACCTTCTCCTTGTTCTACATCTGTGTGTGCTTGGGGTGGACACCTGGTGGAAGGTCTGTTCACAGGCATGCAGATGGGTGCTGGGAGCACACCGCCCCCTCACGAAAACTGGCTTGCTACTGAGAGAAATACCTTATGTCCTCTAATCCAAAGCCATTCTGCGTGTTTTCCTTACCAGGATTTAAAGAACAAACTCTGTTCCCATCCAAATGTGAAAAGTTTAATTTCAAAATAAAATGTGTCACAATAGCAAAGAAACAAAAGGGGAAAGATTCCTTATGTCATCACCAGTAGACATGTCTTACTTTTACTGGTTCTATTCACAGTATAAACCCTTCAAAACTAGTCTTAATAAAAAGATCAACACACTTTTTATTCTTTCGAATCTGAATTACTTAGGAAGAATGTCTAAGAAATATTTCACTCACACTGTCCAGTCTAGACACGATAGTTTAAGAACTACTTATCTTTATCTTTCAAACATGTGTAAATTCTCTTCCCTTCTGCCATGAAAATGTTCTTATTGTAAACCAGCATGGAGGACCTCATGGATAGGACAGATACACAACCAGTTATTATGAATCTAAGGATCTTACAATTTTGCTAAAATTATCTTTATCTGCTAGAGTGCATCAACTAATTCATTAAAAAGCAGACAAACAAAATTGTGTGCTAGCTGTGCACTGGGCATTTTGTCCACTGGTTATACAAACAAGCATTGTTTCACCATCCACCAAAATTGATAGGCCTTGTTAAAATACAAATGTTATCTAAATAAGCTAACACATCAAACCACTTAACCACAACTGGTTTGTTAAACCAATTGTGTCATCCGGATGACACTGACCTGATGGAATAGAAGTTAATGTAGGTAAGTGTGTGTGAAAACTGACAGGGACCAAGATATCTGCCAGTAGGACGGTGTCTACATGAATTTTTCCAATGACCATTTGATATATCATGCAGGTCTGTCGAAGAGGTTACATAAGTAGAAAAGTAAGTTCAGAAGTTTTAAAGACACAATTGTTTCAATCTCATGGTTAACCTAAGATAATGCAGACATTCTAACACTTATAGGTTTAATAATTTCCTCCCACTAAGGTAGATCTGGTCAGGAAGATTTTTTTTTTTTTTTTAATGAAAAGCACAAGTTCCAATCCTTTTCACAGCATAAATGAAACTAAACAAAATGGAAAATGATACTTGTGTGACAGATTAGGGTAAAAGGGAAGGCTGTCTCTGGCTCAAGACATCTGGCCCTAGGGACTCCAACAGACCCAAGTCCCACATGGCTTCCCTAAGGGATGGGGCCCAAATTTCTATATCCCTGCATTCCATTTATGGCATCTGTAGATACATTCATTAAGAAGCTTTTAATAGAAGTTGAAAAATTCTTTATGGAGTAACTCAGTATTATGTGATTGTAATTATAATTACTTATATTCCTCATTAAAAAAATGATAGTGACAATGGTCAGCATTTGTAGGAAAGTTCATCAAAGTCATCTCTGCTTTGACAAATAAAGACCTTGCTTCTTCCAGAATCCCTGAATTCGCTTTATTTGAAACAGTTTTAAGAATATGGATTTTTTGTTTGTTTTGCTCTAAATTGTAAGGAACAAAATATTCAAATTAATACACTGAATAATATTTATAAAAAGAAAAACATTCCTCCTGAATTTATAATAAAAAAGAATCATCAATGTCAGCTTTATATTATTGGATCACTTAGTGATATTATACATATATTTTTATATATAAATATATTTTGTTTAAGTTAAACATTAAAAGAAACAACAAAGTATGTATTATATATATAATAAGAGGTCGATTGACAGCTTTATAATACAGGAAGGGGAAAATAGATAACCTTTGAGATGAAAGTACATTTTATTTTCTATTCCAGAAATTGTTATTTTGATGGGGGAAAATGCTGACCATTGGGAGACAGAGGTGTTTAGATGCTGAAATCACATCATTTTAAAAGAGCAGATTTAACAATAAAACAATACTCAAAATTAATAAAAATTAATATACAGAAGTGAATGTAACTTCTAGTATTTTTCTTGACTTTCAATATTTGAACATAACTAGTTTTACCAACAGATGTTACTTTGATTAGAACATGAGCGTTGGGGTGCCTGGGTGGCTCAGTCGGTTAAGCCTCCGACTTTGGCTCAGATCATGATCTTGTGGTCCATGAGTTCAAGCCCCACATCAGCTCTGTGCTGCCAGCTCAGAGCCTGAAGCCTGCTTCAGATTCTGTGTCTCCCTCTCTCTCTGCCCCTCCCCTGCTCATGATCTGTCTTTCTCTGTCTCTCAAAATTAAATAGACATTAAAAAAAATTAAGAACATGAGTGAATAATGTATAGTTGGGAGAAACCTGGTCAACTTTTCTGGCTTACCTTGGCAGTGTGCTGCTGTGCTCAGGGAACCTGGAATGTGCTATCTGACTGCCATGTGTGATTACAATGGTGTGACAGATCCTTTAAATATAAATTCAATGCATATTTAGGAGCTAAGCACTCTTAATTGAAAGTTGTCTCTTCTAATGAGCTGCTAGCTAAATTGAAAATATCAGTGGACTGTCCTTCCTTTACTTTGAAGCCTTTAAATAACTTGGAGAAAGAGAAGTGGAAGTGGGGTTCCAGAAAGAGTTGAGCAATAGAGAGTGGTGTGTCGTACCTCCTGGCTCAGCACAGCTTTTCCTGTCATTTCAGTTAGCATTTCTTCTCACATGTTGGATGCCTATTCTGGTGAGAACAGCATCATTATCCAAGAATGCTCCCACCTTTTCATTGAGCATGACTTTGTTCAATAATGTAGTTTCCAGCTCTTTTCTGTTTCTGTTTTAATTTCTTTATAAAAATTTATAATATTGACTTTACTGATTTTATGGTAGGATGCCTTGAGATAGCTATGAGGTTGTAATTATAAAGCCTTTGTTATCAAACATAAATGATCAATTTTTAAGGAAAATATAGGCTCTATTTGCTGTATTTGCAATTCAAACTCCTGTTACCATAAAGAGCTGAGTCTACTTTAAATAATGAATGATTGGCACTTAATTCCTACAAATTGTCCTGAATGTTGAAGTCTATCTTTATTTTGCAAGTTGAAATCATATGAATAAAATAGTTACATGCAAATTGTCTCTCCTATTCTAAAGAGAGCTCAGGCTTTTGCTAAATTTTTTATCACTGCCATAAGTTGATGGGTTATTCTTTTCTCAAATAGATAGCAGCTGTAGAAAAACATCTGAAAAGAGATGATCTCCAACCAAAAAACTCAAGAATTACTCTGATGTATGAGTTTGATATTTGGTTACAAAAAGAGAATAAGGCAGGGAGGCATAAGAATGGCATTGATTTAATATTTTTCAATATTTAAAAACATATAAAAATGTCATTGACTGGATATTTTTTTAGGACATATGAACATCATGAAAACAAACTCTAGACTTGGAGATGGTGGTTAAGAGAAGAGTAATTGCTAAATAGAGCAAGTAGGAGTACCTCTTAATTCAGTAAAGGACATATCTCCCCAGGACAGAAGGAGATGGATTTTCCTCTCCACCAGCCTCCTCTCTTCTATGTTAATTCTTAAAATGAGATTGTAGTCAGTTTGGTTCATATAAGATGGTGTCTTAATTGGCTCAAGCTATGATAACAACATACCATATACAGTGCTGAGTGGCTTAAACAATAGAAATTTCTTTCTCACAGTTTAAGAAGCTGGGAAGCCCAAGATCAAAGTGCCAGCAAGGTAGGTTTCATTTCAAGATCTCTTCATCTAGTTTGTGGGCAGCCACCATCTCCCTGTGTGCTAGCTTGGCCTCTTCTTTGTGGACACATGGAGACAGAGAGCAAGTTCTTTGGTGTCTCTTCTTAGACACAAATCCCCTTAGGAGGGCCCACTCTGATGATCTCATCTAGCCCTAATCCTAAAGGCCCTATTTTTCAATGCCATGACCTTGGAGGTTACAGCTTCAGTGTATGAATTTGGGAGAGACATAAGCATTCAGTCTATAACAGACAGTGAGATATCTTAAAAGAATGTTTTTAAACCTCAAGTCTTACAGGAGCAAAGGAGAGCTATGTCCTAAGATTATGCCCTATGACTTTTAGTAAGTTCCTTTTTATGTAATGAAGAGAGCACTGGCCTGAGTGTGCCAACTGAGTTTAAATTCTAGTTGTATAATTTCCTAATCATGTATGACTTTAAATGTCTAGTCCCGCTAAGGCTAAACATTCATGCTCAATAATGTTGACCTTTTTTTTTTGTATTATGAAGTACAATGGAGTATAATAAAGTACATGAGTATGCTGAAAGATAGTAAATACTCAATAAAATATTCCTAAAATACTTTTTAATGAACCTGATTCTATGTATTATTTCACAAAAGAAATGCACCATACAATTAATAGACCATTAAAAAAATAACTAAAACTGGCCACAGTTACTACAGTCAATACATAAGGAAGGGCATATCCTATCTTTTGATCTCTCCATTATTCCATCCAATTCTAAAGCCACTATATTAATTTATGACCCAAAATTTGGCCCAGTAAAAAGTTCTCAAAAGGTATTAGCATGCATTTAAGACATATATTAGGTAGTTTTACAACCAGTAAGAAGGAACTTTTCCGGGGCGCCTGGGTGGCTTAGTCGGTTAAGCGTCCGACTTTCGCTTAGGTCATGATCTCACGGTTCGTGGGTTTGAGCCCCGCGTCGGGCTCTGTGCTGACTGCCAGCTCAGAGCCTGGAGCCTGTTTCAGTCTGTGACTCCCTCTCTCTGACCCTCCCCTGCTCACGCTCTCTCTCTCTCGAAATAAATTAAAAAAAAAAAAAAAGAAGGAACTTTTCCAAAGAAAATTGTCTGCAAATATGACCTGTAGGATTATGGCATGATCATCTAAAGGAAGGCATTTTTCTTGAGATTTCTGGGACAGGTATTTTTGTTTTTATTGCTGCTGTTGGTTTATTTCAAGTTCTTGATCCCCCTGAGTCAGATCATTGGTATGTATGTCTCCCTCTGGTGCAAAATTCCTTCCTATTCAATGGGAGAATTAAAAGAATGTAATAAGAATAGGAAATAATAATAGGAATCAGAGCATTCTCAGCAAACCTATCATCTGAGCAGACATGATTCTATGTGTTCATGTCTAGACCTTTGTTCAATATAAAGATAATAGCTCTAGCTCATAACATATTTTGCCACATTTATCTTGACTCATTAAAGTTAATTCCCAGAAGAAACCTACATGAGTGGCTATTGATGAGTCATTTCCAGTCAATCCATTGACTAGAGT
The DNA here is from genome assembly GCF_003009895.1 of Hyaena hyaena. Taxonomy (NCBI): domain Eukaryota; kingdom Metazoa; phylum Chordata; class Mammalia; order Carnivora; family Hyaenidae; genus Hyaena; species Hyaena hyaena. The sequence continues at coordinate 1,186,417 of NW_024081203.1, read as the reverse complement.
AACCAAGATAAGACTTGAAATGAGTACAACCTAGAAGGAAGGTAGGATATAAAAATAGTTTTGGTCAAAACTTGAGTCATTTTAGTTGTATCTATAAACTTACCAAATACAACTTAAGAAATAGTGAATGTTTTCAACTTTAAATGACCTTTCAGAGTCCAAGTGCACAGTGTGATTTTCTGTCTTCTATTTCTTTGCCTCATGTTCACTGTACTTTTCTATGTTGCTTTTACTAACTAGTTTCTTCAGGGAAAGAAGGCTGATAAACTGATAAGGATGGGGATGACAGATGTGTGTGGGGATGTTGTATAAACAGAGAAATGGGTATGTCAGCTCCTATCATCACATAGCTGAGAATCTCTGGAGAAATAAGCTAATTAGCCAATTGACAAAAGAGGTTTCAGGTTTTCACACAAGGTACGGTGACATGTAGGCAATATGACCTGCCCCATGATGTTTTACATTTCCTATGTTACATCAAAACATAGGAAAAGCTCTTCAAATGATCAGATACATCATCTTACATCATGTGTTCCCAAAGAATGTAAATAGCTGCTGATCAATTTGAATTCCTGGAACTGCTGCCAGACAGTTACAAATAGCAACAGTAGTATATTCAAAGGGTCCTTAGTTATAAATTCAGTAGGACAGAGAGACAGAATCCAAATTCGATATGACACAGAAAATTCTGGGGTAAGCATGTGAGCAGCGGTCTACCTGGCAGTTGACTTAAATGGGATTTAGTGGATTAGGTGGCACTAACAGTCTTGGTGCCTAAATTCATGTCAAATAACTCTGGAAGACTACAAAAGAGAAATAAGGAGTCAAAGTGATCAGTCTGTCTCTCTGCTATGGGAGAAATGTTACTTACGAGTATACTAGAATCTAAAATTACTGGCTTATTTCACATTTTTTAACTTTCTCTTATTGAGGGGGGTTTTGAAATGAATGCCTTCCTCACATAGGCATGTGCATGATGTGTCAGTGATCGTATAGTTGAACTAGTGTTTTCAGGAGTGATCAACACAGATAGCAAATCGCAATTTGAGGACACAGCACTGCACAATTCCAGAGGACTCTATTTAAATTGTATTCTTTACTGTAAATATGAAACACAGTTATACTATATTTTATCTAAAAATTAAAAGGAACAACTTACTGGCCTAAATTTTTGCATTGTATGCAAACAGTCTATTGTATAATCATGCCCACTGGAGGTTTTTAAACACAGATTGATCACATACTTCTCCTTAGGATGGCTTTTTTCAAGCAGATGCCACTCAAAGTCATAATGTCTTTATAGAAGGAAAGGAGCGAATGAAAATTGTTAAGGGAAAGAAAGACAAAAGAGATTTTATAAGTCATCTGATAAGCTATCTTATTTAAATATCTAATCTTCCTTACCCTAGGGCAGAGAAGCCATTTTATTTTGTTTTTTTTTTACTATTGCTTATATAGTAAAAAAAAATATATATAGAACCGGCCACTACATTTTCAGTTAAGTATGATGTTCTTATCCTGTTCTTATACTCTTCTCTATCTTTTTTTCTTTTACTCTTTGTGTTATGAATCAAAACAACCCGAGTCCTGTGATGAGACTCTCGCTTCTGAGCTACGTTGTGTAAAAGGGGACTTTCAGAATAGGGACACGAAGGCTATAATGGGACTGTGGGCACACTTTCGCCAGTGCCGTCTGCACAGACTCCTTGGCAGGAGAAAGTCAAGGAGAAAAAAAAAAAACTGACAAAGTACAGATGTTTAATCTTTCAGATTTTTGTCATAGGTGACTCTGAAGCAGATCTGTGAAACCACCGTATTCCCCACAACCCTGCAGTGAGCCGGTAGAGTTGGGCTCTATATTTCTTGTTATCATTCCAATAATACTGTCTTGGGAAGAGAATATTTCCAAGAAAGTATGTTCAATTCTGGAAATGCTAATGGGTTGGCAACATTCCCTCAAGTCTTTCTAGCTGCAGGGAGGGAATGAGGGCAGAGTGCAGCAAGTTCCTGGGAGTACTTGCATTGCCTAAGTCCTCCAAATTGCTTACCTACTGGTCCCCAGCACTTTGCTTTCCTGTGAAACAGGTCCCATTCCTGGGAATTTGAAATTGCTTAAATGGATAAAGTGGTGCCGGGGACATACTGTTACCTGTATGTGTACATAAAACTCACATACATGCTTGCCCCAAATCAAACATTTGTTTTCCAACCAGAAAAGAGGAAGTAGATTCAGATTCAAGTTTCTTTAGGGACAAGATCATGCTGAGAGGCAAATGAATGGCCACTGTGGGGAATTTGTTTCTCCTGCTGAAAAAGCAAAGGCTAATAATAATTGAGGTTGATTTGCAAAATGCACAGCTTTACAATAATCATATGATACCTAGTAATTTTGAAATTGAGGTAAAAAAAAAAAAAAAGGAAGCACTTCAGAAGCCGGAATTATGAAAATCAAGAAGTTGCTTAAAATATTTGAGAGTGTGCTTAGAGAATCAAATGCCATATGCTTTATTTGCTTCTGAAGAGAAATCGTGTTTTCTGTTGGAACAAATTGCACACAGGTGTTTGATACAGAGTGTATAAGCTATCATAGGCGCCAGAATGTTTGGATTTGGGGTAGGAGGTGTTAATTTGGGAAAGGTGGCATGAGGGGTGGCTGGAGAGAACAGAACAAGTAAAGAAAAAAAAAAGAAGTAAGTTTTTCAGCCATATTTGCAAACTGGGTGGAGTTGTTAGAATTGGAATTTACCACCTGAGGGCGAACCCACATTAATTTATGCAGTCAAATTAGGATTCTACTTTTCAACTACTTTGCTTATGAGTTGCCGGTGTAAGAGAAAGAAGAGACATAACAGAATTAATGTAGGTAGCTGCTTGTTGATCTATCAGCCTGTTAAATGGGAACTATACATTAAACTAGGTTAATAACTTCCTTTCCACTCTAGGTCTCAATGGAATTAAGATCACCCATTTTAGTGATGAGAAACCTGAGACCGATTTTAGTTGACGGCATTATGTGTAGAATGTGTGTGTTAACAAAGAATGCTTCTCTTACTGAGACACCTGGGTATATAAGGTGATTGATGCCTGATACATAAGGCATCAATATAATAATCTTTCTGGGGAAATATACAGTTCTGTTTTTATTTTTTATTTTTTTTAAATTTTTAATGTTTTATTTATTTCTAAGAGAGAGAGAGAGAGACAGCATGAGCATGGGAGGGTCAGAGAGAGAGGGAGTCACAGACTCTGAAACAGGCTCCAGGCTCTGGGCTGGCAGTCAGCACAGAGCCCGACGCGGGGCTCGAACCCACAAACCGCGAGATCATGACCTAAGCAAAGTCGGACGCTTAACCGACTAAGCCACCCAGGCGCCCCTACAGTTCTGTTTTTAAAATGGAGTCTATAATGAAATATCACTGAGGCACATTGACCCAGGTTCATAAAATAGCATAGACAATTTACCATTTCAGAGTCATGTCCATGATATATATAAAAAAAGAAAGAAAACAAAACAAAACAAAAATAAGAACTGTTAACTAGAGAGAATGAAGCCCATTCCACTTATTTTAAGATGCTATATTGACTTTTCTTACTAATATGTAAACTGTCATGATTTGTTTGGTCTACTCTGGATGGAAGGAGTAAATTTAGCTGTATTCAATAATGTAACTTACCTGAGTAGGTTGTTTAAATCATCAAAATTACACTTTTGGAGAAAGTCTCATAACTGGCCTGCGTGTAATAGTCTGTGTCTCCTTTTTATCTCCTTTCAGCCTCTCTTTCCGGTAAGAAAGGCTTCAGGAACAAAACATATTCAGAACAAAAAAGATACCTCTTAAAATCTCTGAAAGCATATTTTTAAAAGTACAATTAAAATGGTTGAATATTATAGTCAAGGAATTATCTACAACAGAAAATTAATCATTTGAATTCGCACAATTACTTTAATTATGATAAATGTCCTTAATTCTAAAACAAATTTATTATCTCTGAACATAGAACGTTTAAATATTATTTCTCTCTAAATAAATATTAAATTATTAAGTGTATTTTTATTGTGCTTTATTTTTGGAAACTAAGTATGAAAACTTGGGTCTTGGGTTTCATTAAAGATAAATTTTTAAAATTTAAAAACAATCAGGCATTAGAAAACTTTTTGAGTTCCTTGCTGAAATTAAAATAGGGTGTTAAGAGCCTAAGAGAATCACTTTCATTAGTTGATAACTTGCATCAAAGTCAGTGTCACAGAAAAGCAATATGAAAATATTTTTTTCTCAGCTTAGTAAATAAACTTATTTGTCATTTTTGAAGAGAAATCTTTATAATTGGCTTAAATATTCTGAAAATTCCATTTGGCAAACTTAATTTGATTTACATTCTATCCTTTTTTGATAGAACATTATAATTATAGGAATCGGAAAAAATTGAAAATCATTAAGGAATATAATATGCTGCTTTGGGCCTGGGTTATTAGTAATATTTCAATCTTGAATAAATTCAAACTCTACAATATTTATTTTTTGTTCTGCCTGAAACTACTTGAAAATATGTGTGGAGGTAGAGCAAGGGGGTTGAACTGTAGTGATTTGTTTCTGGTAAATTCCCAAACTGGATGACTCAGTAGCATATAACCAACCCAATCTGTACCAATTTTACAAACATAAGGGCTGCTGATAATTATGGCATATATAGCTCAAAAATGAGAAGAGATATTTTTAAACAATAATTTTAATTTTCCTATGTGATTTTTTAATCTTTATTTTCTCCTTAAGTTTTATTTACTCTAGTGCAAATGGATAGAATTTCTTTACCCTTTTGCTGATTTGTGACTTTATTTATATGATTTTAAAACACAGTAAAAAATATAAGGGAAAATTGCTTAATCTAGACAATTTGGCAATATTGTAAAGTAACAAAATCAGCATTTAAAAGATGTGAAAATATCTTTTTTTTTTCTTGTAACCTATCTTCTATTTGAGAATAATTGACCTAAGGTCATAATGGATTACTACCTTGTTCATCTTATTTTTTACCAAGGATTAGTTCTGAAAGGGGCAAGGTTTGGGTGGGGAGTTGGAGAAGATTTTTCTCTCTCAAAATAGTTCTCTCAGATAACCAATAAATAGGCAGAAATTTCTTCATAAGTATTGATTTGCTAATTTTCATTTTAATTATTATGAATGCAAGCCTCAAATATGGACCTTTAATGTACCATAACTTATTTTAATTTTAATGTGTGCTATATATGTTTTAATTTTAATACTGAGTGGGATTATCTCCTGATTTGTTGTTGATTTGTTAGTTGTTTTTTAGGAAAATAATTTAGTAATCTTCAAAGCTAAAGAGTTTGACAAGTTCAAGTTCATAAGATTGACTACCTAAAACTAAATTCCAAACCTAAAGAATATAATTATGGATATATTTCAAAAAAACAAACAGGTTTCATTCAAAAAATTTTAAAACTAAAACAGCATGAGAAATCAAGTTTGGGTTTTTTTTCAACAACTATGTTCTAGCAAAAATAAGTACATGTGTACAATTAAAAATTGTAACACATTCACTAATTGTATTAATCTTGGTGGGCTCTTTCCTCTAGTTATTTTCAGTTAAGTTTGTGAAATATTCATTGCACATATTCCCACAGTCTGTAATAAATTAGTTGGGTTTTCTTTTTCTTTTATTGGTTAAAATAGTTTGAAAATTAGGAATGATTAATATATTCATCTTCTACCTCTGCCTTTAGGGCAATTATATTCTGGCCACAGATTAACTATGGAGAAAAGTTCCCATATAGATTACATGCTGAGAAAGCTGTAAGTAGAATATTAGCTATAATATTTACTTTAAAAGGATAAAAACTATAATGTTCTATTTGAGATCAAGGCATATAAATTGCAGTCAATATCCAGGTAACATTCTCAGAGAGTAACTAATAATTAAAAGAAGTATAACTAAAGGCATTAATTATTCAAAAACCATTTTCAAACTGGTATTAGGCCAGAAGAATAGAAACCAGACTAATATGGGACCACAGTTGGCTGACTCAATATAACAACACTGAGATGTGAAGGGTTGGCATAATGACATCACCACTCTCTGGGGGCCAATCATTTGTAATGCTGGTTGCAGAGCTAGACTGATCTCGTCAGAACATAGCTGATCCCTACAAACCAACTTTTTTAGTGTCTACAACTACATTTCTGTCCATCCACATCACTGGAGTAAAGAATCTATGCAAGTGGCATTACAAGATTAAGTCTAATGCATTATACGTAATCTAAGACCAAATCTCCTGGTTGACAATGAAAGCTCTATATAAGCATTAAATAAAATTTTAAGTACCATTGGAACAAAGTCTTGTGGAAAAGCCTAAGAGTCAATATGTATTTTTGGCACTGATTCAATAAAACAGTTTCTATCCTTTATCCTTCCTTCCTTCCTTCCTTCCTTCCTTCCTTCCTTCCTTCCTTCCTTCCTTCCTTCCTTCCTTCCTTCCCTCCTTCCTATGGACTATGTAGTATCAATATTCAATGACATAAACTGGAAATATGTAGAAAGAATTCTGTATATTGAATAATTTTCCATCCACATGGCTTCTTTTGGGTAGATATATTAGGATTATAAAGATATGGATATATAATTTAACTTTAAAAATCCTAAATTTTTGATCCTTTTTTCATGTATATCCAAAAAATAAAAACACAAAAGTTAAAACATTATCTTTTAGACTTTGTCTGAGCTTTTGTTTCAGAGAGGTTTCGATGGTGTCAGATTAAAATATGTGATATAAGAGTCACTAAATATCCAAACCAAATGCAAACCTGATCAAGCATCCCCAACTGACAGTGTTTTATCCTTTTAGAGATCTCATTCCTTGATGTCTCTGCATTTGCATGTATTCTAAATTCATTAAGACAAAAAACCTTGAAATATAAAAGGAAGAATAAATTACATAACTGATTAAAACTAATTGTTTGTTTAGTAATTATCTCTAAGTTTTCAAGGAAATGTTGCTATTATTCACACACCCTTACAACACAGATGGACAAGGCTTTGCTGCAACAAAATCTATGTTCAGATGAACTTTATAAAGTAGAGAGCTAAACATTTTATGGGAAAGGCAATAATCTGTTTACTAAAAGATATAAAAGATTTTCTTTTTAAATCAGTTTGTTCTGAGTTGGATAAGTCATCAAAGTCAGAATAAAAGTTGACAATCTATTTGCAGCCATCATTTAAAATTCATACCATTTCCTTCTCACTCATTGCAAAAAACACCACTCTGTGCAAGGTTCTACAAGTAAAAGTTCTTCCATTTGGATGGCCTTAAGAGAGCCTTGCAATGACAGATGGTTTGGTTAATTACAAAATTAAACTTTATGCTATTGAGACATAATTTCAGTGAATAATATTTTCCAGACAGAGTTTAATAAGCAGTTTGTGGTTGAGTAGACTTTTGCCCAAAAAAGGGAACCAGGTCTCTGTGACTACCTTCTACATTCAGCGAGCATGAGAGTAGAGGATGTTAACTCGACTACCCTAGGAACTGAGTTCCAGTAACCTTATCAGAGCCTAATGGAGTGACCCCACCCTAGATGTTGTGAAAGAAGTACTGTTGAAATAGCACCTGGCATTTCACCCTGAACTCCTATAACACTTGCTGATTCACTGACCACAGTCAGGGGAAAGGACACTGGATGTTCAGCTGGCCTTCCTGGGTGAGTCCTTCTGGTAAACATGGACTCATCTGAGAAATTACAGGTTTTAACATTCACATACAGGAACTTTGATTTTTTTTTTTTTTGAAATGTGGTAAAGCGAATCAATTTTTCAGATGTTGAAATTTACAAAGGTTAAAACTTGAAATCTAAATCTTCATAAAAGGAATACCCTATACAATCAAGCATACGCTTATTCTTGTTGTTTATGTATTTCTTACTGAAAAACAGTTGGGATTATTACCATCAAGTATGATCAGAAGTTTGATTTTGGGTGAACAGACTTGCTCCAGGTAATTAGAGAAAACTATCTTTGACTTTACGTGACTAACTTGAATGGGTTAAAAAGAAGAGATTTTATGCTGAGGCCACTGGTTGTAACATTCCAGTTTTAAGAACTAGTATCAGATCTGAGTAGGACCAAACAAGACTTACTTTGATCGGTAAGAAATTAGAAAATTGGTAATATATTGCAATAATCTATATGATTGTATTTTTACTTTTTATATGCAGGTTTAGGAAAATAGCAATCGATAAACACATAAATACTAAGTTTATGGTGAGACCAACCTATACTCTAGTGTGTTGCTTGTTCTTCATAAAACAAACAAAGGGAAATTGAGCTAATTTTTCCTCCAATAAATTGTTGACTGTTTTTCCTAAGTGAAAAACATAGAAAATTCAGAAATAACTGGATGATAAATTAACTGCTACCCAGAAAACATTCAAATAATTATCCTACCATAAAAATTATCCTGTTTGATTCCCTTCATCACATCTTCAGTAACTTTTTGGAAATGTTAGTTACATGATGGTGTAATCATGTCTTTTTCATTCTTTTCACTACAGGAAACTTTATCATAGGTATAGCAAATATTTAATGGCAAATTTTAAAATCAGTAAATGACTAGATTCAAACTTCTTAGAATATGACTATCAAAATTTGAATAATTCAACAAATCCTTGCTAATTCTATAAATATTGGTTAGCTGATAGAATCTACAGATTATAAATATGCTTTCTGAAATTAAAAAAATACACTGTTTTTAATGGTGATGGCACAGACTGGGGTCTAATGGCCTAGAGGTTGTGATAAATGACATAAAGTCTATTAGAAAATCATCACAAAAGTATAGAAGCCACAAGTTCTATGGTTAGATTATTGTTATAAATTAGTGGGGGAGTGAATAAAAAATGTGAATCAACATTTATTGGGTCTCCCTTATATGTGTTGTGCATCATTGTATTTCATCTTAATGTAATTGGTAAGAACTTAAGAGACTAAGGTCCAGAGCAATTGTCAAATTGTTCAGAGCAAACAGAATGATACCAAGTCTCATCAATCTATAAAGACTTTCTTCATGTCAGTGGATTTAATTTTTAAAATCAACTACATTGAGGTAAAACATACATAAAAGAAAATGAGTACTTTTAACCATTGAAAAAATTGTGTATGTGTAATAATCATTACCATAATTAATAGAGAATATTTTCATCGATTTAGAAAGCTTCTTTGGGTACCAAGTTAATCAATCACCTTTACCCAGTTCAACCTCAGGAAACAACTGATTTACTTTCTGTTGCCATATTACTTTGCTTCATCTAAATTTTTGCATCAGTAGTAGTACCATACAGTACATATTCTAGTGTCTGGCTAATTCACTCAACATAAAAAATAAAAAAAAATTTAAAAATCCAGTGATTTTGAGATTCATCCATGTTGCATTATATATCAGTAGTTGCCCTTTCTTATCCCTGAGCAGCAATAAATTCCATTGTCTTCCATTGTATGAGTTTATCACAGTTTGTTTATCCATACATCTGCTAATAGGCATCTGGGCTATGCCCAGTTTTGAATATTATAAATATGGTCTCTTTGTATATTCATTTTCAAGTTTGTTTGTGTTGACATATGTTTTAATTTATGTTAGGTAAATACCCAGAAGTGGAATTGTTAGGTCATAAGAAAAGCGTTGGTCTAATTTTATAAAAACTTGACAAACTGGTCTCCAAAATGGGTGACCTTCCATCAGAAATGTATGAGATTTCCAGTTGCTCCACATCTCTTCTATTACTTTATTCTCAGGATTTCATTTTTGTTTTGTTTTATTTGCTTATTTGTCTTTGGTATTCTTTTGAGTGTGTAGAGATTTCTCATTTGGTTTTAATTTGTAATTCCTTGGTGACTAATGATGTTGATCATACTTCCACATGCTTATTGGCTGTTTGTTATTTCTTCTTTTGTGAGTGTTATTTCTCATACTTTGCCCTTTTAAGGGTTCTTTGTCTTTTTTTACATTTTCAGGGTATAAAATTTTGTCAGATATATGCACTGTGAATATTTTTCCCTAGGCAATGGCTTTTCTTTTCATTTTCTTAGTAATGTGCTTTGAAGAACAGAATGTTTTAAATTTGCTAAATACAATTTATCATTTTTCCTTAATGATTAATGAATTTTCCTATCAAATACATATTTGCTTACCCTAAGGTTATGACGACATTTTTTTCTCTCATCTTTTTCTACCAGAGTTTCATGATCTAAGCTTTTGCTTTTAGTTCTGCAATCTGTTTTGGGTTAATTTCTGTGTATAGATAAAAACAAACAAAATTTACCATATTTCCAGTTGGATATCCAGGTTTTCCAGCACTGTTCTTTTTTTTTAATTTTTTATTTAAAAAAATTTTAATGTTTATTTTGGAGAGAGAGAGAGAGATACAGAGGGTTATTGGGGCAAGGGGTGGGGCAGAGACAGAAGGAGATACAGAATCTGAAGCAGACTCCAGGCTTTGAGCTGTTAGTACAGAGCCCGACGCAGGCCTCAAACTCATTAACAGCGAGATCATGACCTGAGCTGAAGTCAGATGCCACCCAGGCGCCCCACCAGCACTGTTTTTTGAAAACACTCTCTTCTCCATTCAATTACCTTGGCACCATCATCAGATATCAACTGACCCTAGAGATAATTCTGTTAGATTGATGAATATCCATTATCAATATCACATTATCATAATTAACTTAGCTTTTTAGAAAGTTGTTAAATCAGGTTGTATCTGTCCACCCAAATTGTTCTTCTTTTCAACTTGCTTTGGCTATTCCATATTCTTTACTTTCAGAAACAGCTTTTCAATTTACACACACACACACACATATACATACACACACACACACACACACACACAATACCTGTTGGGATTTTTATGTAGTTTGCATTAAATCAACAGAATAATTTGGAGAACTGGCATTTTAAGATTTATTCTTCCAATACATGGAACATTTATTTGCTTAATAGCTTTGGGATACAGATTATTCGCATATTTTGTTAAAATTTCCCTATTTTTTCCTATTTTTGATATTTTAATTATTTTTAAAATGTAGTTTCTGATTATTTTTTGTTAAATTATAGAAATACAATTGATCTTTTTGTATATTGACCTTACAACCCATCATCTTGATATATTACTAGTTCTAGTGGTATGTTATAGAATTTTGTATGTACAAGATTATGCCTTCTCCATGTGAAGAAAGTATTATTTCCTCTGGTCCAATATAGGTCTTTTATTTCTTTTTCTTGGGTTAATACACAGCTAAAGCTTCCAGTACAGTAATTAATACAAGTAATAAGATAAGTCATTCTTGCCTTGTTTCAGTCTTAGAGGAAAGTGTATAGTCTCTATATTCTTACTCTGTATAACATAAATTCTTTTAAATTTATTGTTATGGTCCACCATATAGATTATCTTGGTGAATGTTCCATATGCACCTGAAAAGAATGTGCATTTTGGTTTAGATGGTAGAACTGGTGATATTCTATAAATGTCAGTTAAATCAAGCCAGTTTCTTTTTTTACAAGTTTACTTATTATTTATTTATATGGGTTCCTGAATGGCTCAGTCGGTTAAGCATCTGACTTTGGCTTGGGTCATGATCTGGCAGTTCTTGAGTTCCAGCCCCGCATCAGGCTCCATGCTGACAGCTCAGAGTCTGGGTCCTGCTTTGGATTCTGTGTCTCCTCTCTCTCTCTGCGCCCCACCCCCCCCACACACACACTCTGTCTGTCTCTCTCAAAAATAAATATTAAAAAGAAAAAGTTTATTTATTTATTTTGAGAGACAGCCTGAGCCAGGGAGAGGAAGAGAAAGATTCCCAGTCAGCATGGGATTGATGTAAGATCATGACCTGAACCGAAATCAAGAGTCCTATGCAGGGGCACCTGAGTGGCTCAGTCGGTTAAGCATCCGACTTCAGCTCAGGCTGCGATCTCATTGTTCTTGGGTTGGGGCCACGCGTCGGCCTCTGTGCTGACAGCTAGCTCAGAGCCTGGAGACTGTTTCAGATTCTGTGTCTCTCTCTGACCCTCTCCTGCTTTTGCGGGGTCTCTCTCTCTCTCTCTCTCAGAAATAAATAAAACATTAAAAAAAGAGAGAGTTCTATGCTTTACCTACTGAGCTACATAAGTGCCCCAAGTCAAGTTGACTTTTAATATTATTCACATGTTAAAATCCTTACTGCTTTTTCTTGTCTTTTGGATATATCAGAGTGATGTGTATGACAGTGATGTATTTAAATCTTCTAATATAATAGTAAAATGGTTTGTTTTTATTTTTCCTTGTAGTTTAGTCCATTTTTGAAGTTTGGTTTTGAGTATGTACCTGTTTAGAATTGTCTTTACTTCCTGATGAATTTATTCTGACACTAATATAGAATAAAAATTTTCTTATAGCTAATATTGCACAAGTATATCCTTTGCTATATTTTTACTTTTAATTTTTTGTGCTTTTACTCTAACACAAATTGCTTGTAATTTTTTAAAAAAGAAATCCACCTGATAAACCTTGTATTTTAAAATTGATGTACTTGGATTTATATTTTATTTAGAACTGTCTATAACTTTAAATTTTGCTACATTTATTGACTTTTTTACTCCATTTTTGGATTAATTGATATTCCTCCCATCACTCTCTCATTATATATATTTTCTATTATTTTGGAAAATATACTTTTCTTTTTCTAAAGTTTCTCAACAACATTTGAATTCAACTAAAAAATTCTAAAGCTAATATTTTTACCCTCCTCCCAAATAATATAGGTACTTTAGAAGTATTCTTTAAATTAAAAACACCCTTAGTGGCTTCTGTATTATTGTGATCCAATATTTTGTCTTTTTGTTGTTCTTGTTGTAGAAAGTAAACAAGCTTGGTGTATTTTATATAGTCAATGTTTTTCAGAGACATAAAATTTACCAAATTCTTGGCTAGTGCCCTGGTACTCCTTTCACATTCCTTCAAAAGTCATTTTCTTTCTTGATTTTTAGGTGTTTGTCCACAAATCCCTAAGATGTAATTTACCTGAGCATATTAGTTCCCCAAGGTTGTTTTAACAAAGTACCACATACTTGGTGACTTAAAACAACAAACGTTGATTGTTTCACAGTTTGGTGTCTAACAGTCCAAAATTAAAGTGTCAGAAGGGCCATACTTGCTCTATAACCTATCAAAGAGAATGTGCGCTGGCTTCTTCTTAGCTTCTGGTGGTTTACCTATAATACTTGGCACCCCCTTGCTTGCAGCTCCGGGACTTAAATCTACCTCCACTCGCACATGGCATTCTCTCTGGTATGTCTTTGTCGCTTTTCCTCTTCTAAAAACACCAGTCATATTGGATTAGGGGCCCACTTAACTCCAATATGACCTCATTTTAACTTAAATAATTAAATCCGCAATGACCCTAATTTCAAATAAGGTCACATTCTGAAGTATTAGATTTTAGGACTTCAAGATATCTTTTGGGAAGACACAATTCAACCCATAACACTAAGTATAAATTCTGAAAAACAATTGTGTGTGTGTGTGTGTGTGTGTGTGTGTGTGTTTAGCACTTTATCACTTTGAGTACAGTCAATTGTTTCCTTGCTTCCGTTTTTTATTCTTAAAGACTCAACTTTGTTGTTCTTGTCATTTATTTTTTGTTTACCTGTACTTTTTATTCTGGCTGCATTTAATATTTTTTTCCTTCATTGCTATCCTTCAGTTTTCCAGTCATTTGCATAGATACAGATTTCTCCAGGTTTTTTCAACTCATGGTCGAATTGGCTTCCGGAGTCTAAGAATGGTTAAGTTGTATTAATTCAAGAAAATTCTCACCAGGTATTATTTTGAATAGTGCCTCTCTTTGGTTGTCTTCCTAACTCTTCTGGAACTCTAGTTAGATATATCTTAAAACCTCTCTGTCTCTTTTCCATTATTATTTAAACCTCTGACCCACTATTCTCTTCCTTCAAGCCACTAGGAATTATAATATATTCTCATGGCAAATTGTGGCATCAGTATTTATTTTTGTTAATGATAGGCACATTCCTGTTATTTGGGGGTTATAATAAATAGTCTTAATTTCCTACCTATGGAAACACACACACACACTACTATTTTTTATCTACTATTTTTAGTGGAGCTGTATGGAAGGGGGTTTTATAGATGTTTCATCTGTCATACTATAAAAAAAGGTCTAAAAAGCATGTGTTTAATGTTGAGGTCAGTTTACTATGAAAAAAGTCCATATTTTTTTAAATCATGGATTAGAATATATCTGTAATATAAATGGTGATAAAGTATAAATTATTTTTCAACGAGATCTAAAATATGATATACAAAATACAATGGACAAGAATGGATTAGATCTATATTTTCCATCAAAACAACAGAAGTTTGATGTGAGAAATATTCATGTAGAAAACTTTGAAAAATTCAGAAAATAGACCACTATTGAAACATTTTTTCAAGTAAAACATAAAATTACCAGGTTCACATTCTACTTAAGATCTGATATAATAAAATACTTATTTTTGTTTTATTTTCTAAACTAGTCTCTAAGACATGACATCATTTGCTCCTTTTCCTCTTTGATAGTATTCTCTTTTTTTTCCTGAATTGTTAGAAACTATACATAGATAGCAAATATGCATCAAATTTACAAATAGAAGAATATTTTATAACTTTGAATGAAATACTGTTAAGTGCAATTGCATTTGGAATAATCTTCTTAGGCTTTGAGGCTAGCAGTTTTCCTGTTCCTTTCCATTCTAACTGACTTAAAAATAAATTCTATTAAGTGTGGGAAAATGGGACAGCTTTTTCCACAGCATACTTTCAGTGGCAGTGCTATAGGATCTAGGCAGTTCGTTCATTTTTCATTGTTAATAAGATCAGATAAGAAAGACTTTATGAATCGATCAATTGATTGTGTTATAAAATTATTAACTTGTTTTTGATGTTCAGTATTATCTAGGCTTAGAGGTTTTTAACTATTAGAGATCAAAATATTTACTGTATTTTTCTTACAAATTGAAATTGTTTTGTGATTTGTTTTAAAACCATATGTTAAGAGAAATACATTACAAAATCCAGAATGCATTTTTTTAAATAGTAAAAGACACTTTGAAGATTGTAAGTTGGTGTCAGACAAACAAAATATAAATTCTTAAAGTCTGAATTATCCATTTCAGTAGTTATTTTTCATGTCAGTTATGGTATAATCAAAAAGTCCTTCTGTATTAATTTATTACTGGTCGAGACTCTTCTACAGAAGGTACAAAGTTCAGAAAAAGTTTAAAAACACATATATCACAATTATTAATAACATAAAAATGGTATTTTTTATCTTTAGGTTGAACTGTTAACACCAGCATTTGGAGAATAAGAAATACAATATTTTTCTTAATGCTTCTAATATATATTCTGATAATTTCAAAGCTAAAAATTATTTATTGCTATTATTGAACATGTTCATTGAACTATATAGATTTAGGGCAGAGTAATCAATTAACTTGAATTGAATAATTTGGCTGCATTCTGAGAACTTTTGAACTGAATTTTTATTGCTGATATCTATAAGTTGAATTTTGCTGAAACGCTTTGCATTCATTTTGTTAATTTCAGTAGGAGTAGATTAAAAATGTCTTCTAAAATTGTTTTTAAAATGTAAATAATTGGTGAATTTAGGCTCTATCTAAACAGAGAATCTGAGATATTTTCACTTTATTGGTTGTCTCAGGCATAAACAAAGCATGCAAGTCATTTTTTGATGGTTTTCATTTTTCTGTTTTAAAGTAATTTGAGAAATTTTGTTTCATTTAAAAGATAACTTTGTATTATACAGAAGTCATAAATATGTACTGTACAAATTCATGGCATTTAGACAACCAAAAATAAAGCATGAAAAAATATTACATTCTCACTCCCCACAAATTATGTCTGCTGATATTTTAGTGTATATTTTTGTATGCATTTACATGCCAGCCACACAGATACATGACAAACATATGTGACTCCAATGGTTTTTTGATATGCTTTTATTGTATACTACTTTTAGGTTATAAAAAAGTTGCAAAGATATTATGTTCATCTTGCAAGCTTTATTTTTCAGTCATTGATCTCAATCTTTTCATTTCAGTAAGTTATCATTTCATCTAATATATAGACAATATTAACATTTCCTGAAGTCTGTACACAGTCCCAGACCAGACACTGCTTCTAATTGTTATTCCCCTAAATAGCATGTAATTTAATAAAGCTCCCCTCTCATGAGGAGCCTAAGCCAGCTTTCCCACAGAATGTTCTACCTTCTGGATCTGTGTGCTTGCTTGTTTCGATTTCTTTTGTTTGATTCCCATTGATTCATTTCTCTTTGACATTCCATAGTGTGGCATGAATAAGACAACTGTTCTGGAATCAGAAAAACTGGATATTTCTTCTGAATTCCTGGATAACAATGTGACATTTAGACAGCCACTTAAATGTTTCTGAACCTCAATCTTTTCACTTATTTTACACTAAAAATATCTTATTGGGTTTGAAGGTCATTTCCAACTTTTCTGACTTTGAAATTGCATTGCTATCTAGAAATAGCTCAACCTGTGCATACTTGAATAAGTTTTAGAGTTACTTATTCAAGAAAAACACTTTTATCCAGGGCTATTAAATACAACTGACATTTTGGATACAATAAAAGTGGGTGTTGATCACTACAATTGCATTAATCAGTTAAAATTTATGATAATTATTAAAATTATTACCACAAAATTATTTCTGGTGCATGTTTACATGAGTTTATCTTTGCTACTTATTTATTAAAACTTTCTTTAAGTAATTTTTAATTGTTTTAAACAAAAATGAAAAATAATCTAGCCAACAAATAAAGGTTTTTTATTAGTGTCAATTTAGAATGAATTTCAATTGGGATAGTGACACAAGTGACCCTTTATATTTTAAAATTCTTAAATGAGGGTGCCCGGGGTGACTCAGTTGGTTAAGTGTCCAGCTCTTGGTTTCATTTCAGGTCACTATATCATGGTTCATGGGTTCGAGCCCTGCATAAAGCTGTCAGTGTGGGGTCTGGTTGGGACTCTCTCTCTCCTTCTCTCTCCACCCCTCCCTTGCTCACTTTCTCTCTCTTTCAAAGTAAATAAATAAACTTCATTTTTTTAAAAATTCTTAACTGAAGAAACTATTTTTAGTAAAATTTACCCCTCAAAGTTTAATCTTTCATATTATTTTATGAAATTCTGTTCATATGAAGCGATATAAACTATAGTTAATATCTTAATAATATTCAGGACAAATTTGCATGCCAAGCTGTTACATAAACAGAACAAGAACATACTGACCAAAAGGGACATTGTAAAGGACATGATATCATTTTAAAAGTTCTTTTTAGAAATTGTTACTGAAATAATTTTAAATATAAAGGAGAGTTGTGAAAATAATACATAGAATTGTCAAATCTTACATTCAGTTTTGTCTAGAATTAACATGTTACATAAGCAGGGTGCATTTATCAAAACATTGACAGTAACTTTGGTTTAACACTATTAATTAATCTACAGGCTCTATTCAGATTACCGTAATTTTTCCACAGTCTACTTTTATCTTCCAATATCCAACCCAAGACGCTACATTGCATTTAGTTGTCATGTCTCTTTAGTCTTTTCCATTTTGTAGAAGGTTGTTGGTTTTTCTTTGTCGTTTACAACCTTGCAGTGGTCAGGTATTTTGTAGAATATCCATCATTGTGGGCTTGTCTGATATTTTCTCTTTCAAATCATTGGTTAAATTTATTTATTGTGTGTGTGTGTCTGTGTGTGTGTGTGTGAGAGAGAGAGAGAGAGAGAGAGAGGACAACACAGGGGAAGAACAGAGAGAGGAGAGAGTATCCCAAGCAAGCTCTGCGCTGTCAGCGCAGAGCCCAAGGCAGGTTTCAGACACATGACCCGTGAGATCATGACCTGAGCCGAAACCAAGAATTGGATTCTTAATCAATTAAGCCACCCAGGTGGCCCTAACTTCTGTTTTTTAAATCTGTTCAGATTTGTTTTATGGTCCGGAATATGGTCTATTTTAGTAAGCGATTCTTTGCATTTGAAAAAGTTTTTCCTTTGATGTAAGGTAAAATTTTTAATAAATATCAACTTACACTTTGATGGTGTTATTCTGCTCTACTGTACCTTTACTGAATTTTTTTGTACCATAATTTACTACTTTTTATATCAATTGCTGATAAGATGTGTTGAGTGCCCAACTAGAATTATATATAAATTTGACTATTTTTCTCCTCAGTTCCATCAGTTTTTGTATTACGTATTTTGAAGCTCTGTTGTTAGGAGCATCAATGTTTAAGTCAGTATGTCTAGAGAATTTTACCTTTTCTCATAATATAATGTTCCTCCTTATACTGATAAAATCCATTGTTCTGAAGTTATCTTTGACTGAAATTAAAAGTTACCTGAGTGCCTTTCAGTTAATATTTTCATGGTGTATCTGCATACACCCCTTTATTTTTAATCTAATAGTCTTTCAGTTTGAAGCAGTTTTCTTATATGTAGGATATAGTTGGGTCTTGCTTTTTCTCTAAACCAATGCTCTCCTTCTGTTAACTTATGTGTTTAAATCATTCATATTTAATTAGATTATTGATATGGTTGAATTTAAATATACTAACTTGCTGTTTTCAATTTGTCCACCAGTTCATTCTGTCTTTACCTCATTTTCTGCCATCTTTTGTGTTCAGATTTGTGATTTCATTTAATGTCTTTAATTGGCTTATTATTTATTCACTTTTTTTGCATTTTTCTAGAGATTTCCCTAAAGATGTATAATACTTTTAATTAATCAAAGTCTACTTCAAAAGATAGTATCCACTGTAGTGTACAGTTCTCAAAATCACATATTCCTCCTCTCTCTTCTCATCTTTGTACTTTCTTGTTACACTTTATATATTAATTATACTATAAACACCATTGCTACTATTTTACCTTTACACAGTCAGCCTTTAGAGCAACTGAAATGAAAAAAATGTAATTTTAGCTATATTTATTCTGTTTTTAGTATGGTTTATTTTATTGTGTAAATCCATGTCATCAGCTTCATAATTTTCCTGTCTGAAGAAAATCCTTCAAAAGTTCTTATAGAATTATTTTGCTAGCAATGAACTCTTTTGGATTTTTTTGTCTGTGAAAGTCTCTATTGTTTTTTCATTTTTGAAAGATAATTTTTCTGAGTATAGAGTTCTGAGTTCATCATTTCTTTCTTTAACTCTAAATTTGTCAGTCTATTGTCTTCTGGTTTCCATGGTTTCTAAAGAGAAGACTATTATCTTTTGTTATTTGTTTTTTATTTTGTTTTGTTGTATGTAATCCTCCCTCCTCTACTGGCACACCTTCAATATTTTCTGTTTCTCATTTGGATTTAACAATTTAAATGTCATACTGAAGGCTAGTTATGTTTTGTAATTTATGATTTCAAACTTAGGCATATTCTGGGATTCTTTGATCTGTAGTTTTGCACCTGTCACTTAATTTGTAAAATTCTAGGCCATTATTTCTTCAAATAGTTTCTCTTTCTTCTTTTTTATTTATTTATTTATTTATTTATTTATTTCTAGGAGAGAGAGAGAGACAGCGTGAGCAGGGGAGGGTCAGAGAGAGAGGGAGTCACAGACTGAAACAGGCTCCAGGCTCTGAGCTGGCAGTCAGCACATAGCCCGATGCGGGGCTCGAACCCACGAACCGCGAGATCATGACCTAAGCGAAAGTCGGACGCTTAACCGACTAAGCCACCCAGGCGCCCCTCTCTTTCTTTTTTTTTAAAGCAGTTGGTGCATTTATTTATTTATGTATTTGTTTTTACTAAATGGCTTTTTGTTTTGTTTAGTTTTTTAAAAAAGAGAGAGAAGGAGGGAGAGAGTGAGTGGGCATGAGTGAGGGAAGACCAGAGGGAGAAAGAGAAAGAGAGGATCCCAAGCAGGCTACATGCCCAGTATAAAGTCTGACGTGATGGGGCTCAATCTCATGACCATGAGATCATGACCTGAGCCAAAATAAAGAGTTGGATACATAATGGACTGAACTACCCAGGAGCCCATTTTCATGTATGTCTTATCCTCTGTTTCCTCTTTTTTCTCCTCCTGGGAACCAATTGCCCATATGTTAGAATATTTTATATTGTCTCACAGACCATGGATGTTCTATTTTGATGTTCTTGGTTTTTTTTCTTTCTCTTTTTCTTTTTTTTAAACTATTTTTATCTTCATTTTCAGTTTGAATAATTTATATTGACCCATCTTTAAATTCATTGATTCTTAATCACAACACCCTTATGATTATATTTATTGCTTACTGAAAACATTCTACATCTCTGTTACTGTGTTCTTCATTTATAGCATTTCTATTGAATTTTCTCTTACAGGTTTTATCCCTTCTGATTTTGAGTTTGTCCAAATTCCCTCAGATTTTTTTTTCCCTCAGATTTTTAAATCTTAATCATAGTTTATTTTAAATAAAGTTGGCAATACCTTATGATTGGTATGATTTGGGGAGACAAGTACACTACCATTCACAAACACAATATGTTAATTTAAAAAAAATTAAATTTATAAAGCTGCTTAAGTAAAGCAGTACCCAATGCCTTTTAACCTAATTTAAGAATCAATAATATGCTCCCAAATATTACAATCAATAAGAAGAGATAAGAAATGCATACAATATAATAAGTTATATAATAGAATGGTGTTCCAAAAAGAAAAGATGAACATTTAGTTGTACTCTAATTTAGCTGCCTGAGCAGTAAATTTAATTAGAGCATTAACCCTGACTATATCACTAATTCCTTATAGCTTTCTGTTGCTTTGAAATGTACACTAAATTCCAAAGCTATGTCAGGCAAATTGGACACAGCATGCTATATATTTAACCTGACTAATACTTCATGGAGAGGTTCCAGACAGTGGCAATCTAAAAAGTAATTTCCTTATCTCCTGCTATTTCTTCAAATATGCATTCTGTTTCTCTCCTCATCACTAATTTATTCAAGGAGTAAGCTACATTTAGTTCTTCATTCCTATGAAATTTCTTTAAGTTGCCTAAGTGTCTGTTTAGCACATACAACACACACACACACACACACACACACACACACTCTCACACTTTCTATATGTGGTTGTAGGCACTATATTGATAAAACAAAACATAATCACGTTGTGGCATCATGTTTTTTAGGTCTGTAAATGGACTAAAACATATCAACGATATTTAGGGTACTATGGATAAAAGCCACAGTAGATGTAGCTGAATTTGTATACCTCTTCCCTTATCATCTAGCTTTGGCCCAACCACTCTGGCAAATCTGTGTTTTAGTAGGTCGCCAATAATTTCTTAAAATCCCATGAGTTTAGCTTTCTCTTACCCTGAATTCACTATTGAACTCAAAATACTTAATGATTTTCATCTTTTCTTTCTTTTGAACTACTTCTGTTACATCCAAAGTTTTACTGGTTTATGACTAAAATACCTGTAGTACATATAATAAAAATTATTCACACAATATTGTAAGGTATTTATTTGCATGCTGTTCCCATCTATATGCTTTTTATTTGCACAGTTGTACAACTCAGCCACTCTACATTTAGTCTTTTTTTTTTTGTCATCTTGTTTATTTATGCTATTACATTAGTTAATTTTGCTATCATGTTAATATTGGCCATAAGGGAAGTTTAGAAGATATAACTCTCTTCCACAACTGCTTTAGTGCTAAGAAATGCCTTCAGGGACATACTGTGTGGAGTGGCTCTTAAAAACCTTCCTAACCTACAACTGCATGGTCAATTAATCTTTGACAGAATAGGAAAGAATATCCAATGGGAAAAAGACTGTCTCTTCAGAAAAGCTGGTGGGAAAACTGGACAGCAATATGCAAAAGAATGAAACTGGATGACTTTCTTACACCAAACACAAAAACAAATTCAAAATGGATTAAAAACCTATATATGAGACCAGAAACCATAAAATTCCTAGAGGAGAGCACAGGCAGCCATGATCTCTTCTTTCCAGATATGGCTCTTGAGACAAGGGAAACAAAAGCAAAAATAAACTATTGGAATGTGATAAAAAAAATTGAAGGAAAAAATTAAAACAGAAAAGCAATCTATGGGATGGGAGAAAATATTTGTAAATGATTTATCTGATGAAGGGTTAGCATCCACAACATGTACAAGAACTTGTAAATCTCAACACCCGAGAAAAGAATAACCCAATTAAAAAGTGGGCAGAAAGCAAGAGTAGATATTTTTCCAAAGAAGATATACAAATGGCTGATATACACATGAAATGATTTTCAACATCACTCATCATTAGGAAATGCAAATCAAAACTACAATGAGATATCACCTCATACCTGTCAGAGTGGCAAAAATCAGTAGCACAAACAACAGGTATTGGTGAGGATATGGAGAAAGGGGAATTTTCTTGCACTGTTGGTGGGAATGGAAGCTGGTACAGCCTCTCTGAAAAAGAGTATGGAGGTTCCTCAGCAAGTTAAATATAGAACTTTCCTACAACCCAGCAGTTGCATTACTAGGTATTTACCAAAAGAATACAAGAACATTAATTCAAAGGGATACTTGCACCGTCATGTTTATAGCAGCATTATCTACAACAACCAAACCATAGAAACAGCCCATGTCCATTAACTGATGAATGAATAAATAAGATGTGGGATATATCTATATCTACATGAATACATATATCTTAAGTGGTTGGTACACTTCTTTTTACTAAGTCGTCTTTTTTTTAAATTTTTTTGAGAAGGGAGAGAGAGAATGAGTGGCAGAGGGGACAGAGGGAGAAGGAGAAAGAGAAAATCCCAAACAGGCTCCATGCCCAGCACAGAGCCTGATGTGGTGGGGCTCAATCTGATGACGATTGGATCATGACCCGAGACAAAGTTGAGAGTCAGATGCTTAATGGCCTGAGTCACCAAGGTGCCAATCTTCAAGTATTTCTTATCCGTATTCTTTCTTTCTTCTCATCTGAATACAGTGCATTTGGGAAAAGGTATATTATATGTGTATATACATACATACATACATACATACACACATATATAGTGGATTATTACTCAGCCATAAAAAAGAATGAAATCTTTCCATTTGCAATGGCATGGATAGAGCTACAGAATATTATGCTAAGCAAAATAAGTCAGTCAGAGAATGGCAAATACCATATGATTTCACTCAGTGGAATTTAAGAAACAAAACAATGAGCAAATGAAAAAAGGGAAAAAGAAGCAAACCAAAAAAGCAGACTTAACTATAGAGAACAAACTGATTGTTACCAGAGGAGAGGGGGTGGGTGGATCGGTTAAATATATGATGGGGATTATGGAGGGCACTTGTGATGAGCCTAGGGTATTGCACAGAAATGCTGAATCAGTATATTGTACACTTGAAACTAATATCACACTGCATGTTAACTAATTTGAATTTAAATAAAAACTTAATATTGTTTTTAAATAAAAAAGTAAAAATGCAACCATGAAAAAAAAATTTTATATGCAAAGCACTGTATGTGTGTGTATGTTTAAACACTGTCCATTATGCTTCCTTAGGGCTATGTATTAGATCCTTTTATCTCTGAAATTTTAGTATATTTCAATCTTTAAATATTTTCTTTGCAAAAAAGTTTGTGCAAGTAAGTTCATGGCTTTGTTGAATATTATTTGATGTTCAATGTATCAACTCATAGAGTTTGTCGATTTTAATGGTAGATTCATGAAAATAGCTTGGAGTGTGGATCACAGAACCATCATTCGTCATCACACTGGGGGAAAGAAAGTTTGACTGGTGTATAACAGCATTTCTCAAAGTTTTGTTGTTTTATTTGCTTGTTTGTGTTTTATATTACATTTCCCCTGAAGAATCTTTCAAAATATTTTTTCCTAATCTCACATCCCATAAAATTGTAACATCATGTTACATATTTATATAACATGGTCTTTTGGAGGGCTACAAAGTATTGCAATATCTAAAGTTTTTATATATCAAGATCCATTTTTCCCCCTTTAGGGTGATATAGCCTCTATCTAGAAAGCATGATCTATAATATCAGCTCATCATGGTGGCTTTACTATATCTTTTATTCTATTTCATTTCAACTAAGAAACCTTTATATACAGAGGTGTCTGGGTGGCTCAGTTGGTTAAGCGACTAACTTTGGCTTAGGTCATGATACCATAGTTTGCGGATTTGAGCCCCACGTCGGGATCTGTGCTGACAGCTCAGACCTTGGAGTCTGCTTCAGATTCTGTGTCTCCCTCTCTCTCTGCCCATCCCCCACTCATGTTCCATCACTCTGTCTCCTAAAAATAAACAGATGTTTACAATTTTTTTAAACAAACCTTATACAAAGTAAGAGGTATTTTAAATTCTAAATATCTGTATACTAAATTTTGTTGTTATATCATTCTTCTTAGATTTTCATAATGATTTTCTATGACAAGCATTTTTTTTAGTTACATTGTCTCATGTCATAAATTTGTGGCACTAGAATATAAAGAGAATACAAATGAAATATATATAGTTCACTTCTTCCCTTACAAAGTAGGTTGCGGTTGATTATGTCCATAACTTGTGAAGAAATCAGTTAGTTGACATTCAGGCAGATTATGTAAAAAAGCTAAGCTTCACATGAATGAAGGTAAAGGAGGTATTCAGTAAGTTCTGAAAAGCACAAAAAATCAAGGTGACAAGGTAGCTTTAAGAATAGTTCTGACACTGGCACTCGCTATAAACTCATTCTGCTGAAATGCATACAGTGCATTTGGGAAAAGGTATATTCTCGATATAATCTTAAAATTGTAATCATATGATCAGTACATCTGGAAAATAACAGTCAAAATTAAACTGAACTTCGTCTGGATACTGCAATTTTTACATGGCTCTGTCAAATGTCAGGCTTCCTTCTCCCTCACCAATTTCAAAAATGTTTCACCATGATTTCAAACAGTGAATCATCCCATCCTGTGCCAACCATCTGTTTTGTCTGCCCCCTCATCGACTCAAATTAGATGATGGAGGGCAGGGCAGGTTCTCAAGAGCAGCCATTAACACCAGAGGAAGGAAGGTTCTGGCGGCAGACTTTCCATTGGAAATTGTGGACCATTAAAACTGGCAAGAAGAAACTTACAGAAAGAATTGAAAAGTAAAATAAAAACTATGAATAAGAAAAGTGCAGAAAAAGTAGGAAAAGATAAAAAGTTTAGCTAATCAATACAAAGAGAAGTTATAAAACAAAGTTGAGGAATTGTCAGATAACAAGAAAAAAAAACTGGGGTAAAAACTGTGTCTGAAAAAGTAACAATATTGGGAACCTACATGTGACAGGAAATTACCCGTATTTACAAGAAAATATTGCTATCTTCCATATTTAAATCTGTTCTGTTGACTAGGATTCACATTTATGTGAAGAGGAGCAATAAAAGTAATTTATTATAAATCCTTTTTGTATTTGTGAGCATGTTTGAAACGAGAGAACACCCCCTTGGATTTATAGTCATGATATAATGGACATGGTTTGGGAAAATTTTTCTAGACACCAGGAAAAGAAAAAAAATTAGTGGATTGTAGTAACGCCAATTCATTTTCCAGGTAAGAAATCTACATCCATTTTGTTGGAAAAAAATGAATGTTCTTAAACCCAAAAAGCGTGAAGCAAGTATAAAAATATAGCATCCTTTGCTTTTTTTGCATGCAATAATTGTTAATTGAGTTTATTAAAGATTTCTCAAATGTAGACAAATATAATTTTAGCAATGTATTTTCTAAATAACATAAACTATCTATTTCAAAAGTAAAACATTATAGTAAAAAAATAAAATATCTCACTGTATAAACAGAATTTTATCATGAAAAATCAAGTAAAGCTTAATAGAATTTTACATTCTTTAAGATGTTTTCATAGGTGATTTGTGAGATCACTTTATATGTATTTAATGTGGTACTACTTTGTTATTTTTTTTAAAAAGCTAAACATACCAGAATGTCAGCTTCATCACATTTTACTACCCAAAAGTTACCCTGATAAAAATAATTGGAGGCCCTATAATCAATCTATTATCATTTCCTTCTAAAAATGAATCCTGAATCTGACCACCTCTTAGGTACTGCCACCATCATTCAAATCCCCGTCACTCCTCTGGCCTATAAAACATCCTCTTAACGTGGTCCCCCTTGCCTCCTCTCTTAGTCCTCACAAGGTATTCTTCTTTACACAGATGTCAGAGGTTTTTTTTAATTATAAATTAATTCATGGGTCTCCAGGAATCACAGCTCTCCAAAGACTACTCATCAAACGTAGGGGAAAATCGAAAGCTTTTCCTATGTCCTGTGAGGTCTACTCGGATTGTCCCACTACCCCTGCTTGCAATCCTTCACTGTGCTCTAATCACACTGGCCTTTTTGTCTTTCTTACATCAAGACCTTTGCTTCGCTTTTTCCTTCTGCTTAGAAATGTTTTCTCTCAGACCTTTGCAGAACAACTCTATCACTTTTGTCAGACCCCGCCTAGATGTCCATTTCCCTTTAGATAGATAGATAGGTAGATAGATAGATGATAGATAGATAGATAGATAGATAGATTGATAGATAGATAGATTATAGTTTGATAAAAGCTTTCCTTGCATTTCAAAAATAGGCCCATTCTTTTACAATTAATTTCTTTCATAACATTCATTAATACTGGAAACTGCATTATGTATTTATTTTGTGGTTTAATTTTAGTTTCCTTTGACAGAATGCAAGCGCCTTAAAGTTAGAGACATTCACTGCTCTGTTTATTATTGTATTCCCACAGTTCTAATACAGTAATTATAAAAAAAAATACTTGTGGAATAAATGAATGAACAAATAAATTAATAAACACATTTTGGTTATTAGCTTAAATTCTCTAAGTTCCATTTTCCCCAAACACAAATCGTCAAAATGTTAACTTAAAGTACCCTTATCTATCATTTTGTCTTTTCTTTTTTTAAACATTTTTATAATTTTTGCTTATGACACCCTAATTTTGTTCTCTATGACTAGCCTTTTCTCCTGAGCTTGCTAAATTATACATTTACTTAGTAAATTTCATTTCTTAAATTCATGGTACCATTTTGAGTGCCTTGATAAGAGAGGAGAGGGAACAAACAACTTTGTAAAACAAATACTGTCCTTAAGATACTTATTGTAATCAAGTAGAATGACATATTATATAATTGTAAAAATATAACCATTTCTTAAAACAAGTGTGGAACTTTAGAGAAGTGAAGGTCATTTTCAAATGTGATAATCCAGGGCTTTTTCATTAAAAAGTGGCATTTGATATAGGCCTTAAAGAATTGTTTTGGTTCAGGGTTAGGGGAAAGAGAACTGGAGTATTTCAGAGAGAAACATTGTGGGCAAAATCATCAAGACTCACAAAGTTATTAGTGAATGGTAACACTTTAATATGGATGTGGCAAAGATTCATAAAAAGGATAAAGCTTGAGAGATAGTAAAGGGCTATGTTTTGAAAGATGCTTTAAACTATGGTAAGAATCATGAATTCCTCAACGATGAAAGACTGAAGCAGTAACACAGTATCAACACATTACACTGGGTTTTTATTCCTTAGAGCACTATGCAAAATAGATTAGAAACAGATGCGGCTAGAATCAAGGAGAGCTTTCAGGAGACTTTTTTTTTAATGTAATATAGTATAATGATAACCCAGGTGGTGATAGCAGGAAAGATATGTAAGCCAGAGATGTGACGTTTATGTTTTCGAGGCTGATCCTGGACTCTGCCCTTTCTACAGCTTCTTCTTCAAAACCATCCAAACAACAGCTCACTCTTCTGGAAGCATCATAAGCATCCATGTGATGTAGAGTTAACCTCACTCTCTCTGACCGGAGCTGATTGGGCTAAGGAGGCAGGTGATGCAACAGCAGACACTCTCTAGGTGTGACAGTGATTGTGTGTGGGGTGTGAGGAGGCTTGACATGAAAAATCCACACAAATGTAGGTGATGATCATTAACTAAACTCCTCAGATTTTCTCTCAGGGAAATCTGTATCTAAGTTACACGTGAAAAGAACATGAAAGGGTACAGTCAGAGGCCACAAGAGATCATGAACAGTTAAGAAGCCAAAGCTATGAGTAAACAGACATAATGGGTAAGCAGAAGCTAGGGTAATAAGAAAAAAAATAACAGATAATTGGTGGTGTTGGAAGCAGAAGTGGAGACACATTGGTGATTTAAATTAATGTCAGAGAATCCAAATGCTCGGGGGAAATGAACTAACCCAATTCACATCCAAACCAACTTCTAGAAAACTGTAAAAAGAGTTCTGCAATTTTTATTCATCTCATCCGATCCCTTCTGCATATTTTTTTCAGGTTCTCTTGAGAACTCACTACTTGGATGAGATTCCTGTGTTTTTCCCTTCCTCTCTCCCACTCTTTTTTTTTCCTGCCTTCCTTCCTTTTATCCTTCCTTTCTTTCCCTTCAATTCTTTTTTTCTCTTTTGTTCTTCTCTTTCTTGATTTCTTATGTAACTGTTTAAAATAAATTAATTTTTTATTGTGCAGTAACATTAAAGAACTTAAAGTGATACATTAAAGTTTAAGGTAATTATGTATATACATATATATGTACATATATATGCATATACATATGTACACATTTACACATTTAGAAAGCATATAAATAACAAATAAATATAAAATAATACACTTTAAATACTGAATGACTATAATTGTGCCGTTAAGTTTTTTCATGTATAAGTTTGTACCTTGCAGTTTATAAAATGATGTTCACTCGATAAATATTTGTTAACCATTTGTTTAGTGATCCTAATGACCTCGGGGTAACTTGGAAAACATCTTCTCAAAGTGAGAGAATGGAAAACATTTCTGGTTTTGTTCCAGTTATCTGTGCTGTATGATAAGCCTAGTGATGAAAGGAACAATTCTCATTTATTATTCATATTTCTTACCTTATTAGAGGTTAGCTGTGCTCAGCTAGGCAGCTCTGACTGAGGGTTTGTGTGTTTTCAGTCAGTGGTGGCTGAGCCTAGACCACCCTAGCGTGTCTGAGTGGACAATTATGTGTCTAGAACCTGGGATGGGGAAACTGACTCAAAGATTTAGAAATGGAATAGATGGGTCTCTGAAGTCACCTCTATTTCTACGCGGCCTCTCCATCACAGAAGCTTCAGGAGAACCAGAGTTGTTACATGGAATCTCGGAATTCCAGAAGCATATGTCCTATGAGAGAAAGCCAAGTAAAAGTGAGATGTATTAGCTCTTCTTTTCTAACCTCAGAAGACATGTAGGAAGGCACTAACGCCAGCCCACATTCAAGGGAAAGGAACTTAGACTCTGCCTCTTGACAGGAGAAATATCAAAGCATATTAGGCATTTTAAAGATAATCACAATTTCAATATCAAATTATATAATAGGCTTCAAGCGAGACAAGGGTGACTAACCAGCTTAGGGTGTGTGTACCTCAGCATTTTTCTGGAATGAAGGACTTTCAGGGCTAAAACTGGTAAACCCCCAGATGAACTCAGGAGAGTTTATCTTCCACAGCTATTTTCCAACAGAGAAAAGGGGAAACTGAGATACAGAACTATTAAATAAAATCATCATTGTGCATGTTCATGAAAGTACCGAAGTGTGTCTCACAGAAAACTACAAAGGAAGAAAAGAACAAAGCTTTATATGCAAGAGTGGTTCCTGGTCAAATAAAATTGACCACCTTTAATAACATTGTCCTTTGCTTAGAAACTTAGATAATTTACCCCAGTATTACACAAATATCTTTGATCATCAAATACTCCTTTTGCACATAAAATTTGTTAAGTGGATCACATTTGAAAAATGATGAACTAAGTGCATGTCAACCTTGCCATATAAAATGTCTATTTTGCATAGACTCAAAGATATTACTAGGTATATACCCATCAAGGATCAGAAAATGTTGAGGTTAAGGAGCACAGTCATGTTCATTGAAAATGCATGCTTTGTGGCATCCTCTCTTGCTAACTTGGTCTTAGGTATATGAAAATTACATTAGTCCAGGTAAAGATTGAAGTACATAGTTAAGGCATGGATTTCCAGAAAGACAGCCAATTTTGTTTTAAATAAAATAAAGTAACAGACACCAAGCTGAAATTATCTGGCTAAATGTCTGTGTGGGGAAGTTCACACATCCTCCTCACTTTCTGCTTTACTCTAATCAGACCCATTAGTTTTCTCATTCTCGTGAATATCAAATTCACCTGCAGTGGAAAAACACAGGGACATTCAAGTTTCTATTGTAAAAACACAAAATACGGTTGGAAAATCATACTATACCTATCTTCAAAGTCTTTTTATTCATTGAGTCAAAACAAAGTCAGGCTTACTAATTTTCTAGACACATTGTTTTTGAGATTAATAAAATTCACAAACTACTTTTAATCAAAATATGATACTAAGTTTTGAGGGGAAGTAACTAAACAAATCTTCTGAGTTTTCCTTTCTTTTGTAATGGGGTGGAAGGTGGCCTTAGATGTTTTAAATGAACCAAAATGTAGGAGGAGTTAGCCATTCTGAAATCAATACATCATCCTAAAAAGCATCCAAGGGTGGAGAATTAGAAAACTCACTCTTGGGTCTCATTCTGCAGCTAGTTCTGAGATATGAGGAAACAGGTCTTTATGAACCTCAGATTTCTTACCTAGAAGTTAAAGGATGATTCCTTTCATGCCAACTTTTGATATCACCATATGGATAAAATGAGATGATATGTGTGAAAGAATATTTGAAAAGTAAAATCTGATGTATGCTAGTACTGTGACCAGAAAACTCTTTGTATTGAGAGCATATCATTCTTTCTAATGATACATGTTACCAGTTATTAAATACTTTCTTATTGTGAAATATTCCTTTATTTAATTCTAACAGTAATTCTTTGAGGAGGATATTATTTTCATTTACACATAAGGAAATTGGGGATCAGAGTAGAAAGTCATTTTCCAGGATTATACATCTAAGTAAGGAAGCAGCAAATGTTTCTGTGCTTTTTCCGGTATGTTACATAGTGCCCCAGGCATCATGGTGTCCAATTTTCCTCCTGATCTTAAAAAGTTCTTGAAGATCTAGTGTAACAGCCCTAAAAAAATCCTTATACAAAAACTGGTAGCTACTTACATTAGATGATGTGATATTTATTGAGAATGGCTTTAAGAACTATTCATCAGGCTTCATGTTGAACACTTCAAACACCAGTGCATTGCCTACACTCAACACTTCAACCACGAAGAAAATAGCCCCTTTTAACCCGAGGAGACAGAGATTTGGATTGGTTAAAAAATTGCCTAGGGTCCCCTGGGTGACTCAGTTGGATATCCAACTTTGGCTCAGGTCATGATCTCACAGTTCTTGAATTTGAGCCCCACATTGGGCTCTGTGCCGACAGCTCACAGCCTGGAGTCTGTGTTGGATTCTGTGTGTGTGTGTGTCTCTCTCTCTGTTCTTCTCCTGCTCATGTTCTCTCTCTCTCTCTCTCTCTCTCTCTCTCTCAAAAACAAATAAACATTTTTTTAATGGCTTAAAGAGGGGGCAGCAATTTTATGACACTATTAGAGATTCAATTTAGGACAGTCCACCTTCCAAACTCCTGTTCTTGATTGTAAGATACACTACCTTCTACTTTCTACACAATATTTGAAGTACATATTTCAAATGTGTTCTTGAAATTCTAGATAAAAGTTCTTTCAGTGCACTAAGCTAAAATTAGAAATCATTGACTGAGCAAATACTGTGAGTATAAAACCTTAGAAAACTACACATTCTTTTAATGCTTTCTTAGCAATTCATAACAGGCTCATCAGATGCTACTAATCAATAAAGTCCCAATAAAATCAAATGTAAAAAAAAAGTCCATCTCCATCCAAAAGAGCAAATTTTTGCACCTAAAGTTCATGCTAGAATTCAGTTTGTCTAACAATGACTATTTTGCAAACTCTTTTCTGTCACCTATTAATGTAAGTTCTACTAGGTGTAGAAGGTCTCCTTAATAAAATGGGTGAGGTAGTAAGTTTTATCCTGCCATATTTCATAGATTTTCCATTTTATTGTCCTTTACATTTTATTGCCCTTCACTTTTATTCATTCACATTGCTCTTTTGGTAGAGCTTGCCAGACTGATACATTTGACATAAGAATATGAATGAAATGAACTGAAAGGGTATTGACTGATCCATTTGCACACATTTTGGGGGGGGGCAAAAACATAACTTTGGTTAATATTAAGGTGAGTCAAAAATGGGAATGATGTTTTCCATAAGAAAAAAAAGTAAGAAGAAAAGAAAGAAAGAAAAAAACTTGCCCTTGAGAAACTCAATTCTGATGACTTTAATGATGTCCATTGTAATCATAATGTGACACCATGGGCCAGTGTACCTATTATTACATTTTATTCCAGAAGGAAACTATACAACTTGTTTTGGGTAACCAGGGTAGAGCCTTCATAAATACAACCCATGGAAAATAAGAAAGAAAGATCCACCGAAAGGAAATATTGGGTTTAGAGGTAGCAAGGAATTGAAGGTTCCTTTTTTCTAGTTCATGTTTTATTTTATTTTATTATTTGATTTGATTTGATTATTTATTTCCAGTTTAGCTAACATACAGTGTTATGTTAGCTTCAAGTGTACAGTATATTGATTCAACAGTTCCATATCCAGTGCTCATCAGGGCAAGTGTGCTCCTTAATCCCCCTCACCTATTTCACCCACCCACCCCTATTCCCCACTGACAACCATCAATTGGATCTCTATAGTTAAGAGTCTGTTTCTTGGCTTCTCTCTCTCTCTTTCTCTCTCCTCACTTGTTTTGTTTCTTAAATTCCACATGTGAGTGAAATCATATAGTATTTGTCTTTCTCTGACTAGTTTATGTATTTTTGTTCCGTTTTTTTCCTTCTACTCTAAAAATGGTAAGAAAGACAAGAAAGAATACTACTGTGCAATGAAAGCCTACTATATTTCAGGGGCTTTTCTTTCTCAGTTAGTTTAATTGCTATAACAACTCTGTGAATTGGGCATTATTATTTAATCGTGCCAATTTTACTAAAGAAAATATGAAGTTCAGAATAATCAAGGAATTTTACCAACATCCTACAGCACATAATATTAATTCTGAGGCTTGAAATTTTATCTGGCATTGATTTGTTCACTAAACATTTTAAAGGGGAGACAAACATTGTAAGTTAAATTAACAACTGCTCCTTGAATGCCCTAACTGCATATATACATGTAAATAGGAAATGTGTCTGTGTGTGTGTGTATTTCCTATTTTTGTATATACTAATAAAAAATAGTATCCTGTGCTTTTCTCCCACAGCCTCATGGTTTCCCAGAAATGTGGGAATATGCACTGCTCTTGATGACCAGCTTCCGGGAGCCTTTGTGGATAGGAAAATGGGCCCTAAGTGAGGGTAATAAGCTCCCTGTTAATTGACTGTACTCATTAGAGTTCCCTACAATTTGAATATATCAATAAAATAATTCAAAGATCAAATTTATATTAATCCTCGTTTACAGGGAGATATCTCTGTTTTTTCTTTGCTCAAAAGAAATTTAATAAAATGGTAAATTTCTGAAAATAATTGTCATATAGTACTAAAATAAAATTCATTCTATATCAGTTCCAATCGATACATTGTGTTGATAGATAACAAAGTCCAGGGTTTCGCTATATCAGTTCTTGAAACTTCCTTGATACCAACCTCCACTGCCATCACCAAATGTAATCAACCAGTGTAAAAAGCATCATTTCTGATGCAATCTAACCACAGCTTTTGTTTATTTATTTTGATCTCCCATTCATCCTTTAAACATATACTTTGCCATCTTGCCTTTTCCCTAGTTGAAAACTATATAAAGTATAATGTTGTCTGCAAATAGTGAGCATTTGACTTCTTCCTTGCCAATTTGGATGCATTTAATTTCTTTTTGTTGTCCGATTTTTGAGGCTAGGGCTTCCACTACTATGTAAAATAACAGTGGTGAGAGTGGATAGCCCTATCTTTTTCCTGACCAAAGAGAAAAAGTCTCAGTTTTTCCTCATTGAGGATGATATTAGCTGTGGGGTTTTCATATATGGTCTTTTTATATTGAGGTATGTTCCCTCTAAATCCACTTTGTTGAGGTATTTTTTTTTTTTTTTTGAGAGAGACAGAGAGAGAGCTGGGGAGGGGCAGAGAGAGAGAGAGAGAGAGAGAGAGAGAATCCCAAGCTGCCTCTGCACTGTCATCGTGAAATCCAACGTGAGGCTCAAACTCATGAAACATGAGATTCTGACCTGAGCTGAACTCAAGAGTCAGACGCTTAACTGACTGAGCCAACTGGGGGCTCTAAATTGAGGGGTTTTATCCTGAATGTATTTTGTACTTTGTCAAATGCCTTTTCTGCATCTATTGAAATGATCATATGGTTCTTTTCCATTCTTTTATTAATGTGTTACATCACGTTGATTGACTTGTGAATATTGAATTATCCTTGCAATCCCAAAAATAAATCTTGATCTAAAACAGGTCCATTTTCCTTTTTTGGTTTGTTTCAGATTTTTTACATGACTGTCATTTAATAACGTTCTTAGCTTCTCCTGAAATGAAACTATCATTAAACTTGACCTAGTGGAGAGTGAAGGTGGGAGAAGATTGGCCTTTTCTCTCCCTGTTTACTCTCTTCTGATTTCTAGTTGTTATTTTAGACACTTGCCGGGGGGAGGGGCTGTCTAAGCAGGTACCTGTAGCAGAAGTAAAAGGAAAAACCAGGAACAATTCTCATTTAGTTGATGATGGATACTGTTGTAATTTAGTATCATTATATCAGAGCCTGGAATATCTAAGGGTGGATCTTTTTTCCTATATGAGCATATTCATGGCTTCTTCAGAAATTATCCTACATCCCAGGGATCATCTCTGTTCATTACTTCCATGATGCTTATTCCACAGACTTTTGCTCTTAGAGTCTCATGACATGATTTGGCAGAGCTTAAAATGACTCCAGCCAAGCGATCTCTTTGCATAGCACACCAGAAGTAGAAATACCCCTTTTGCCCCAATAAACTCTGTGATCCAAGCAAATCCCAAAGTCTCCCCTATTGCCAAAGGTTGCTTTCGCTATTTTAGGTACAAGTCAGTACCCTGTGTTATTCAAAACCAAAGGAAACATTTGCTGGTTTCTCAGAGGAGATGAGGCCCACGAAGCCCCTTTCTCTAGATTTGGAGTAACTTAAGACTCAATTGCGGCTTTGGGAAGAGTAGAGAAACTCACAGAGTAGCTGAGGCTCTTTGAGGAAAAGCTTTTTCTTTTACATGCTTCTGTATGTTCTGTTCCAACAGAAACGTCCAATAATTTTGGACACAGATTCTGTTTTTATTTTTTTTCTTTACAAATTATTCCTGTGGTAATTTACTCACCTTCACTTTTGTATTAATATATACACCATCCTTGAACTTAAGGTTGCAATGATTCAATTTTTATAATTTGCTACACAATAAAATATTTCTTTTTTAAATTTTTATTTATTTCTAGGAGAGAGAGAGAAAGAGAGAGAGTAGGGGAGGGTCAGAGAGAGAGGGAGATACAGACTCTGAAACAGGCTCCAGGCTCTGAGCTGGCAGTCAGCACAGAGCCCGACGCGGGGCTCGAACCCACGAACCGCGAGATCATGACCTAAGCGAAAGTCGGACGCTTAACCGACTCAGCCACCCAGGCGCCCCCACAATAAAATATTTCTAAGTGATCAATAAAATTTTTAAGATGCTACATTTAGTTCACTCGAATCTTCCAAATGAATTCAACTCAGCTCATCTCTCACAGGCTTAATAGGCAAACTGTAAGACATCAAAGTCATACCAGATAACTTTATTTCCTAAAATACTGTAGCTAGTCATTTCTAATTTATTTTTATCCACGATTCTATAAGCTCTTTGTGGATAGAAACTATATATTTTTAATTGCTATATCGCATGCTTAGCACTGTACATATCACATAGTAGGTGTAATAAATAATTGTTGAACAAATGAAAAAACCCACCAGTCGAGAAATAAGAAGATTTATTTCCTGGCCATGAGCCAAGTAAGATAAAAACAGGGAGGGAGACAAACCCTAAGAGATTCTTAATTACAGAGAACAAACAGGGCTGCTGGAGGGGTGTTGTGTGGGGGGATGGGCTAAATGTGTGATGGGCACTAGGGAAGGCACTCTTGGAAGGAGCACTGGACACTGTATGTAAGTGATAGATCACTCAATTCTACTCCTGAGATCATTCTTACACTGTATGTTAATTAACTTGAAATTAAATTTTAAAAACCTAAAAAAAATGTCCTACTAGGAAAAAATATTCTGACATAGCATAGCAGTAAGTGGTCATGAGTAAGAGTATTGGTCTCCAAAGTTAAGTATGCCATTTACTGGAGCAGAGGACTAACATTTAAACATTTCTATTGTCTTATTTTATTCTCAATAAATTATGTTTACACAATAGTTCTGCCACCGTCAAACCTCTCCACACAAGTTGGCCTTCTTACTCTCTAGATAGGAAGATACAAGAACACAGGGAAATCTGTCAGATCCTTATTTTAAGTTCTTTTGCAGACATCTGTTAATTTGTAACACAGGGAATAAGACCAATACAAAATCACTTTAGCTTGTAAGAACTAAGCTAAAGATGGATGGGGAGGGGCGATTTATTTTAGAATTATAAAATTTTGGTTTTACATTAAAAATGGGAAATACGGGCTGCCTAGGTGGTTTAGCCAGTTAAGCGCCGACTTCCACTCAGGTCATGATCTCACAGCTCATGGGTTCAAGCCCCGCGTCAGGCTCTGTGCTGACAGCTCAGAGCCTGCAGCCTGCTTTGGATTCTGTGTCTCCTTCTCTGTCTCTTTGCCCTCCTCCCACTTGTGCGTTTTCTCTCTCTCTCTCTCTCTCGCTCTCACTTTAAATAAACTTTAAAAACTGTGAAAAATTGATACAGTTTAAACTGCACACTATGGAGGACAAGGAGAATATAGAAAGATATAAGAGAATATTTCTGGAGGCTGTAGGAGAAGATTAAAAAATTTGACCAGGCAGCAGATGAAGAAAAATTGGAGAGGGTGTGAATAGGAAACTGAATATCTGAGAAGATGTATACACTCTCGCCCTCTGGACCAAATCTCAGAGATACATACCAGGAAGTCCAAGTGGTTTGGAGGATACTAAAGAAGTAAGAGTTTGAAATAACTTCCCAGATTAAATCCTGGAAAGCTTGATGCCTCACAGAAGTGCAATGACTGGGGGGTGGGGGAGGTGGAGGAGAGGGCTCTGAGTCCGAGATCCCTGAGGTCAGCCAAGCAAGACCCCATGTTACAAGAGCACTGTCTCTGAGTCCCTGGAGAGTTAGGAAGGAGACCCCAAGAGGGATAGGATCTTATAGTGGTGCTCACAGTGCAGTCACAGGGCACTCTGAAGGACCTGTGTGGGTAGTGCAGGGTATAGAGGAAAATCTGCTTTCCTCACCAACTGCAGTGGGGACAGAAGCTTATGCTCTAAGACTGCAGGACAACATCAGTGGGCACTTACCAAGGTATCTTCTCACAATGTGGAGTGCTACTTCAGTTTTCCTGGAATTTAGGTCATTCTGGGTAGAGAGGAAGAAACACCAGATGGAATATAAGGAGAATCCTTAACTGAGTGGGCATTATTCAGTTTTAAACTGGAAATGACTCAGTTTTCAAGATCAAGCTTTCTGTTACTACTAACTCCAAAGAATTAAACTAACTGACCTATAGAAAAACAAACAAAGGTAGGAGATTAAAATCTGAATTTTGTACACTGATAAAAATATGAACTAATCATGCCTATGGCATTGGCTATGACAATGTCTGCAAACTCTGGTAATTGAATGCAGATATAATTAGGTGACTATAGGTGTCTGTGAAATTGTTTATAACTTTACCCTCTCATTCTCCAAATTGTCCCAGTTATGGGCATCTTCTAACAAGAATAGAATTGTGTTCGTCTATGATAATTCAGGTAACTTCTTAGGACAATACCTGATGATTCCTAAGCACCCAATAAACTATTTATTGTCTTAAGCAACATATCAAGCTAAATAAAAAGGTTTTGAAAATGTGTAGAATTTCCTCATTCAAGGCAGAATCTTGAATCTTTATGTGGACTTTGAGCCATATCGTTTCCCTTGTAGAAATGGTTCTGAACAAACTAGTATTAGTCCATTTCCTCACTAACATAAGAAAGTGACAAAGAACTAATATAGGACTCCAAAAATCCAAAATTACTACTTGAGAACCTGTTTTTCTATAGCTGAGTCATGATAGAAGCAATATATTTACTATTTATTATACCTAACCCTCAATAGAATAAATGCAATAATTAATGGATACTTTAGGCTCAAAATATATTTGGACAGATTTAAAGTGTCATGTTAAAGATGCAACTTAGTGGGGCACCTGGGTGGCTGAGTCGGTTAAGCGTCCGACTTTCGCTTAGGTCATGATCTCACGGTTCGTGGATTCGAGCCCCGCGTCGGGCTCTGTGCTGACTGCCAGCTCAGATCCTGGAGCCTGTTTCAGAGTCTGTCACTCCCTCTCTCTCTGACCCTCCCCTGCTCATGCTGTCTCTCTCTCTCTCTCTCTCCTAGAAATAAATAAAAAATTTTAAAAAAAGATGCAACTTAGTTACATAGTAAGGAGTCAGGAGAAGACATCTCAATGCCATGTGGGCACGCTTCAGCATCCAGATCTCCTCCTACCACTGGACCCTGTTCTTTACCGATGGATGACAATGGCTCCACAGCAAAGGCTCTTTGAATGAAAGGTAAGCCCTTATGAATCAGGAAACTATAAAACGATACTAATACTAACTGTCCAATAGCCTATAGCATTTCAAGAAACAACTATAGATGCTTTTTCCCTCTCATACGGCAGGATGGTGTAGGTATATTAGGCAATTAGGTATCTAAACATTGACAAACACCTGTGCCGGCGCACCAGCCACATGTCAAACCCAGGCTCAGTGTCCATCGCCATCCACTGCACAGAACAGAAGGGACTCTGTTGCATCGTCTGCACTGGCCTACGGGTGATGATTCCATTCTTGAAGTCCTTGGCAATCTCATCCGGTCCCTGCTTCAATTATCACCTCTGTGGGAGTGACTCCTGCTGCTATCCAATCACTGTTCCTTTGTATTTACTTAAAATCTTGAGTTTTTTTGAAGATGACCCCCTCCAGTCATGCCACTGTCTCCATCTTTTTGTCCTTGTCATCTGTAGGCCTTCTGGTTCTCTTTGAGGAATTATTAGGTCACAGTTTCTATCTCTAGCCTAACACCATATGACTCTTTCTTTCTTTCTTTCTTTTTTTAAATTAAATAGTTTATTGTCAAGTTGGTTACCATATAATACCCAGTGCTCATCCCAACAAGTGCTCTCCCCCATGCCCATCACCCCCCTTCCCCTCTCCCCCACCCATATCAGTCCTCAGTTTGTTCTCAGCATTCAAGAGTCTCTCATGGTTTGCCTCCCTCCTTCTCCCTCACTATTTTTCCCCTTCTTCTCCCTCATGGTCCTCTGTTAGCTTCCTCCTAATCCACCTATATGTGCAAACATATAGTATCTGTTCTTCTCTGCCTGACGTATTTTGTTCAGCATAACACCCTCGAGTTCCATCCATGTTGCTACAAATAGCCAGATTTCATTCTTTCTCATTGCCATGTAGTATTCCATTATATAAATATACCACATCTTCTTGATCCATTCATCAGTTGATGGACACTTAGGTTCTTTCTATCTGTTGGCTATTGTTTACAGTGCAGCTATGAACATTGGGGTACATGTGCTCCTATGCATCAGCACTCCTGTATCTCTTGGGTAAATTCCTAGCAGTGCTATTGCTGGGTCATAAGGGAGTTCTATTGTTACCTTTTTGAGGAACCTCGATACTGTTTTCCAGAGGGGCTGCACCAGTTTACATTCCCAACAACAGTGTAGGAGGGTGCCCGTTTTTCTACATCCTCGCCAGCATCTAGAGTCTCCTGATTTGTTCATTTTAGCCACTCTGACCGGTGTGAGGTGGTTATCTCAGTGTGGTTTAGATTTGTCTTTCCCTGATGATGAGGGACGCTGAGCATCATTTCATGTGTCTGTTGGCCATCTGAATGTCCTCTTTGGAGAAGTGTCTGCTCATGTCTTCTGCCCATTTCTTCACTGGATTATTTGTGTTTTGGGTGTGGGGTTTGGTGAGTTCCTTATAGATTTTGGATACTAGCCCTTTATCTGATATGTCATTTGCAACTATCTTTTCCCATTCCATCGGTTGCCTATTAGTTTTATTGATTGTTTCCTTTGCCGTGCAGAAGCTTTTTATCTTGATGAGATCCCAGTTGTTCATTTTTGCTCTTGATTCCCTTGCCTTTTGTGATGTGTCAAGTAAGAAATTGCTGTGGTTGAGGTCAAGGTTTTTTCCTGCTTTCCTTCTAGGGTTTTGATGGTTTCCTATCTCACATTCAGGTCCCTTATCCATTTTGAGTTTATTTTTGTGTATGGTCGGAGAAAATGATTTAGTTTCATTCTTTTGCATGTTGCTGTCCAGTTTTCCCAGCACCATCTGTAAAAGAGGCTGTCTTTTTTCCATTGGATACTCTTTCCTGCTTTGTCAAAGATTAGTTGGCTGTATACTTTTGGGTCCAATTATGAGTTCTCTATTCTATTCCATTGGTCTATGTGTCCGTTTTTGTGCCAACACCATACTGTCTTGATGATTACAGGTTTGTAGTCCATATGACTCTTTCTTTATATGGTCATCTTATGTGTCTTCATTGCCCAGGGTCTCACCCTCTAATAACATTCATGTCTTAGTTAATCCAATCTTTAAAACTATCCCACCATTTGGAATAATTCCAAACCCTACTCCCAAACTACTACCTTTGAGATTATTGAAAGAAGTGTCTATATCTAAACTTTCTTTGTAGCTTTCAAAAGATTTACAGGACCTTACGTTTAGAATGAGACGTCTCCTTCAGCCTTAAACAGCACATTTTTTCTTTATTTTTACCTAATGCATGTTTAACACCTTTTTTTTTTCTTATTTCTCAACTGTTCCACCAGAAGCTTCTTACTCAAACCTCTGCTTCTGTTTCACTTAAGTCTTATTTCCAGGGCATATACCAATTCTGTAAGCTTCAATGTACTTGTTTCTATATTATAAGAATTTTGCTTACAGTAATCGCATTGTTCTTAGGCATTCTGTAACTGCCTGTGGATCTACTATTCATCTGGAGAAAGATTCATTATTGCCACACCCACTATATCAGAAAGGATGTGACACCTGGTAAAAGCCCACTCTGCCCAGCACTGCATTGTGCACATTTATTACACCACTTAGTCCTCATAAAAACCTTTCTAGATTGCTATTACCCCCATTTAAAAAAATTAGAAACTGAGAAGTTAAGTGTTTCTCCCATAAATTTAGAATTAGTAAGTAGTAGAATTAAAATTTAACCATGCCATGTAAGCATTTCTGCCCTCAAAGATGAAATGGTGATCCGGTGCCCCTCTGGGGAAACATGGCCAAGAAGAAAGCCCAGTTATGATGGGTGCCTTCCATCCATCTCAGGGGACTATTATCAGAGAAGTGTAAATATACCCATTTCACATGTTAGGAAACTGAGGCAAAGAGAGGTTAAGTAACTTGACCAACTCAAGTTGGTCTCGTGTAGTCAAGCATAAGCATCAGTCAAGTTCAAGCATCAGCATGAACTTGTATTCATTTATTCAAGTGAAGCCATCTGAACAAAACATGTTCCATTGCATAAATGAGTAAAACATGGTATGCAAAGGTGCAGATTTTGGTTCCTTGGGCTTTCTGAACATAATCTCACAGGCATACCAAATAGGCTTCTATGGGCTATTACCTATTGAGAGTGGTTTATTCACTGAAATTTCCCAAAGAGCTAACACCATGTGAGCAAAAAACTGTGGGCTTCATGCTGCCTCAGATTCATTTTAATATTACATTTTTAGAACATTCAGGGTTTTCTTTTCTTCCTTGAGAGATGTGGCTTCAGATTATAACAGATCCAGCACTCCTCTCCCGAGGCAGAGTTAGGAAATCTATCTGATATTCTGTAAGGCACTGTGCACAGGCACATGACTCTAAGTGACCTGATCATCATCTGGTGGGTCCACCAAGGAAAATATCCTAATCATCATAATTTCTTCAAAATTCTGCCTGCAGATAAATACTTTTGTTTCACAATTATGTCAGTTTTCAAAAGTAAATGTACACAGATAAGGCACAACATCTAGATTATATCTGTGGTGTACAATTCAAGAAAGCAGAAAACATACAGGGATAATGCCTGTATTACATAGGATAGAGAATGACGAGGCACAGGAGAGCCAATGGTACCAAAGATCACATTTGTCCACTTGACAGTTTTCCTGAAATAAGCCCTATTCCCAGATACTGAAAATAACCCTTGTCCTGTAAAACTGACTTAGATTGACACCTACTTGTCAAGGCCTAACAGATACTAAACACAATAATGTGTAAATTATCCTTCCAGGTTTTACTATTAGTTTTCACTCTACCAGGTTTACAAGTGTGTGTGTGTGTGTGTGCGTGCACATGTGTGTGTGTGTGTGTATGAGAGTGAGTTTATATAGCCTTAGGTATCTGCTTTGGAGAACTCACTTTGACAATAGAGGGGTAACTGAATGAAGGGTGGGCTTCAGAAGAGGTATAAAATCATTTATAAAAGTGGAAAGATCCAATGTTCTGGTGATTAAAAGAAATCCTGAACACATATTTTTTCAATGATTTTGAGTATCTTACTGATGATAAAAGTGGATGACTGAGAAAGCAAGAAAAACAATGTGGGTACCTAGCAAAATAACGATTCATAGCTTGTTCCAGAAAACTTTAAAACCAAGTGTATTTACCACTTTGTTTAAGCAGGACAAAAAGGCTTCAGTATGTTTTAAAACACCAAACACCTCAAGGAAATGGAAAATACCATGTCAAACAGGGGTACACAGGTAATCATTTCCTCTGGTGAGCTGTAGCCCTTGAAAGCTCATTTATGTTATCACTAAGGTGAAACGGAGGTTTTAAAGAATTGTAAATATCTATGTATATATAGCACACGTCCAATCAGAGAAAAGACCCGAGCCATGTGTGTGAGATGAATTATACTGATGTCTGTTATAAATCCCTAACATAGCTCATGAGATCAATTAAGATGTTCAAGCAGCTACAAAAAGGATGATTGAGGCAAATGGTAACATCAGGATGACCATATGGTAAGGGGAAACTAGAACTGTTTGGACGTAAAATGAGAGCCATCGGAATTCCAGTTACAATCATACACTACAGAGTGAGGAGAGAGCAGAATGAAGCAGCCAAGAAAAATACTAGATGAAGAACAGTTTGGGCAGTGATAAAGACAAACAAGCTTGTGTTTCCAAGTCAATAAACAGGTGGTAGGCATAGAGGGTGACATCATCTGTGTCTGCTCTCTTTCCCTTCCCCAGACCAAGAGCCTCCTGGTTTGCTGCAGGGCTAGGTATTTGTCAGAGAAGTAGCTCTTGGATTTTAGGAGTGGTGAAAGGAGCTTTCTGGGGGAGTGTTTAGCCAAGGGAAAAACTGTTTCTTAAATGAGACCATCAAAGGTTGTATTCCCCCTGCTTTTCTCCGGAATAAGCACGTTAATTGTGTTGCTCTATACATGATCTAGGACAATTTCTAGCAAGGCTGCCCAGTGGGCAATTTAACTATAAGCCATCATCACCACAGGACACAGTAGCCTTTGGAAAACTTAGCTCACCTAGAAATGCATTATCAGGTGACAAGAGCCTTGCCAGTTCATGTCACCCTGGTAGTAATGTCTAAAAGGCTTTCGTTTTTCAAATTTTCTTCAAACCGCTAAACTGTGATAGGCTAACTTTTCTCAGCAGCCTTAAATCTATATTTACTAATGATTCTGTCATGTGTTGAAAGGAAAATCTTCATCAATTAATGATATTGAAACATAAGAGCTTAACCCAGCCCTCTAGATGGAATATGCCTTTTGGAAAAACAACAAATCTTTTTATTCACAAATAATGAAGCAACTCTGAATATATTTGAGCCGTCTTAAGCGAAATGGAAATCTCAGACTGCAGAACACTTCATGATCAGCAAAGGGAGGGAAAAAGGAATCTTCAAAAGATGCAGAGGCAGGAAAGCATCGTGTTTAAAAACGTGAGTTTTGAAGCCAGCTCTGGAACTTACTCTGTATGTGACATTAGGCAAATAACTAACCTCTCTGTG
This sequence comes from Hyaena hyaena, assembly GCF_003009895.1. Classification (NCBI taxonomy): domain Eukaryota; kingdom Metazoa; phylum Chordata; class Mammalia; order Carnivora; family Hyaenidae; genus Hyaena; species Hyaena hyaena. Next base: position 1,141,983 of record NW_024081203.1, on the reverse strand, counting down.
TACCTGGATTCTCACATCTTTACAATAGATATAATAATTGAATCTATCTCATAGGTGGGGTGTGAGAATTAAATTATATAAAACACATAGTGTGCCTAATAAAATATGTGGTACACATGAAAGTTTCACAAAAAAATAGTTATTATTGACATTATTATAGAAATAACAATAGTGGTAAGAAAAAGGATAGTCTTGTTTATATTGACTGGAAAAAAATGAAAAAGTTAGTGGTTCTTAAGTGTTAGTAGGCATAAGGTTCACTCAGGATTATCAACAATACTGATTTCTGGCTCTCAGCTCCAGAGACTTTATTATTCTTTACATAACACTGTCTGGCAAATCTGATACACATGGCCCACCAAGTATAGTTTGAGAAACGCTGGAGTAAGATGTGCCCTGTCAAAGGGTTAACAAATCTAAATAACTATAATCACTAATGCCCAGTTTGGGAATATGTGGGTCCACCCAACATATACTTTTTCTAATGCAATTAAGTATAAGCAGCAGCTTACGTTGATGTCTAAGGTTGTAATTTTCTCTATAGAGAAATCTGTGTGCAGTAGAAATTGCTTCATTTTTTTTCTAGAAAACTATTTGCTACAATAGTTCTATTTAATTATTTGGCATAATTTACCAAATACTTCCTCCAGATACTGCTCTAGTCGTGGTAGTTACCCTGATGAAGGTATATTGTCCTGTTCCTAAGGAGCTTATAGTATAGTGAGAAAATTATTGAGTAAATAGGAAAATTTAAATATAGTATTATAAAGACTATAGGAATGTAAGCAAAAGATCATGTGAAAAAAATAGAGACATATGTAATCAATGAACTGTATGGAGGTGAGAAAGTTTATAGAAAGTGAAGAAAATTGAGACCATAAAACTGGGGATGTATCAAGCAGTTTGTAGAGGTTCACATTTCAATTCAACAAACATCTGCTTAGTTCCTTTTTTTTTTCCTCCAAATTATTGTGCTAAGCAATAAGGGAAGTTAAAGGCTATGACTCAGCCCCTGTTCTAAATGTGCTTATATTTTAGTGAAAGATTTAAGTGTGTCACACATAATTAGAGTTGAAGAAGACTATACAAGTGTTATAGTAAAGAAATGTTTTTAAACCTCAGTACTACTGACATTTGGTTGTCCTCCCTGGCCTCTACTTACTAGTTGCTAGACATCTTCTTCTCTCCACTTTCCCCTGAATAGTGACAATTGAAAATGTCTTCAGACATTCACACATTTCCTGTGGAGAGCAAAATCATCCCTATTTGAGAATTAGAGATTCAAAGTTAAATATGACATTAGAAAGGGCAAGATAAACTTCAGTCAATGTTTATCAGGAGAGACAGTAAGTTGAGCTGGGCATTTCAATGGCATACAGTGTGAAAGAAGATACTGCAAACAGGAAAGTCAACCAAAAGGAATTGACTGCATGAGAGAAATGTAGAAGTAGAGATGAAACATTTAGATCATGGGAATTTTTATACACCAAGGTAAGAATATTAGACTTTATTTTGAGGACATGAAGGACACTTAAATATTTTGGAGACAGAGTAATATTTTCTGGTCTTAGAAAGGTAACTCTGATGATAGTATAAAGAATGCGTTAGGAGAGACTGACAGAAACTAGAAAAATGAGTTTGGAGGTTACTGCAGTAATAGGGCTGAATTTGGATATTCATAAGAGAAGTTGACAAGAAGAGATAGATTAAAGACACACTAGGGCAAACTAGGCAACTCTAATGAGAAGCGAGCAGGAGGTATATATTTTTGGCCTGAAAGACTTGATAAAAGTTGATGTGACTGTTGGTTCTCAAATATCTTGGGAGCTTCCCTGGTGGAATTGGAAACCAGCCCCTCACCTCCCCACCAGTACACATAGGACAGGGAAAGACTGAAGCCATTCCAGGTTGATTGGTGGCAGTTACTTTTTTAATTAATTTTTTAAATTTAAAATGAAATTAGTTAACATACAGTGTCATCTTGGTTTTAGGAGTAGAATCCAGTGATTTGACTCTTACATATGATACCCAGTGCTCATCCCAACAAGTGCCTTCCTTAATGTCCATCACTAATTTAGCCCATTCCTCCCACTCACCTCCCCTCTAGCAGCCCTCAGTTTGTTCTCTATATTTAAGAGTTATATATATATATAACTCTTATATATATATATATATATATATATGCCATATCTTCTTTATCCCTTCATTACATGATGGACATTGGGCTCTTTCCATAATTTGGCTATTGTTGATAGTGCTGCTATAAACATTGAGTGCATGTGCCCCCTTTAAATCAGCATTTTGTAGCCTTTGGATAAATACCTAATAGTGCAATTTCTGGGTCACAGTTCTATTTTTAATTTTTTGAGGAGCCTTCACACTATTTTCCAGAGTGGCTGTGTCAGTTCCCACCAACAGTGCAAAAGTGTTCCCCTTTCTCCACTTCTTGCCAATATCTGTTGTTTCTTGAGTTAATATGAGCCCTTCTGACAGGTGTGAGGTGGTATCTCATTGTGGCTTTGATTTGTATTTCCCTGATGATGAGTGATGTGGGTGGCAGTTTTAATAGGCAAAGGAGAGCTACATATGAGGCATCAAGATGAAAGGATCACCACATATGCCAGTCACATCTTAAAAGTTTATATAGAGGCTTAACTAGGTTTAGTCATATATGCCATGCAGGTGTTCTCAACACCCCAAACTATGACCTTGGATCAGCCTTCAGGAACAGGAAAAACAAGTGGAACACACATTCCAAAGACAAGGAAGGGGTGAGGAGCCTTCAGTCATCTGGGTCAAGCTCACAAGTCAACTTGGCAGTCACATCCTTTTGATGCCATTCCCCAACAGTAATATATGCAATATAAGATATCCAAGGGAGTAGTGTTGTCAACTTCATTTGGATAGCTTCAAAACTTTCAGCATCAGAGCTATTTACCCCAGCTCAAAACCTTCTTCAAATTGGACTACAGAGGTTCCAGTCTAAAAGCCAGCTTACTGCTCACTCAACTCAAAACAAAGCTTAAAAATGATACTCTATTCCAGGCATACTTCCCACTCATGGTAGATGATTAGTACAAAATTTATCTACTTTCAAAATAGCACAGGAAACTCACATGAGCTATCCAATCCTTAAATATTAAATACATATGCACAGCCAAGAATTTCCATATTTATATGACATATCCAGAAAAATGGAGAATAATTCAAAGATAAATAAGCAGGAAAAATAAACCTTAAAGAATAAAAGTTAATCCTGTAAATAGAAAAAAGACAACTTAAAAAAAAAAAAAGAAAACTTCCATGACTATATTAAGAGAATTTTAAGAAGGTATAATATCCATAGGCCAAAAGAGCACCGTAAAAGGAATAACCATTGAACAGAAGGAGCTTTTTCCCATGGCTAAAGGACATGTGTCCAGTTTGGAAAGCTTCACAACATGCCCACCAAAATATGAAAGATCCATACTGGGGCGCCTGGGTGGCTCAGTCGGTTGAGTGTCGGACTTAGGCTTAGGTCATGATTGCATGGTTCCTGTGTTTGAGTTCTGCGTCGGGCTCTGTGCTGACACCTAGCTCAGAGTCTGGAGCCTGTCTTCAAATTCTGTATCTCTCTCTCCCTGACAATCCCCTGCTCACGCTGTCTCTATCTCTCTCTCAAAAATAAATAAAACATTAAAATAAAAATAAATAAATAAAAGATCCATACTTAGACTTCTTCTCTTATTGAAAAAGGAAATCTGTAGCTTAAACAAAAATCAACACCACCACCAATGTTTTAATCACATCTTTGCATTCTAAGAGATTGTGAAGCAAATTCTACAAAATTTTAAAAGAAAATGAATTTGAACATAGTATTTGATACCCAGCAAAACTATGATATTTTTGTAAGATAGCAATCAGGACATGTAAAGGCTTTCCTTCCAAGTAATTTAAAAAGTTTGTTGAAGCAATATTTTGTCAAAAAGGGGGAATATATGAAGACATAGAAAGATATGTGATCTGAGAAACAGTAGATTCCTACTATGTTAGGTGTGTAGGCTTAGAAAAAAATAGTCCAGATTGAAACAAGTTGAAAAGTGAGTAAGAAAATATTCCAGATTAATAGCAAGTACACAAAATACAGAATAATGGAGAAGGTAGAAATTCATAAAAAAAAGATAAAATTTAAAAACAAATGTTATTGTGATTCCACTGAGAAAAATGAAAAATGCAAGGGTAAAATCTATTTAAAAATAAACAAAATCATGGCTCAAATATAAAGCAAAATAATATATTGTTTGATTTTGAGCCATTAATAATGTGTAAAAACAGAAAATTTATCTGACTTAGCAATCCTTATAACATGTACATTATCCTTGGAGGGAAGATGGATCTCCCAACACAGAAATCTGTTTCTCATCCCTTCACCTAATAAAGAACAGCATAGATAGTGTAAAAACAATCTAAGTACTAGGTGGTTTCAATTTTTTGATCAACCTTCATGTAAAGCACAAATGACCAGGCTGTGTTTCGTGTATCAGAACTTAAACTCTAGAAACAACAAAAGATGTGTCCGGTTGGCCAAGAAAGTGATATAAGTGAATTCTCTGGTCTAATTGTACTGAATATTTGGGAGTTATGAAATATTTTATTATAATAGAAATATAACTCTTTGGGAAACCCTGTCATTCTTAATTATATCAAAAGAAAAAGTAAGCCAAATCAAATTATAAGTGACTTCTGGATGCCTCAAAGGCATAAAGATCAAATAAGTAGTTAATAAAAGCAATAAATATAAAATGTAGCTCATTTTGGGGTGCTTGAGTGGCTCAGTCGATTGGGTGTCCAACTTTGGCTCTGGTCAGATCTTGTGGTTCATGGGTTTGGGCCCCACATTGGGCTCTGTGCTGACCACTCAGAGCCTGGAGCCTGCTTCAGATTCTGTGTCTCCCTCTCTCTCTGACCCTCCCCCACTCATGCTCTGTCTCTCTCTGTCTCAGAAATAAATAAACTATATACAAATTTTTTAAAAAAGAATGTAGCTCATTTTTTAACATGGTTATTGAAAACTATCTATGCAAATCTAGGATGTACTATGTAGTAGATTTATAAGGATTGCAATCCTGCCATGTATATATTAAAATGGCAGTGTTTAGGTTTTTACTTTAATAAACACCCTTGTCATATTTTAATTCCCAATCTGTCCATGTTATAATGTTGGGACAGAACATATTTCACCTGTGAAAATACATGCTTTTCACTATATACTCATGTAATATGATATTCATATTATACCTTACAATACTTTTTTGTTATAGAGGAAAGCACAGATCTAACATAATTCACACAGGTTTGGAATGAGAAAACTAGGTATATATTCTATTTACACTGCTATTTAGCTATATGTACTTAAGCAAGTTACTTAGCTTTTTTTCAGCTTTAATTTCATCATCTGTAAAATAAGAAAAAAGCACCTAACTTAAAAATCATTGTAAGAATTGAAGAAAATACATGCAAACTGTCTAACATATAATAGCCATTCTCTAAATGGTGTCTTTGGTTTCTTTTAATGGGAACAATACATATTTACCTAATCTATTGGCATTATGTAATGTGGTGAAGCATATGTTGTTCATGATTTTACTTTAGTTTTTTAGTATTTATATTAGTCTGAAATAAACATAAAGTACATGAATAATACATTTAGTAAAATTATCACTCAGGAATTTCAGGTTTGTAAGTGGAACATACCTATAGTATACAAAAATCTTAGAATTATAATATGATTATGCAACCAGAGCCTGTGGAAATCACTACAAGTTACTCTTAGAAAAAAACTCAGAGACAAAGCCAAAGATTAAATCCTGATAACAAACTAACGTTGCCTCTGGCTAGCAGTAAGAATTTGGGGTCGAGTAAAACCCAAGAATTGTTGTCAATGCTAAAAAATAGTTTCCTACCAGTATATTTTCATTGAAATGTCAGAACTGATAAAGATGATCATGTTGATTTCTACTAATGTCTGGACCCTATTTCCCAAAACCAACAAACATAAAAACCCATAAAATGTCTCTTCTATTGCTTTCTAATTTAAACTACAAAGTGGGAGAAATGCAAATGAGTTATTATAACCCGATTTTTTTATAAAAACATTTCCAAGCACAAGAGATTGGCAGAGTTGAATGGCCCCTACTTCTCCAGCAGTACGAAGCTTCACTTCTCTACATTTTCCTGGGGAAGACAGCGTATGAATCATGCGAGTGGCAGCATCACTGGAGGCTCTCATGATAGGTAGATCTGAACACGGTGAGTCATTAACATTGTTGTAAATATCAGTTGTCAGACTCCCAGTGTCATCTGAGGCTCTACGTCTGCTTTTTGCTGGATCTGCCATTGCCACAGGGGTTGTAGGAATTGCATTGTTTAAGTATTTATCACAGGGGTTGCAATTCTTTGATGGTGTTGGAAAGAGAACATGCCCAACATATCAGTGCAAGCCACTTGGTATGTACAGTGGGTGATGCTGCAGGAACCTAATAGTCCTGGTATATGTCACCCTGGCTGGATAAAAATGTAGCAATAACACATTCTTTAGACCTTAATTGAAAACTGCTATTAAAAATCATTCTATACATTAGTATGTATACCTATATGAATCTATCTCAAATTGTATATTTATATGTAATACATATTACATATATTATATATAAAATAAAGCTTATATAGTATGTCTCTATAATTGTATATAATGTATATGTGTCAGGTAATTATTTCAAGGTTATACTATCCATATCAATCTTTCAAACTATGGTAATCACAACAAAAGAAAAATGATTTTATTTTAGATAAATAAATGGAAATTTATAAATCCTTAGAAACTTAAATGTAAAATCTCTGATTGTTTAGTCAATCCATCCTGCTTAACATAGTATTGAAAATACCACGGTGGCTAAAAGAAGCAGCTGAATGTGAAGATACTCAAATCAAAAGGGAGTTGAAGTTCATCTTAAGTACTTCCTGTCATTACAGCACCCTTGTTTCTAATACACATCTTTTTCTAATGGTGCTGGGTCACTCCTTCAGAGGATATCATGTAGAATGAGTTTTCCTACCTTTATTTTCAGCTTTGCCTATTCCTGAGATATTGGTTTCGATAAAAAAAATTATATAACGGGAAGGGGCATTGAAACACAATTATAAGCAAAAACAATGGTTTCTAACTCTAGACAATCTAGTGGAAGATCTCATTTTCTTGAGCACGGTAAATGGATCCATTTCTTTTTTTTTAAGTTTATTTTTTTTATTTTGGGTGTGTGTCTGAGAGAGAGCACAAGCATGAGGGAAGAGCAGAGAGAGAGAGAGAGAAAGAGAGAGACATCCTAAGCAGCACATCCACACTGTCAGCACAGAGCCCAACATGGGCCTCGAACTCAGGAACCGTGAGATCATGACCTGAGCTGAAATCAAGAGTCAGGCGCTTAACCAAGTGAGTCACCCAGGTGCCCTTAAACTGATCCATTTCTGAACTGGTTTAAACAAAATCACTTTTAACACTCCCTGCCTTAAGCCTTGTTCTGTATGTTTCACAGTATTTGAATAATTTGTCTCCCCAGTAATGTTCTCCTTGCTGTCTTTCATACTTGTATAGTCATTTTCCCAGAGAACTCCCTTCAGTGAGGTTTCTTTTGCATAGTGGATCAACACCTAGGCTTTGGAGTCAGGCCACCTAGCTCTGCTTTGCTGAAGTAGTAGTAATCACTCACACTCTCTGAGATTCTCTTTAGAGTTCTACAAAGTTATAACCAGTAAGGAGGTTTTAAGATCAATAAAACAAATGACTCAGTTCCAAATACTCAATGAATGACAGCATCATCCAACACTAGTGGGGTGCTATCTATATTCTGGAAACATTGCAAGAATTTAGTCTTCCCAATAAACCTGTGAGGTAATAGTAATATGCTACATGTACAGATAAGAAAAGTAAGACTTAGAGAGGGTAATAATTTTCATAGAATTATCCATAACCAGTCCCTCAAGTTTAAAACTCTACTTTTTTTATTTTATCTTTCCACTAAACTACAACTACCTCTAGCCTATTCTAGAATTAATTAATTAATTAATTCTCTGACAAACAAACAGAATTGTGTTAGACTATTTGGATTATAGTATTTGTCTATATATTATACACATCTCAGAAACTGCCAACCACATATGAGAATAATTTTCCATTTGGTTAGCTGTTCCAAAAGCTAGCACCTGTGGATGGTTGAAAAAGAAACTCACTTAAATCATTAATTCTGTGCATTATATTAATAATTTACTTTAACCCAAATATTACCCAATTGGTATTCTGACCTTTGTTAATAACAATCAAATGTGAAGCCTAATAATCCATTATTTCGTCAAACATCCCTTTTTAAATTACAGTATGTTATTGAGACATATAAGCACAACACATTGCACATATATAAAAGGCACTATTTGATGGATTTTGGCATGTGTATCCAACCATAAAATCACCACAACAATCAAGATTATCAGTATCCCAATCACTCCGCAAAATTTCCTCAAGGCCCTTTCCAACCCATCTCTTTCTCCAACTCTACCTGCTTTCTGTCACTATAGATTCATTTTTATGATCTAAGACTTTCCATAGATAGAAATACACATTAGATATACTTTTATTTTATTTTCACTTGGCTTCTTAAATGAAATATAATGATTTTGAAGGGGTGATGTATATCAACAGATTTTTTTCTTTTTATTGCAAAGTAGTATTCCCTTGGACAGATGTACCATAATTTGCTTATCCATTAACCAGCTGGTGGATGTTAAAGTTGTTTCCAGCTTTGGGCCATCACAAATAAAGCTGCTATGAACATCCAAATACAAAACTTGGTGTGGACATACATTCTTATCTTTGGTTCTCTGGGACAAATGCAGAGAAGAACAGAGTGCATGGTAGATGCATGGTAAACTTTTTTTATGAAACAGCTAAAGTGTTTTCAAAGGAGTTTTGACATGTTATATTCCCACCAGCAGAGCACAAAAATTCCGTTTCCTCCTATTCCCACAAAATTAGCATAGTGAGAATATTTAACTTCAGCTATCTAGCAGATGTATATTAGTATCTCATTGTGATTGATATTTGCATTTCCTTGATGATTATTGATGAAGAACATCTTTTCATGTACTTCTTGCCTATTGATATTTTTGTTGTTGTTCAGTATCCAAATGTTGCCCATTTTCTTTTGCAATTGCTTGTCTTCTTAAATTCAGACTGTAAGTATTCTTTATACACAGAGGGACACAGGATCTTTCTTTGATAAATATACTGTAAATATTTTCTCTGAATCTATACCTTGTCCCTTTATTTTCCTAATAGGGTCTTTGCAGGGCAAACTTTTATTAATTTTAGTTGAAAACAAAGGGATAAATAGGAAAGATGTAGTTGAAATAAATTACTTGACTTCCAGGCTTCTTGTTATTAGCTGCTGAGAGATGGGTTGCAATGGCCACCCACAGAGCTAGACGGACCTCCCCCACCCAACCAACATTGGCTTTGGATATAGTGACTGATGGTGCCACACATACACTAAAGGCGTGTAAACAGTTTATTAATTACATAATTGAATTCTCTGACAGGGTCAGGATAGGGGTCTCAAACAAATCCAAATGTTTTGAGAGAGCAAGAAAAAGAGCATGGCTTGGGTTTTTAGTGTGTTCAGGGCCTGCGACCTGAGGTGGGAGTTTGCACAGGTGAGCCGGGGCTTCTGCGAGTTGAATCTCCCGCTGGTGCCAAAGGAGGGGGTATCCAAGCTGACTTATCAGCTCGCCCAGGTGTGGGGCACAAGAGTAAAAGAAAGGGGTAAGGCTTAACAAAAAAATGATGTCAGAGTCTTCATTACATAAGTGCTAATATTCTTTTCCATGATTGTGCAATTGACTATTTCTCCATTTTTCCTCTCATTTTTTGTTATATTTTGAGCCTCCATTTTCAGATGCATAACTACTGATAATTTTTCTGTTTTCTTGACTATTGAAATGTCCTTTTCATCTCTCTAGTACTCTTTGAAGTCTATTTTGTCTGATCTTAAAATACTGAATTTTCTTATGCTTACCATTTGTCTGCATGATATACTTTTTCTCTGTCCATTTAATTTCAACCTGCCATGGTCTTTATACTTACAATATGTCTCTTTCAGACAGCATATAGTAACTGCTTTTTCCTTACAACTTGCTCATTCTTGCTTCATAATCGAAGTATTGAGACCGTAAAATTTAGTGTAATTAAGGAAATGTTTGAAATATGCTTACAACTTATTTGTTTTTTTTTATCTGTTTTTGTTCCTCTGTTCTCTCCTCTTTCTTCCTTCCTTTTGAATTATTTGAATTTTTTAAAAAATATTTGTTTAATTTATGCATTGGATTTTTGGCTGTATCTCCTTCTAGTCGTGTGTGTGTGTGTGTGTGTGTGTGTGTGTGTGTGTGTTCCTCTGGTCTCATGTTCCTCCAGCCTGAAGAACTTTCTTTGACATCTCTTATGGAACAGATCTAGTGACCAATCGTTTTTAATTTTCTATTAACTTAATTTTATATTATCTCAGAATGTTTTCATTTTGCTTTTTATTCCTGAAGTATATTTTTATGGGAACAAATTATGATTAATTACTTTTTTGTTTGCAATTTTAAGATTTTTTTCCCCATCATCTTACCACTGTTAAATCCAAGATCATTTAAGTCATTTTCCCCTGTATGTAATATGCCATTTTTTTCTAGCTGTTTTCACATTTTTCCCATTGTCTTTGATTTTCAGGAGCTTGATTACTTACAGGGAGTCATGGCTTTCTTTGAGTTTATCATGTTGGCAATTATTTAAACTTTTTCAACTTGTAAATTTACACCTTTCATAAAATTTAGGACATTTTCAACTGTTGTCTCTTCCAATATATTTTCTGCCTCAAGCTTTTTCTTCTCAGAGCCCCTTCAGGGCCTCCACAAATATATTTATTAGACATTTTGATATTGCCTCACAGGTCCTTCAGTCTATGTTCAGTATAAAATTTTCTTTCTCTGCTTTTCAGATAGGATTATTTTTACCCATCTACCTTCAGTTTCCCCATTTCCCTGCCATTCTGCATTGAGTATATCCTGTGAGGTTTTTATTTCTGATATTTTATTTCTCAGTTCTAAAATTTCCATTTCACTTATTTTTATAGTTTTTACTTTTGTGTTAAATATGTCTATCTTTTCACTCATTTTAAGGGTGTCTTTCCTTTACCTCATGAAGTATACTTATTATAGCTGCTGTGAAATTCTGTCTGATAATTCCAGATTTTGAGTCATCTTTGAGTGTTTTTATTTTTTCCTCTTTGGGATTTGGACACATTTTTCTTTCTTGTTCTCTGCGTGCCAGGTAGTGTTGGAATGCATTCTGGACCTTGCAAATTTTATGTTGTGCACACTCTTGAGTCTTGTTATAATCCTCAAGAGATTGTAGATATTTTTATTTTAGTCACTAATCAGTCTGATTATGTTCAGACTATATTAGTTCAAATCTCAATTCCATTCTCTGAGTCTTCACTATGGTAATTTGAGCCAATCCATGCACTCAGATCAGGGTCCTTCTGAGTCATGGGGGAGGTGGAGGCTCATATCTCAGTTTATTTCTCAAAGCTTTTACGACAGGTGTAGGACTGCCTCGCACATGCACAGGTCATGGGGTAAGTTGTGTTCTTAATACAGAATCAGTATGTCCCCTTTGCAGGATATCAGACTTCAGGGATCTACCTCTACCTTCTGGTTCATAAGATTCTGAGTCATTTCATTTTCTTTTTTCCAAAAAGACATGATTTCTTTAGAGCTTTAGTCATGGGTAAAAAGTAGAGGGAAATTCAACCCCACAATGATTACTTCAAATTTGTCTTCTATCCAAAGCCTTCATATTTTTGTTTAGTTATTGGTATCCTCAGGTAGTTGTTTTTTAAACAGTGTGTCTAGGGGCACCTGGGTGGCCCAGTCGGTTGAGCATCTGACTTTGGTTCAGGTTATGATCCCATGGTTCATGAGTTTGAGCCTCGCATCAGGCTCTGTGCTGACAGCTAGCTCAGAGCATGGGGCCTCCTTCATATTCTGTATATCCCTCTCTCTATGACCCTCCCCTGATCATGTTGTCTCTCTCTCTCTCTCAGAAATAAATAATAACATTAAAAATTAAAAAAAAAAATAAACAGTGTGTCTAGAGATTTCTGTTGTTATTGACAGAATATGCTGTACGGACTTATTCCATCAAGCCAAAAATGTTTCTTTCCAATGATTACTTTTGATATAAAGAAACAGTACATATTACACTTGCCTCTCATTATACAATGCCATTTCATGATTTTGAATTTTATATATCTTTGTAAATATTAGAGGATGAAGGAATTCTATTCATCATCCCCTTCGCTAAACATATCAGCATCTTCAAATCATCTATTCTATCCAAATTTTTCTTCTAAATGACTAGCTTGTTTTATTTTAATTTTCTCTTTTAATCAAAAAGGAGCCATTCTAGGCAAAATGAAATGATGAAGGGCCCAAAGTGTCTTTCACTGTAACAGTGAGTTCATCCTATATATTTCAGTGATTGCGCACTTAAAAAAGTCTTGCTAATCTAAATGTGACCTTCTTTTTTACTTTAACTTAGAGATTGGCTCTACCTAGTTAAACTAAATGGGAATTCATTCCTAAATATCCAGGATTATGGAGACACTCAACTGAAACACTGCAAAACAGAAAAACATGCATGAGAACAATGGCCATTCTGAGATACCAATAGAGTAGTGATCCTGAATAATCTTAAATAGATATCAAATTTCTTTCATTTAAAAAAATGTTTACTTTACATATGTGCACATAACTAACTGTGATGCTTGAGGCCATCAAAATCTCAGCTTCTTGTTCGAAGGTTAATTTTAATAAGGCCCTGTGGGTGCCTGGCTCCATGTCAATTTGCATGGCTGACTAAATCTTCCTATACACATCTCTTGATAAACAATTTCAAGGTTTCTCAGCCTGTATAGCCACAATAATTAACCTAACATTTTTGTTGTCACATAACTGCATATTAGCTAAGGGGACAAGGAAACATCTGGACCCCATCATCTATAAAATAACTCTTCATATGATGAAATTTCTATTGTTTTCCTCAAACCATTTCTTCTCTAGATTAAGAAATGCCAGTTTCTTTCTTCATGCTCCCAATTTTTCAAATGCATTTCTCATGTTCATTTTTTCCATCACTAGATCCCTCTTATCGATTGTTGAAGCCCCCTATGGTTCTGGACTTGTCTGATGCTGACATAATTTCAATCCTTGAAATCGGCCCCAGCTAATGCTTCACATATTCTGAATTTTGTGTATCTCTAGTTTTTACAAGTTACATTCCTGCTTCTGTATCTACTAGAATATTCCTTCCCCCTTCCTTTTCTCAGCAGAACCACATCACTGTTTAAAATACTGTAGTATCAAAGTCAACTCATGCCTACTAAAAGCAAAGAAGGGAAAGATTAGTCATCATAGGAAATAACGCCCCTCAGTAGTTTGGTTAAATGTGTGCCACGCTGACTGAAATGCATGAGTTAAGAATCTATGCTTTGAATTCCCTTCTTTCTCTGTTAAGAAAACTTTTGTATTTGGCAGGAATTCTTCATATATAGAGAGATCTTCTACTATAAGGAGGGAATGAGATTTGAACTGTTTATAAATAGTGAATAGATGCTGCTTAAGCACAGCTATTCAGAGTAAATGGGAAAAAAATCTGAATGGCTACACATTCTGGCTCATGGCAGTGCTGAAACCTAGGCAAGGGGTAAGGAGAATGGTGTCTGTTAGCTCAGCCACGCAGGCCAAAAGAATACTTTCTGCCTGAGACATAGACATAATTGTGGCAAAGGGTTTTATGTAAACATCTGGCTTAGAATTCTATTCCGCTTTAATTTGAGGGCACAGCCTGAAATGAGATTCGGTGTCAACAGGGTTATTACATCCATGAAGTTCCAGTATTAATATTTGAATCATTACAGCTTCCACGATGCCACAATCAGGAAGATAGAAATGCCTCAACAACCTAAGATTCTTTAAACCTACAAAAACCTGGGCTGATACTGCCGTCTTAATTGACCTCCAAGAATTGAGGCAGACAGAAAACAGCCTACATATGAGTCAAGTCGGAATGTCAGCCCAGACTTAGTTTTAACCGTTAAGTTGTTAATTTTAATTACACAGAGACAATTTCATTACTTCATCTTGTCGGTGTTATTTTCCTTCACAATTATATTTTGTACCTTCATTGAACAAATCAATGCAATGTGATACACTAAGAAAAAAATTCTTTCCAAAGGATAGTAACTTAAGGAACAGTCCCACAATTGGAAAAGTTTTGTGTTTCTTCCTTTCAGAAATAGAAATTGCTAGAGATAATTTTATAGGTTTTCAATTTATTAATTTACCATAACTCAGTTATTCAACTGTAAGTTAATTTTATATTTTTATTTAGATTCAAAATTGGGAATAAACAAATGTAAAAATGTAAAAAATCACTAAGTCCTTATTGTTCAAAATCGGTCAGTGAGATCTTTGAAGGCAAGGACTATATATTTTTCACTTCTGCATTTCTAGTATTCGCCATGGTGCCTGGGACATTGTAGGAGATGCCACGTAAGTGACTAAATCTGTAATAATGATATTTTCCCCTGTGAAAAGTAATGATACTTTGAATTTCCTTAGACCTGAAAACAGCAATTAAGCATAGAAAAAAACTATGTATGTATTCAAAGCCCCTTCCAAAATAATTTATTATTTTTGTATAGTGTAATGCTGAGTTATTTTTTATAGTCCAATTCGAACTCAGCCCAATGATTGTAGCTCTTACTGTTTTAACTCATTGTGATTAATATGTAACATAGCATAACTTTGACGTAAATGTAATGAGGATAAATGACAATAAGGACCCAAAGAATCCAACTGAATGGAGAAGTTATTCCCATGAGAAGCACTTTCTTTCAGTTCCTCCTCATTTCCTTCCTCACTCCTGCCTCTGTACTTCCTTAGAGGCTCCCTTTCATATATTTGACAAACTCAAACTGTTCAGCCAAAAAATCATTTACTCCAACTATTTGCCTTCTCAAGGCACCATCAAAAGTCTCCTAGAAAAGACTTCTGCAGCAGTTCTACTTGGCAATGAACATTTCTGAGAAAGTAAGGGAAATCCTAGGTAGTAAAGAGTTACGGAGTTGAAAACTACCATTCTTCTTTCTTTAGAAGAATTCAAACCTCACTGGCTATTATATGTGAGTGATGAATCACTAAATTCTACTCCTGAAGCCATTATTACACTGTATGTTAACTTTTTGGATTTAGATTTTTTTAAAAAAAGAAGAAGAATTCAACCCTGTGGAAAAATATCAGTGACATCTTCAAACAACATGCTTCTAGTGCAACAGAAGAGACTAGAAATTACCAACATCTTCTAGTTGGTGTTTATGTTCCTTTATTAACCTGATCCAAATTCAAGAATCGATTTTCATTGGGCCTCTTGCCTCACAGAGAGGACTAACAATTTCTAGATATTACTAGATGTAGATACCACTGTGCCTGGTCTAGTACTAGAGAAAGAGGATTATATATAAACCAGTATTGAATAAAAAAACATAGATTTGACTTTAAGGAAGTTCATGGAAGGAAATGAGAACCAAGAATTTTTTTAATTCTAGTACTCTTTAGAGACATGAAGAAAAAAAAAATGTGTCTGCCAAGAGGAATCACCATAATACAGGTCTCTCTTATAGCTTTCCTCTCAACCATCAGAAGATTTCTGCTTTAGTCACGTGTTTAGAACCATTACTAACAGAATACTGTGACGATTTTCATGTTAACATGAGATATGATAAAGATTCCTCTAAGCCTACCTTTCCATCTCACTTATTTGGAAAGTCTCTGTATTGCTGTGTTAGTCAATATTTGCTTTTTTTTCTGAGTGATTGCTGTAGTTATGATGATGTGCTCTTGAATTATGCTTTATAGTGTAGACTATTTTTTAATTTTTTTTACTGTTTTATTTATTTCTGAGAGAGAGAGAGAGTGTGTGTGAGCAGTGAAGGGTCAGAGACAGAGGGAGATACAGAATCTGAAGCAGGCTCCAGGCTCTGAGCTGGCTCTCAGCACAGAGCCCTTCTTGGGACTTGAACCCACGAACCGTGAGATCATGACCTGAGCCAAAGTCAGACGCTTAACCGACTGAGCCACCCAGGCTCCCCTATAGTGTAGACTATTAATACCATAGTTGAGACCCCTTAAATCGTTCTGAGCATTCCAAATATCATTTTGGGAGATTCAGCCAGGTAGTTAACTAGTGCCTTCTAAAAAAAGAATCACATGAAACTCCAAAGCATTCCAAGTCGACACCCTAGCATCACCCCCATTTTACTCATGAAGACACCAAGGCTGAGAGAGGGTAAGTGATATCGCTTGTGGCCACAGGGCTGATCTATGAGAACCAGTTTCAAACACAGCCCTGTGTGATTCCAGAGCACAAATTTCTAATGTCGTGCCTACTGTCTTCCCTTTATCCCTCCAGCTCACAACTTCATCCAGGCTTCTGAACTTTAATGTTTCTTAATTAATGCAACAGTCTCTCAAACTTGTTCCTCTTTTCTCATGGTCTCTACTCTTCTATAGACCCATGTCATCTTTCGTATTGCATGATCTTTCTAAAATACAACACAAACAATTCTCTCTCCTTAAAATCCCTTTATGAATCCTGATCACCCACAGAATAAATGCTAAACCCTTAGCATCTTATTTATTCAATGATTTTCCGAATCCATCAATGGCCAGCATTTCTGAGAAACACTGTTGCTGGCAGTCCCTGAACTACAGGCTCTCACAACTGTGCTTTGGCTATGTGATAAATACAGGTGTCTACTGGCAGGTCCATGACTTGATCTGTAGATGGCCTGAGGACTCTGCTCAATAAGAGCACTTGGGGTTACGAACAGAGTCCTAGCCAATCCCAATACCTTCCCTCTCCTGCTGAGCTTTCACATGAGAGACACAGAGAGACATGCAGACAAGTGAGTGGCATTGAAACCCAGGCCTAGAGAGAAGCCATTTAGCAGAAGCCAACATATAAAAGAGCATATCACAAGTAAAGGGAAGCTGTAAGCAGGAAAGAGAATACAATCGGAAGTTGCTTGCTATGGGGTAAATCGCAAAGGCAACGAGAAGGTGAATCCTAAGAAAGTAGTGGACTGTAGATGCTCCTGGGTGGCTCAGTTGGTTAAGTGTCCAAATTTCAGCTCATGTCATGATCTCATGGTCATGAGGAGGGCAGAAGGGAGGAAGGAATGTCACTCAGTTATTCATTCAAAATTTTTGATACAGAAAAATGCTTGAATATTGGTTTTCCTCTCCCTTTTAATGAAGCTGAAGTGGATGAAGGAGAGCCTTGAGTATGCTCAATTCTATGAAAATAAATGGAGTGTGTCCAAAAAGTGAAGTGAACTTCTCAAAGGAAAGAGAAATTGATAGAATTAGAAGTCAGGTGTATGTCATTACAGGATCTGAGTCCACTGACTCCAGTGATTTAAGTTTAATTTCTGGGCTCCTAAACAACAATTTCAGTTAAGTGTCCTCTTACACTTTTCTTAGTCAGAGGATATAGACTTGCAGTAAAGATGTTTTCTTACTCAAACAGCCATATATTCTTAGACCAGGTTCACATAAGCAAATTTAGTAGCATTTTTAGGCATGGCTGAAAAAGTCACATTGCTGGTTTTAGGCCTCTGCCCAACAGACTGATACTGTCCAGCCCTGTCTCTTTTCTGGAATCCTAGAAAGGATGTGTAATGTACACACTATAATATGTAAAAAAGTCAGCTCTTGCTCTGAAATGACTTAGGAGATGAACTTGGAAATAAACTATTCCCATCCCCTTTGATTTTACTACAGAAGGAAAATCATAGACCCCTCTTTGACACTGAGAATATAGAAATAGACATTTTCTCATGTGCAGACAATATGGAGATATTGTGGTCTTCCGACAAACTGGAACTGTTCTGGTCAAATTAGAACATTGATTGCAACTTGTCCTCAAAAACAAGAGCTACAATTGACTGTTTTAAAATTATAATTATATTTTTTAAATAGTCAGTGGTAAGCAGGAGTTCAACCCAGTGATCATCGCCCCCTGGTGTTTCACCTGTGGATATGTTGTTTGATAGACAAAATAGACTGTGCACATGAAATTAAATTTACAAAAATTAAGAGAGGGAAATTTTCCTATATTAACTGGGTGAGATTCCCATGAACCTTTAAAAGTGGATATCAGTGTACTCAATCAATGCCTATCTCCCTAAAAACTAAAATAAAAATAATAGCAGAGAATCTTATCCCATTGAGGTAAAAAGAGGTCAAAAAGACGTAGTTCAAGAGGAGATAGGGAAGGGTTTCTGGGTGGCTCAGTCAGTTGAGCGTCCGACTTCGGCTCAGGTCATGATTTCATGGTTTGTGGGTTCTAGCCTTGCATCAGGCTCTGTGCTGACAGCTAGCTCAGAGCCTGGAGACTGTTTCAGATTCTGTATCTCCTTCTCTCTCTGACCCTTCCCTGCTCACGCTGTGTCTCTCTCTCAGAAATAAATGAAACATTAAAAAAATTTTTTTTTAAAAAGAGGAGATCAGGAGAGGTTTGACACACTTAAGAGACTCAACTGATCACTGTTGACTTTCAAATTATTGGGGACACAGACCAAGGAATATGGATAGGCTCCAGAAGCAAGGAAGAAATTCTAGATATCCAGTAAGGAAACGGGATACATACAACAGCATACAAATGAATTCTGCTCATAATCTGCAAGAGACCTGAGAGCCTCCAGAAAGGAATGCAATATTGCTGACACCTTGATTTTGGATTTGTGAGACTGGGAGTAGCATCTAGTAGAGTTCAATGAACTTCTAACAGTAAATAGTTTCTGTTTTCAGGTGGTAAGCTGGTAGTAATTTAATATAGAGTCAGTAGAGAATGCGTTACCATATGTATTTTGGTGAGTTATAGTCAGTGATCCTTTACCACAACTTAGCTACCAAATACCAAATGTGCCTCTCTTTCAATCACTTTAACTTGGAGGGCAAATGGTTTATGTTCATTTACAGAAGTTTTATTCTTAACATTTTGTTATTATTATGTGTTGTTGTTAAATGTTTTAGGGAGGCATTTGGTTATGTAAGTTTTAAAATCTTCTGAGGTAAAATTATGATGCCCATGCTCTGTGATTTGACTTTGAGGGATGTAAATGCTCATTCTTCTCTCTTTACTTCTTTAAAAGAGGATCTTATTTCTGTGCCCCAAACTTCCTTGGCACATCTCCAAGTGGAAGTCACTGGCTTTCTATTTAGGCATAAGTCATCATTAGGCTCCTTACCTCTCCACACTGATGCCAAATCTACTTCTAGTATGTACTGTTGATGAAGCCGATGAATCTGTCCTTCATAAATAGCTTATGTAAAGGCTACGATACAAGTAACTCTTCAGGGATTATGACCTCAAACCCCCTGCTGATCCATACTCATAAAAAAAGTAAAGTGAGAAAAACACCATTCATTGAAAATTAATCAGAAGAGATGCAAACTATCCATTCTTCTAGATAATTGAAAAATCTATTTCTTGGTTTATTTAAATTTTTTAATGTTTTATTTATTTTTGAGAGGGAGAGATAGAGACAACATGAGCAGGGGAGGGCCAGAGAGAGGGAGACACAGAATCCAAAGCAGGCTCCAGGCTCTGAGTCAGCTGTCAGCACAGAGCCTGATGCAAGGCTCGAACCCACAAACCGTGAGATCATGACCTGAGCTGAAGTCAGACGCTCAACCGACTGAGCCACCCAGGCACCCCTTGTTTTACTAATCAATCAATCAATTAATTAATTAAAGGTTATTTTTTATTGAATGAGGCCAAACACTGCTTTAGGCATTGAAATCTGCCAGTGAATAAAACACATCAATTCCCTGCCTTTGTAGAGCATACAACCTAGAAAAGAAACCAATGGGCTAAAAAACCATATCGGTTAATGCTATGTGTTCAGAAAAAAACAATAAAACAGGATAAGAGAAGAGAGTGTGATGGCAAAGGAAGTGAGTGCTCAGCAAGACTTATCTGAAAATGTGGCTTTTGATCAGAGACCTGAATGGGTTTATATAGTTTATTAGGTGAAAACCAAAGCACATATCTAGTAGAGCGAAATGTAAGTGCCAAAGCTCTGAGGAGGGACAATGCTAGGCAAGTTCAAAAACCATAAAGGTGGTCAGCTTAGCTGAGGTGAGGTGAGCTTGAGGATGCGGTTAAGAAGAAAAACAAGCTGCACTACATAGGGCTATATAGTCCACGGGGAGAAACCTGGGTTCCATTTAAAACTTAATGGAAGCCAATGAAAGTTTTAAACAAAGTGACCTGATCTGAGTTATGTCAGATCAGTCAAAGTGACGTAACTACTAATTAGAGAATAAATATAAGAAGACAAAAAGTGAAAGTGTTCTTAAGCAGAGGTAATGGTTGCTTAGTCTATGGTTGTGGCAATAAGTTAATGAGAAGTGGTTCAAATCAAGACATGTAGGAAGGTATAATCAAAACTTTTGGTGTGCAATATTAAAGAAAAAGAAATAAAGGATAACTCTAAAATTGTTGGCCTTACCAATTGGAATAATGGAGTTACTTTTTCCTGAGTAGGTGACCATAGGTAAGAAGCAGATATTGGGGGTAATACCATTTGGGGGGCACATTAAATTTGAGATGCTTATTGGGCACCAAATATTGAGTCAGGAGCTCAAGAGAGAAGCCTGTGATAGATACATTTAAGATAGTCCTTATAAAGATGACATTTAAAGTCATCAGATTGGATGAGATCACCAAAAGAATGACAATCAACAGAGAAAAGGAGATTTTCAGTGGTTAAGTCCTTTAAGGAAGATCCAGCAAAGCCCTCAGACAAAGAGTGGCTACACCGGAAGTGTGTGGATATTATGTGGAGGTATTCTCTGTGAGTTGAGCTTCAGTATAATGCTATTAGTGGCCATTGTTTTAATTTCCTGTACTCTTTAAAAGGCCCCACGAAAGACAGTTCTTTGTGGTCTTACAATCACGCATAGTTGTGCTTCTCCTAAGAAACTCTCTTATCTTTTTGTGGACACTGAATCACAAAGTAGTTTGAAACTCCCCTTTGACATTTGCTTCCGAAAACAATCTCATTCAGGAGACACCCCTCGCAAATGTAAGGCACCTTAAAGAACACATTTTATGTACCAATCTCACTTCTGCCTTCATCTTAGCTTTCTTTCTGTTATTTTACCTTTGTTCTAGTCCATAAATCATGTAATCTTTCATTTCACTTTATTATGTTGCAATTTTACGTATTTATATAAATTATGTTGCCTCCTTCCTGGAATGAATAAAAACAATGATAGATTTATAAAGAGTAGAGTATAGATTAGATAGAGAGATAGATAGACAGACAGACAGATAGATAGATAGATAGATAGAGAGATAGATGATAGATGGAAGATAGATACATGATGATAGATAGATAGATAGATACGTAGATAGATACATAGATAGGTAGACAGATGGATAGAGGGATAGAGGGATAGATAGATGATTGTTAAGTAGATAGATTTAAACATATTAAGAGACACATATTTTCAGTGACATTTTGCAGCAAGCATGCTATTGGGCACTGTCTAGTGACAGAATGCCAGCAGGTCTGGATCGCTGACTGATGAAGAAACTCACCTCAGGCCAGCAGGTCTATTCTGTGCATCCTAGCAAAACAAATGCAAGTAACAGGCCGTCTTTCCTATGTAATTAGTCACTTGTCTTTCTTTTCTCTACACATACTAAAATCTGGAAACTAGGCTGAAATAAACATTAGGGAAGTTTCTATAGTGAGTTTAGGGTCTCCTGAGCCATGTGCAAATGAGCTTATTTTACACACATATATTTATATAAAATCTGCTGTCATAATAGACATTGGTCAAAATGCTTTTGTCTGTTTCGAAAAAACAATCATATGTGCACTCTACCGAAAAGTTCTAACAGCTATTTTTCACTGTAGGTTCAAACAAACAAAAGAGACAAAAAGAGAAACTAAAGATTATTTTTAATGATAACAGGCCCAAACTTCACCTCAAAAATATGCATACACACTGAGTTGTGTACATGTCAGAGGGAGGCTCTCTGCCACTTGAAATCAAATTATTTTTCAAATGAATGCCATCAAGACTTGTTGGGACAATTCTACATCTGGCCTCTTTATATTATGATAAAGTAAGACTGGGAAGTTGGAATTTTTACAAACCTATCTTTGATTTCCACTAGGTTTCTTGCATCTTGCATCACCGCTGAAATAATGTCTCAGTCGTACATTCCTTAACCTTCCCAATTGTAAAGCACATGTTTCCTGTAAAGGGTAAGATGAGAGGAGGGGTAAGGATCCTATCTGACTCCTTTCTGTGGGCAAATTCCTGAATGCCACTTAACCCATGGATATTCAAAGGCACTGACTGATCAAATCAGATAGCTAATACATGAAAAAGAATTCAGAATGGCATAAACTTTGAGCAATCTTCTTAGAAAAATCTGAGGATGAGCATTTTTATTCCTTGACCAGGTAGTTCGGGTCATCATTATATTAAGATGGTTTAGGCCATGTCCCTCTTTAAGCAGAAATAGTTTATCCTTTAAGGCATCTGCCACACTGCACAAATCCTTGCTATAAACAAGCAGCTTGGGGGAAGTATTTCCTGAGGTCTGACATGGATACATTTTTTGGCAGAGAGAACCAGCCTCAACAAAGTAACTTCTTGCCAGGAGTACTGAGCACACACCTACCACCTCGAGCCTTATTTCCACGCCTGATGATGATAATAATTTTAAGAACTTGGAATTATAAAGCTTGCCTGGCAACCTTCTCATATTGTGAGTGATAAATCAAACTTGGGGTGCCTGCCAGCAGAAAGTTCTTTCTTATCTGAGTAAATATATGAGGGTGGATATGACACAGGCAAAGCAATTTGGTTCGAATATCATGATGGGTGCAATGGGCGGGCTTTTGTGTGGCTTTATTGCCTTCTTCATTCGGGGATTTTGGCTCACAGTCATTTGTTCTCAAGCAGTGTCCGTCAACTTTTCCCTTTTGTTGTAGATTCTCTTACTTTTCTTTTTTTTTCTTTTATGCTAACCCATGACCAATAAAAATCAGAAGAGCTTTTTCAAAACATGTCTCCAATCAGCCATTCCTCTGGATGCTGTAGATTCTAAACATGAAGCAATGTCTTTCAGCCCTGATTTCACAAGTGTGTAAATCCCCGCATTTCTTCCCCTTTACACTGAACTCTCATTTGGGTGCCAATGGTTTGCATTCTTAAATGCCACCTGTTGAAAATAAAAGTCTCATGACTTTTGCAAATTTTAGTTCACCCTGGTTTAGCCTTACACAGCAGTCTCATTTCACGGTGCTTAGCAACTACGTTTATTACTTTTATGACTTACTCCACCCAGCAGCCTTGTGGTGGCAGAGACATCATCCCCCCCCTCTGCCTGGATCGGTCCCTCTCATTCTATGTGTTTCCCTTGCTTTCTGGTTTTCACCCATACAAACACACATGCTCCCATTCATTGTTGCTTGGATCCATTTGGTGAATCTCTACATGTGTCCCCAAATAGTCCCTACAACTCAAAATAGCAAGTATCTGAAAAAGACAGTTATTTTCTGTGTCCCTGGGAGCAGCTGAGGAGCAGAGGAATGAAACAATTTCCCCCATTAGAGATGTGTCGTTTAAGCAAACAAATTACACCGAAAGTCAGATGCTTCCAGTCCTAGCTGTGTGGTTTTGAGCCACCCCTGTTTTTGGTCTGCCAGCCTCAGTTTCCTCGTGGTGAAAATGAGGCAAGTGGATGAATTCCACAGTGGTTCCCAGGCATATGGCTGTATAGTTAGGTTTCTCTAGAGGCACATGTGAAGTACGTGGGGGATTTGTTTGGAGACTCAATTTGCCAGCCTCCAGACACAGTGTTCTTCCTGCAGATCACACGCTCTCTGATAATGAAGAGGAAGCAAAGAGGGACAAATCTGGATGTTTCCCCCAAACCTGCTTTGCGTACTCGAGACACATACGTTACTGAAAAGTTAACTTTGCTAAAAAAAAAAATTTTTTTTTTTACGTTCTTCAAGATTGATTTCTTCCTGTTATTGTGGAAGATCTGCTTTCTGTGGTCATTTGGTAAATAAATAGCTTTAAAAGGGAAACAAACAGCAGTGTTTTGTTTTTCTACTGCAGAGTTTATATGTTCAGTTTTGGCCACATCGTGTACAAACAGCTTAGGGCTTCAGAGAGTTCTGGGGAACCCAGAATTCTTTGAAGGGGCAGGATGTCCTTTGCTACCGCTCACTGAGTCACAGAGCACAGACGCCTTTTCAGGAGTTTAGGAGTTGTGATTTCAGTCAAGTTCCAGTGGCTCTCGACCACTTCTGCAAATCTGAATGAAGAAGCAGCCACGGGGGTTGTGTGAATTATGATAAAATGCCTTCTGAGGAAGTGCTGAAAGTGGCCTTCACAGTGGATTGAACAAAGTGTATGGTGTCCCTGAAGCTTCCAGTCTCCAGGGAGCAGCGTATCCCGAGAGACAGGACCAAACCCCCCAAACACACACAGTCCCCCTGCCCAGGTAGCAGTGGAACAGTTTGGGGTTTAATTACGATCCTTGTTCTTGTCGCGTCTCCGCCTCCCGGCCACCTCTGTGTCTCCAGGAAGGCAGGCCTTTCACAGAGCGCGCTCCGTTCACAAGCACTGTGACAAGACTGCTTCGGTTCCAAAGGGTTAATCCCAAAGTGAATTCTTCGCATGTGTAATTTAATACTTCATAACTGCCGAAAATTGGAGTCCACATAATTTATTTTCTTTGGTCGGGCACATTTGCCTCATGCTTGGCCGGGGCTGACTTCAGAGAGACACACCTAAAGCTCTCAAGTGTCCCAAGTGGCCCATGTCAGTTGTACAGAAGGATTGTGGTACTTGGCCCGAGCCCAAGGATTAGGTGTTCCTGAGAAGGTTTTTTTGGCTCTACAAAGCCCTAGGATGTCATGGGAATAGACTGCACTCCCTTTTCCCCCTTGAAGGCCACATATCAACAGGGTATCTAACCACTCAGAGACAGGCTTTACACAAAGGTATACATTAAAATAAATAGAACATGCAACCAGAAAGAACCGAAAGAGAGGGAGGAATTGCTAAGTGGAGACGGGAAACAATTGCTTCATTGTGGAGCCCACAATCTTAGAATCGCAGAGTGCAGCTCCATCTACAGGACTGTTTGTAAAGCTGGCACTCGGGGCTTACAAGGCGAGACGGAACTTTACATGCCATGTCGAGCCGGCTCCCTCTGCCCGGGCTTCACCTAACTCACAAAAATCCTACTTTCTACTGGAAACTAATTGTCCCTCTTTGACGCGAGGGACCGCGGGAGCGACACAGAGATGATATGTATGTAAGAGGGGAGAGCTGTTCAAGGGTGCTTTCACTTAGCTTTCTCCTACTTTGGCAGTGAATATTCTTCTCATCCCTGCAATACTCATTTAATCTCTTTCTCTCCTTTTCAACGACTTCCTCTCATTTGGTTTCCTCTCATTATTCCTCGGGTGGGGAGGGGGCATGTGTATTTTCCCCATTCAGGCGAAAGAGAAGGCTGTGTTTGTTTGAACACCATTCTTGTACTTCCTGGCAAGCTCTTCCCTTTAAAGAACGTTCAGGTTTTTAGGTTTAAAGGAGCTGAACAACTTTAAAGTAATAATTAAAGCCAACTCCGTATGAGCACATTTTCCTTTTTGTCCCCTCTCTATTTAAAAACCTTGCCTGCCAACGCAGTGGCTGCTGTCTAATGCTATTTCAACAGGAGACCTGGGTTTCAGGACAAGATCCAGGCCATAGGGGAGACTTGATGGCTCGGGGAATTAGTAATGGGATTTGGAGCCCTTCATTTCTAGGTCACTGGTTTGAATAGAGCCCAGGTCAGTAATGACTGAGAGTTGTTACCACCCGATGCCTGCTCTTCCCGCTCTGATCTGAGGTTGCCCGCCGCTCCGTCCCTGAGTGACTGTGGCACATCTGCGCTAATGGCATTCATTGACAAGTTGGCTGTTAGAACTTAGGCCTAAATGTGAGGCAGGCCACCTCTGCCATGTGCAGAAACAGTGTCCATGCTCTGTCTGGGCTGCCTCTTCAGGGGATAATGCAGAGTGAGAGACAGAGAGAGAGAGAGAGTTATAAAACTGTCTTGCCTTTCTGTGATTCGGAGAACTGCTTCCTCTCTCTGCATGAACCCTAAATCTCCTAGGCGTTGTATCCTTAGCCACTCAAAGGTCAAGTCCACAGAGAAGGACTAACAGAACACTGAGGGCCAAGTCATTAAATACTCCAAATGTGTGTGTTCTGAGAAGATTGATTTTAAAAATCTGAACTGGGAGCTACTTTTGTTGTTGTTGTTGTTGTTTGGTTTTTTGTTTTTTGGTTTTGTTTTTATAAATCTACTTTCTTCAATTTCTAGCGCCACATAATCATGGCCCTTTTAAAGTAACGCTTGCTGGATCCCCAAATCTGTGCTTACTGAAGGCTAGGGGAAAGGGGAGTGTTTGCTAGGCTTATATTAGTAGAGGGTGTGAAAAAGTAATTACAGCTTTCTTTCTTTCCTGTTTTATAAGAGGAGAAATGCTCGCTGCAAGAGAATCAAGAGAGGAGTGGAGGCTAGAAAGTCAAGGGCAGTATGCTGGTTTGCAGTTCCCACCGGGTCAGCAGAGCCCCTCTCCGGGTTCAGAGGGACCTGTCAGTGCAGCTCACTGGGGTTAAAGAGGGGGAGAAGCCAGCTCCCCCTGCCCCGTGGGAAGAGGGCTGCTGTGCAGAAAGCCCCACCTCTCCCAGCCTCGCCCACCCAGGCCTCGCCCACCCAGGGCCCCTGGAGCAGCCCACAGGGCCTGACTCTCCACACCCCTCAGTTTCCCTGCTCTAGGTGGAGGTGAGGCCCATCCCCAAGGACCAATCATGTATAACCAATGAAGAAATTCCCATCGCATAAAGACCCATTTATATCAAGCTTATATTTCGATTTCCTTTTCAGACAAGTGGGTTTTAACAGTATTGATTTTTAGTGATAAACCAATTAAAGGTGCTTACCACATTGCAAAGATAGCAGATGAGAAGTTTTAACTCAAGAGTTGAGAAAACACAGCCTGCTGCTCCTATTTGCTGCTGCTACTTCCCTCTCAACTTTTATCCCTCCTGGATAGCATTGGTTTTTGTTTGCTTGCTTTTCATTTTTATGTATTTGTTTGTTTTGCGTTTTGCTTCCAAGACTGTTTGCCTGCTTTTACTCTTTCATTTTTGTTTTCTTTAGGAAACATTGTTGTCTACATTTTTGCTGGGAACACACAAAAACCTTGTGGCTGATGCAAGGACTTTTATTTCCTTTTTGTATTTCTTCACTCCCATCAGGCCACCAAGCTCCCCTCCTGACTTTGGGGGCAGTATGGCAATAACAGTGATTTCCCAGAGGGTCCCGATCCCTGGCACAGTCCCCACCACCCACACGACCTACAGGACCTGAGCCAGTGGTTCTTTTGGGGCCACCCACTTTCTGCCTTTTCTTTGAGGACTCCAGGGAGTCACTGATTCTCTTATCCTGAGAATCATGGAATCATGGAGTTGAATGGAACCATAAAGGTCAGCTTCTTCACAAATTGCCCTCAAGCTAGAGGTGTGAGTGCTGCTTGAAGACCCCTTCAAGTGGAGGTCTACCTATTCCAGACAGCCTCTTCCTTATTTATTTAACATTGCGTGCCCGGCAGGAAATGGGGCTATGGCAGTGAACAAAATCGCCTTCATGGAGTTTGGAATCAAGTGAGGGGTGGCGGAATATGCAACCCCAAAGTGTGGCACTCGGCCTGTTGAAGATTTTGAGTCACAGGCACTTGAAAAGCAAATACAGAAAGAGGCTGTCTCTGAACTCCTCTATCTGCCTAAAGACAGTTCTTCTAGGTCCCATTGATTTTTCCTAAAAATCATTTGCTCTCCCCTCGGAGGCCTGCATCCCCCCTTCCTTTTCCCTATGAAGATGGGATTAAAGCCTGAATTCTAAGCCACTTCAGGAAGTTACTTCTCCCTTGGAGCCTCCCATGCATACCTGAGGTATACAGGTTAGTAAACTTGTGTATTTTTCTCTTGTCAGTCTGTCTCTCGTTACAGGGGTCTCATCTGAGCACTAAGAAGGGCGGAGGGAGTTATATTTCCACCCAAGCACAAAGGTAGAAGAATCAACAAATAATTGCAAAGGTGCTCAGTATTCATTGATCAGCCTTGACAACTAACATCTTTCCCAGATCGAACCAAAACCTGCATGTTTTTTTTTTTATTTTTATATCAAAGTACTTTTATTTATTTTTTTTTATTTTTATTTTTTTACAAATAGTTTATTGTCAAATTAGTTTCTACATAACACTCAGTGCTCATCCCCAAAGTGCCCTCCTTCATGCCCATCCCCCCCTCTCCCCCACATCCATCAGTCCTCAGTTTTTGTCAGCATTCAAGAGTCTCTCATGGTTTGCCTCTCTCCCTTTCCCCCACCATTTCCGCCCTTCTTCTCCCCCTTGGTCCTCCGTCAAGTTACACCAACTCATTTCCTTATCTGTCTGTTGAAACTTCACATACTGTTCTTTTCTTATATGATGGTTCTTGGGGATCCTAAGTGACCTACTGAATATTCTACGGATCCCATTCCATTAACCTTTATTGTCCTGAGACTTTGACAGGGTTTGTCTGCTCCATGGATGCCTGGATCCATCAGAAATGTCAGTTTTGTTCACGGTGGCAGGACTTTGGACCTAGAGGAAGACATTTTGTACTTGAAGTTGCAGTGAATATTGGCACCCAAACTATCACTCCCATATTTTGAAAAGTGAGTTCAGCTATGCAAGATTTCAAGGAAGAGAAGATGGTGTGGGATACCTGCAGCTAGGCTCAGATTTCCTCCACCCACATTTGTTTGTGTGTTTCCTTTTTCCTCTGCATTTTTAAAATGGTGTGAAATCTCTGAGTTTGCAATATTCCCTTAAGGAAAATTTTGGTAAAGACCTGGGGAATTTAAAAATTGTAATGGCTACAGTGGATTAGTTTTACATATAATTTTAGTAATACTGAAAAGGTACAATAACCCCATAAAACTGACTGAGCGATGATCCAAAGAGACCCCTGGGTGGAAAAAAGAACTTTTCAATGTATACATTTATAATCATTTGATCTTGAACCATTGAATGTATTAACTATTTAGAAATGACATAACCTTGGGGTGCCTGGGTAACTCAGTCGGTTAAGTATCTGCCCATTGATTTTGGCTCAGGTCATGATCTTGCAGTCATGAGATTGAGCCCCATATCAGGCTCCATGCTGACTATGGAACTTGCTTGGGACTCTCTCTCTCTCCTTCTCTCTCTGCCCCCTCCTTTGCTCATGCTCTCTGTCTCCCTCTCTCTCAAAACAAATTAATTAAAGCTAAAAAAAAAAGAACTGGCATAACCTTTAAAATTGATTTTAAAATATTACCAGTATTTCAATGATGATAAAAACTAAAAATAATGATAAAAAATAAAGAGATTTTTTTCCCCACAGCTTTGAATTTCAAAAGGGTATATTAATATCCTCTGAAGAGTTTAGCAGAAGTTTTAAACCTTGCTTATTCAACCAACATCCAACCCAAACTGCTCTCTGGGCAAATAAAAATAATTATACAATTTATTATATAGTTTTAACTCAAAACCATGAAGAAAAGAAATAATAATGAAAAGACAGAAAACCAACTTCTGCTCTGCAAGGTAGGGTTCCAAGCTCCTACATATTCAGGCCGACTTTTTGGGATTTAAGATGTACTCTTCCGGGAAGAATGGATTCAAGTAAGAAAAGATCCTTGTATCCATCTTCCCACTCATGTTCTCTTTTGACTTGCTATGGGCTTCAAGATAGAGAAGTATAATTCTGCAAGTCTTTTTTGAGATGTTTTATTCATAACGTCAAATGTTTAGGGCTCTGGTGTGAGAAATGAAATTTCCCACGTATATCGTAGAGGCTAATAACATGAGACTGGTGTCACAAAGCCCTGAGTTCTACTCCTGCTTTGACCCTTATAAAGCAAGTCGCTTAAATTCTTTAAGCCTTAATTTATTCATTTATAATATGAAATTGATGATAGTATCTATACACCAGGGTTGGTAGGTAAATGAAATGATACATTCTAGGTACTTGACAAAATGACTGCCACATGCCAATTGCTCAATAAATGTCAGCTATTATTTTTATGTTACTGCTCAGAATTATAATACTAATAATTATTATTGTTATAATATTATCATCTATTACTATAATAGTTTTTACCATCTCAAGTTATAATTCTCCTGTGAAGCCTTAGATAGTTGCTCTGTGTTCTATCACCCTCCCCACATCCCTCTCTCCCCAAGCTCTGGATGGTAGCATAGCCATGCTGTATGTTTCTGTGGTACCAACCCCAACATCCAGCTCCAGGTGTGCTCTCAGAACCACCACTGGCTAATCTCCATGGTCCAATTTTTTGGCAATAGCAATTGGGTCAAGAATGAGCACGAGACCCTAGTCTCACCAATAGGATTCAATTCTGGGGTGTTTTAAGACTTTTATTTTTGTTTTCATTATCTTTTCCTTGGACTTTATATTAAGTAGTCATAAGTCTGAGGTTACTGTACCACCAAGTATTATTCGTAGAGGTGGGGACCTGGGGCTCCTATGCAGAAGCTCTTCTTGCTCTCCTGCTGTGCCCTTCTTGGAGAAGCCAAGGAGATGCGCCTCTTGAAGCCCACCTCTTGCCTTCTATACCATGCTCTTGGTACCAAAATCCTGGAATTTTCTGCCAAGCAGCTTTCTGTCAATTTCCAGGGCCTGTAGTAGCCTCTTTCCTAGGCTCCATCATTGTGGAAAGGCAAAAGGACTTCAGGTCAGGGGCCCCCATTTTACACAATCTGTCAGTGTATATGCAGGTGCTGCCAGTGCTTGGAACATGCTTAGGGACACTACTTGATGAAGGTGGTCTTGACAGTGAAATGGACAAAGAGAAAAACAGAGTCAAGGAACAAAGGGTTCTGATGAGCTCCTTTGTGTCCTGCTTCCAGTTGTGTGTAAAACAAAACTGACCCTTGGACTATTAAGTTTCTGAACCTATAAGTGAGTTTGGCTGATTTTTCTGTATCTTAGGGAGTTATATCTTGAGACACTTTTCCTTGCTGCTCCATCTTGTATTGACATTCCTTTATCTGTAACTGTGTATCACTTCTTATATATTGGGAAATTTATTATATTCTTTATTATTGAATTATGGAAAGTAGGGTTTTTCTTTCTCATCTAAATTTCTAAGAACATTTGCAAGCTATGAAAAAGGATGGATTTGAGTTCACTTTGAGGTTGCCAACTGTGTGACCATGGATAAGACAGTTAACCTCTCTGATTCATTTCTTCAGCTATGAAAAAGAAATAGGATGGGGCGCCTGGGTGGCTTAGTCGGTTAAGCGTCCGACTTTCGCTTAGGTCATGATCTCGCGGTTCGTGGGTTCGAGCCCCGCGTCGGGCTCTGTGCTGACTGCCAGCTCAGAGCCTGAAGCCTGTTTCAGTCTGTGACTCCCTCTCTCTCTTACCCTCCCCTGCTCATGCTGTCTCTCTCTCCTAGAAATAAATAAAACATTAAAAAAAAAATTAAAAAAAAGAAAAGAAAAGAAAAAGAAATAGGCTATTTAAAGGTTTAGGATTGCTAAAGGGATTATATGAGATAACTATTGTAAACAGCCTAGCACACACTAGGCAGTCAATACATTCCTTTATCATCTGTTTGAGGGTAGTGGGTGTAGGAGTTAAATCCCAACCACTGCTACAACTAACAGAAACCCAACTGAGCTAACTTAAACAGTGCAAGCCTCTCTATAATTTTAGTAGCATTGCACTATGTCATGGAGAGAAATACAACGAGGCCTGGGTAAGCTGGTAGCAGGGACTCATAAACCATCTCTCTGTACTTTGCTGATCTCCACTCATGCCATTTATTTTGGGTCATCCTGGCTTTTTTTTTTTAAGTTTACTTATTTCTTAGTAGTCCCTATACCCAATGTGGGGCACTGAGATCAGAGTCAGGAGTCCTATGCTCTTCTAACTGAGTCAGCCAGGGGCCCCAGGCTTTTTCTCATTCCTAAGTCTACAGTGAGGTACAAGGCCATCAACAGGCCCAATGTCTGCATCTCCTCTCTTCAAGAGAGAATCCAAACTGATCTCAGATTTCTTATATTTTTTCTCAAATTCCGAGGAAAGATTCTGATTTCTTTAACTTGGACCAATGGAATGTGGCAAGGCAGCAGGTAAAAAAACCATATTAACTTGGCATTTTGTACAGTAGCATAGGGTTGAAATGAAGGGAGGGAGAAATCCAGAAAGATAAGAGGAAAGGATTCTATTGAAGAAGAGATAGCAAAGCAACTGATATTGAGCTCCAGGGATCGTTTTGTCAAAATTATCCTGAATTTTCTCCCTGTGAACAAAATATTGAATGCATGTTAGCATACCTTCCATAAATGTATGACCAATTATTTCCTCCATGGACCTCTAGAATGGAACTACAAACAGAGGGTCTGAGTGGTTTTCTATTATTACACAGCAGAGGAAAACAATCAACAATGAGAACTGACCTATTAGTTCCTTAACCTAATGCCAAGAATCTTTACTCAAATATTTATCAAGGCTCCTTCTTTAAAAGTGACCATGTCAGTCTTTGGTATATGGCTGTTATAATGTTGATATGGATACATTATGTATGAAAAATGGTTAGCTCAACATTTGCAGTGTCTGATTTTCACGCATTAATAATCTGACCATTTAATTAAAATATAATGCCAGAGGGTCCCAATCCACAACGCGGAATGACCTAGAGAATGTCCTGTCATTGAGAGGTAGGGAGGGAATGGGAAAAAAATAGCTCAGGGACAGCTTGGCTACTTTTATATCTGTGTGTACCCTAATATAGCTAAAATCTAAATGTATCCAAACCTGGGGCTCCCACCTCATAGGATTTCTAGCTTTGCATATGCTGTTTATATTATGTGTTCCTTTGGGTTCCATGGGCAGTGGGTGTGCTACAGTGGGACAGAAATACCCAAACTTCAGGTGGAAGTCATTGAACATCTTCACTTCCTGAAAAGACACCATCATCTTAATGCCCTGGACAGACCTGCACTCTGAAGGGTGATGTCTAAGCCAATGAAACCCAGAGATTGTACGTTTCAAGAATGACATGCTAGCTCAGAAACTTAAAATGAAAAGTTTTCATGTTCATCTCCCTTCTTACTTTACAAAGACCCTTATCAGAAAAGTATTCTAAATTGGAATTAGTGAGTGAGTGATCCAGGTCTCTAAAGCCCAGGGACTGGAAGAGAAGATTTCTTAATTACACCAGCAGGGGGTTGGTTTCTATTCTGAGTGCAGATGGGTAGTGTGGTTATGTTTGTGATATGTCCTGTTTGTGCATCAGCAGGGCCAGGTTTCAATTCACTGTGGGACAGAGGGAGTAAGTGGAGGGTCTCTCAAGTTTGGTCTTTCTTCCTAAATGAATTCATACAGCCTTTTCATCAAAAACATACCTATGTAAGTCTTAATAGTGCTATGTCATAGGCCAATCAGATCGAAGTATACTTAAACTGTGCAATTATTAAAAGAAAGGGTAACTTAATAGGAATTTGAAAATCTCTTTACTTCCTATACACTGAATCGCACTACACATCCCTCACTGAACGTAATTCAGGTTGGAGTTTTCAGACTACCCTGAGGAAGAAGCAAGAGTCACTTCTAGAATATACATACTGCCAAGAATGTTTCTGGCAGAAGTCCATCTCTGAAAATGGGGCTTCTCAGTGTGTCCTCCTATGCTAATGTGAGCACCAACTATGCGATTATTTTTCAGAGAGCAAGGGCTAAGTGTTAGGAGGCAGTTTCTACTAATCTCTCTTTCTGTGCCTAAGAGTTGAGTTATTTGTTCTGAACTATTGTGAATCCTAATACGAGCCCATGTCCTTGTGATATTGTTTGATTTATAACTTTCAGCTACCTCCAATGTTCTAAAAAGTACAACAAAACAGAACTTAGTGAGAAAATACAGATTTCCCTTTAATAGAAATAACTGGGGAGTTTTAAAAATCAAAGTGCCCAAATCCTTTAACTTGTTAAATTATTCAGTCTAGGGGCACCTGGGTGGCTCAGTCCATTTAGCATCCGACTTTGGCTCAGGTCATGATCTCAAGATTCGTGAGTTCAAATCCCACATCAGGTTCTGTGCTATCAGAATGGAGCCCACCTCAAATCCTCTGTCCCCCTCTCTCTCTGCCCCTCCCCTGCTGGCTCTCTCTCTTTTTTTCTCTCTCTCAAGCATAAAAACTTAAAAACAATATTCAGTTTAAAAATAGTGACATGACCTACAATGAGGCAAAAATAAACAACTTAGCATCATGAAGTTAATGAACACTATTCAAAAGATTTGTTTCAATCCCAAGTCATTTATTTCCAATCATTAAAATATATAACTCATGTGGCAATATTCTTCTGTAAGAAAAAAAGGGAAAAAGACATTTAGATTCTTACCCATTTTCTGATCATCCTACTAAGATAAGGAAGAAGAAGCCATGAATCCTTATAACACAGAACAAAACAGAGCAAAATTTTATTTTTTTGATAATCCTGATGAATTTTGTCAAAGTGGGATTAAGGCAAGAAGGTTGTTTCTTGGCACAAGAATTCTGGAAGGAAAAAGAAGCTGAAACTTAGCATCGTTGCGTTCATATCTGGTCAAGCTGCCTTATCACAATTCGAACTTTCATGCTGGGAAACTGCTCTTTCTTTGGTACCTTTTCTGCCAGAATTCAACTCTAACAACAAAAGTTTATAAACAATGAAAATTCCAGCTGGTTGACATCAGCGTCACGAAGCTTTCTCTTCACACTGATACAAATATTTACCCTGAGCTCTGGCAAAGCTTTCCTTGCCCATGTCACCCTTAATCATACATTTTTCCTTGATTGAGTTATGCTTTCCAGTACGTGATTTGCTCTGGTTTATTTTTTAACACATCCCAGAGGCTTCATCAAAATCAACTCTGGGCAGGCCATGTCATTTGGTAGCTGCCAAACATGTTATTGAGAAGGAACTTGGCAAATATCAAAACAGCCTTTTCTAACGGCCCTAATAAATGTGTTTGTTCTTTTTGACCGCCATTTACTTTTTGGGTCCCTCATATCCATGAAGAGATGAGCCAAGAAAGTAAGCAGAGATGGACTTGATTCCCTCTAATCCACTCCCTGGAGACAATGTGCCAATGGCTCTTCCAAGCACCAAAGAAGTTGAAAACCTAAAAGGTTTCATCAATGACTCTTTATTTCCTTCAAGAAGACACAGGGTTGTTTTCTAAAGGTTAAAACAACAGATTGATGTACTCTGTAACTGTAGTAAAGCCGGTTTGAACAAATATTTGCCACACCAAAGTGACTTGTGGAGGGATTAGCACAAAATATTGCAAATATTTCTATAAAGCTTCCCTTGCCAAAATAAAATGTTTGGGTTCTCTGTGCTGAATGCTTGCAAAATCCTTGTAGAGTGCATTAACAGGGCAGAATTCAGGGGAGATTTTTTTCTCAAAACAGGTGATGCTGTTACCTGGAAGACACGTAAATAATTACTTTAATGGCATCGTTTTACACTTACTTTGCATATACGTTTCAGAAAAATCTGGTTGTTATACAGAAACTTTATATGCACCATGCATCACCGCGGTACCTTCTTTGGAAATAACACAAAGTCAGCTGTGCAAGCAAACACTCCTTTCTTCTGCCTGGACCAGTTTTTAAAAAAGAAATCTCAAAAATGAGATGGAATTCCCACCTCTGGGGCATTCAGAGTCATTATGTCTGTTATTGTTGTTTCTCTTGCACACCTCAGGGGATATGCGTGCGTGCACACAACACACACATTCACTTATACACATGATAATCTATACTTTACCTAGCCAGTTTTACCCTTGCCCCTTGCCAGCCTTCATTCATCTGACTAGCTGGAGGTGTGTATTTGCTTGAACATATTGAAAATGCAGTGATTTGTAACAAAATCTACCTACTGTGATCATTAATACATAAACATATTTCAAGGCTATGGTAAATAATTATTATACACTAAGGTGTGACCAACATATTTAAGAGAACTTGGAATTTAATAAGATATTCTCCTCAGTTCTTTGGTAAAAGTAGTAGCAATTTCTTGTTCATGGAAGCCCATTATTAATTCTTTTGTACCACAAGGAGTCCATTCTGTGTAGAGAAAACGAAAAGAAAAAGCTCTGTACAGGCCCAAAGGAGTTAGAGCAATTTCCCAAATTCCTAACCTGACCTGTTCACAAAAATACAGGAAAGGGAACAGCATGCGCCAGTCCCATTGTTAGAGACTAATTTCTATCAGAGTGAAAGGTAGAAATTATCCCCACTTTACAGGCAAAGGTTAGAAGATTCAGGAAGTTCCACAAACTTGCTCAAGGTAATTTAACTAGCAAATGGAGATGAGAGATTCAAACCTAGTTGCGTTTGACAAAGAGGCCCTATTGTTTGTTTATGTCAGTTTGTGTGCCCCACCACAGTGACCCAAGGGCATCCAGCCCCCTGTGTGTGTGTGTGTGTGTGTGTGTGTGTGTGTAGCTCTGTAACTGACCTAAGCCACTGTGGAGGTTTAACTCAAACCGATAACCCCAGTTATGGATAAAACTCACATATCTATTGGAATCCATTATGATGTTCAATTTGTGGGGATATACTTGGAAATAAATTTTAAAATGGGGGTACTTTGTGCTTTCCATCTGTGTTCTGCACAACTCCAGAATTCTGAAGAGAGTTATGTTCGGAGTTCCTACTGCAGATAATACCATCACTGAAGAGGTGATTCTGGACCCCCAACACTGGCCCTCCCCTACATTGCTCTGATCTTTTTTGATATATTAGGCATTTGCATGTGGTTTTGTTTAAGTAAAGGTTTATACAACTAAAAAATAATATTTTAAACCCAAGGATTCTTATGACTCAGCCTTCGGGCCTGTAATTCTTTCTGATCTAGACCATGACTTTCAGAAAGCTGTCTTTTTGCATGTCATCTAAAGACTCACAGATCCTAGTTAGCGGTAACACTAGGACTCCATATAAACCTGGTTGTGTTCAACTTTCCAAATAGTAAGAGAGTATAACTTAGTAATTATATATATTTATACTTCAGTTAACACAATAGAAGTATCCTAAAAATAATGTGTATAAATTTGTTTTCATATATACCAGTGAGATTACCTGTTTAAGGGACCCGATTAATAATCTGAAGGATAGTTTTATCTACATTTGTATTTTTACAGATTATAAGCAGATGTAGCCACAGCAAGACGGTAGTTCTGCCTTTAGCTTTAACCTAACAAAGTCTATTGTGAAGAGGGAAATAACTGTTTCCGTGATATCAGTTCTTTTCAAAATTATTCAGGGCAATGTTTACATCATGAGGATATATCTGGTTAGACCTACTGAACCAGAACTTCCAGGAGCGGGAGCAGACATCTGTACTGTAAAATCATGCCCAGGAGGTCTTGAGTAATCAATCAGATTTGAAATCACTGTTTTGGCCTATTATATTTTCAGATGTGAAAAGCTGGCCCCCTCCCAAGGAGGCTATTTCATCTCTGTATAAAGCTTTCTAATTCTTTTAGGCACACCTTACCCCAACCTGAGTCAAACGCTTTTTTTGCAGACACAAAAAAGGAAGGCTGTGAAAAGGAGAGCAGAATGGCCATGCTGTTGCCATTTCCATAACTGTCTATGTGAATGTTATGTCAGCCATTGACTCTTCCTGTACTCATCTCTGCATTAAAATGTCTCGCTCACCTTCATGTCCCCAGCCCTCTACCTCGTCACACCTCAGGTGCTCAGCATTTGCGTTGCTTACAAAAAATAATTAATGAGGCCATGATCCAAGTCCAATGGTAAGAAACTCTCATCAGCCATCCAGCTTTTGTCTTCCTTTCCTTTAATCCAATTGCTTCTTAATTTTTAGACATTAATTTATCGGGTTTTTCTTTAGGTTCCTCGGTAGCATTTTGCTTTCTTCTCCAAACTCTGCTTCTGGTATCTCTCCACAGTCCCCATTTCTTAAGGATTCCCTTCTTGATCTTCTCTCACAGCACAGCCAATCGATCCTTCATCCTCTCCTCAACTTCCCAGAAGACTGTGAGTCCTTAGAGTATAGAAGCTC
The DNA here is from genome assembly GCF_003009895.1 of Hyaena hyaena. NCBI lineage: Eukaryota > Metazoa > Chordata > Mammalia > Carnivora > Hyaenidae > Hyaena > Hyaena hyaena. The sequence continues at coordinate 1,103,556 of NW_024081203.1, read as the reverse complement.
TCCTGATGTTGCTCCCAGACCGTGACCCACGCTGGCAAAGCTTCTGCTCCCTAGTGGCTCCATGTTTCATGAGGAGTGCTACTAAAATGCAGGCAAGCACAAAGTCTTAATTGCTTGCTGGTGGGCACTGGGCCAACATGCTGTTAGCAGAATGAAACCCAATCTTAAAGAAAAAGTGCTGACCCCCTGCTCTGGATCCGCCAGCCCCATATGGAATGCACGTGTTTTTTGAGGAGATTTAGGCATGGAGATCTTTTTTTCCACTCTTTTGCATGGGGCCGTCAATCTATGGGTTGCTAAAACATTTTATTCTTAATGTAATAACCCTGTCTGCGGACAACTTTAAGAGGCAACTCTGGACTTCTTCTCCCAATTTATGACATGGGAAATTAATATATTCTCATATTTGTGTTCCTTTCTGCAAACATTACTTTCCATGTTCTTTGCAAGAAAGTTGTTACTGTTAAGAATGTCTACACTGACATTTTGAGATTGTCACTGCCTAGTTTTGATGATTTGCTAAGTATTTAGTCTTTGCTAATTAATCTCTCTAAACCTCAGTTTACTTATCTTTATAATGAGAAAAATAGTAATACCATCCTCATATGATGGCTCTGAGGGTATCATGAGATTAAAACTCCTGCCAGTGCCTGGTACAGAGAAAATGTCCAATAAATGTTGGCTCTTAATATTGTTGGTAAAAATAATAGTCTAATAGCTTTCTCATTGTAAAAGCAGCTCAATATATAACATAAAATATTAACACACGCATTTTGGTGTTTAGGGGCTTCAGCCATTTTTTTTATCCCTCATGTCCAGGATTACATTTTGATATATTTCTACTGTGTCCTTTTTTTCTAAAGAGATTAAAAACCTTTCTTCACATTACAAGTAACAAAAAGCAGGCAAGCAAGATAAAGAGAAATAATGGTCCCTAGACTTCCCCCTTTAAGTTTTAATATCACAATGCTAGGCTCCAAACCTTTCACTCTGTGTTCCTCTTTAAATCCTAGAACAATGCAAATTTCCCATCACTGTAAAATGATTGAGATGAGATCAGTATGAACTTTGTTAACTCCCATAGTACTTCAGAAAATGGGACATTCAAATTAATGGTTACAACCTAGATAGTAAAGGTACATTTGCCTTTCCATTTGAATAACATTCCCTTCCCCAGAGCTTGTAATAATCCTTTGTCACACATGATCCTGGAAAGGATTGTTCTGAATGACCCAGAGCTATACCACCTGTATCAAAGTCCTCATTCACATCTTTCTCAGGAACTTTAAAATGCCTTAGTGCGAATAGGATACCTCTGGTGGACTACTTTTATAGCCCAGAGAATGCTACCAGGGTAGCATTAAGATTACACTCTTCATAGGGTAAGTTTTCCATGTGCTATAATACTACATTAAAATTCCAGAGAAAGAATGCCAGTGATTTCTGTTCTCAGTTTCCGTAATATGAATCTATTTGTTGTTATATCAGTTTTTAGCACAGAAAGACTTTATTCCAGAACTCTACTATCAGCAACTTATACATATAAGTACTACATCCAACGTTAAAAATCACCTTTGTCATTTTCTTGGTAAACATTAAGAGCCAGACTGGATGAGAAAGACATCATCCATATGGTAATTTGATATCTTTGAAAATCAGGGTAGGCCATTTAAATTGCTAAGTTCAATAAAATGCCATTAAAGATACCTTATTCTTTTTCTCCCCAACCAATTCTGAACCCAGGAAAGGGTTACCAAGAAAGCTTGAATAGTATCTTGTTTAACTTTAAATCAGATATGGCTCCATTTATTTCTTCAAAAAATGGTAAGAATTAATTAATATTAATCTACAATCACATTGATGGAAAAATTAATGGAAATTTTAATAAAAATATAACCTTAACAGGATTTGAAGTTGTCCTTTAGAATAGAAAGCCAACACTTTATCCACCAAGCAACTCGTCCTCTGCAACCAGCTGATGAAATTATAAAAATTCACTGCAGGATAATTCTTCTTCTTTCTCTCTGCATAAAAGAAACATTTTTGAAAACTACAAAAAAGACATTAAATATTAAAGTAAATATAGAAATTGGCCAAGCCTATTCAATGTAGAATATATATTTATTTAGGGAATTAAGGTGCTTGTTCATCCAAAGAGATTTATTCTCTCTCCTAAACTATCAGGGCTTTGGTTGATATTTTTTACACTATAGTTTCCAAGAAGAGTTGATAATCCTAAGTAAATAGGTCATATTATTTTGGATGACTGAAGTCCAGAGAACTATAAAATGACAGCTTAGTACTTGGCACATGGAATAATTTTGAATAGGGAGAAATGACATATATTTTGAAAATTGGTTCAATATTAAAACTAAAATGTTCAACAAGTATTTTCTGAAATGCAGTCATATTAATTTTCTTTATTTACTAAATGCTATATAGTACTGAGCCACCTATGCCACACATAGTGGTTACTTACTAGGAGCTTATAGATAAGTAAAAGTTTTACCTTTTTCACTATTTACTGAATATTTATAACATTAGATACTGTGCATTAAAAATAATACAGTGGTATGTATAATATAGACTATTATTTTTCCATTGTATTTGTTTAGTGCTTAGCAATATTTCAGTGCCAATGCTGAATGTTTAAGGCTACTTTTTATGGCACTATATCATCCAGAGATCCATATCAGAAGGCTCTTCTTCATAGCTACAAAATAATAACTTAGCTTTATAGTGATAACCTTAAAGCAAACAAAATATCCTGAAAGCCTTTTTAAATTATCAAAGATAAAACTAATATAAGAAAAACATAGTAATAAGTACCCTCTGATTATATTCTAGCAATTTGAAAATTGATCATATATATATATATAGTTACTCTCTGCAAAGAATAATTTTTGATTGACTAAAACAATGAATCCCTGACTAAACCTAAGGACAGAATTGACAGTTCTAGCAAAACAGTTAGACCCACTGGTGGACATTCAAAGTGAAGCAGAAGCAAAGACCCTGACTTCTTTTCTGTTTATTTTTACAATTCAAGTCATGTTTACAACAGTAATGTGGGAAATGATCTTGTCTTATTCTTCCTTTCAACTACCTGATCTCTTGGAAGCAGTGTCTTTATTCCAAAAGTGTAAGGAGATGAGACACGAAACTGAAACTCACTGATTTTAGAAGGGAGCAGCTTTTCTCCTGAAGTATTCTTCAACTTAAATATTTTCCTTAACACTAGGCAGGAATGAGCCTAGTGCTGGAGGCCTCCAGGAGTCTGTGACTGAAGGGGAACTTGTAGGAGCCAATTCTCCTACTCAATAAATACTCTTAAACATGTCTCCTCGTAGGGGCACCTGGGTGGCTCAGTCGGTTGAGCATCCAACTTCAGCTCAGATCTTGATCTCGCAGTTCATGAGTTTGAGCTCCGAGTCAGGCTCTGTGCTAACAGCCCAGAGAGCCTGGAGCCTACTTCAGATTCTGTGTCTCCTTCTCTCTTTGCCCCTCCCCAGCTTGCATGTCTCTCCCTCTCTCTGTCTCTCAAAAGCAAGTAAAAAACATTTTAAAAAACTTTTAATGTCCCCCTGTATTATTTGACTCAATATTTCTCATTTTATTTTCTTGCTGTCAATATAAAATGTGTGAAATAATATTGCAGATGCAAAATGCCTACATGCTCTAGCAATGACCGAAGGTAACATGAAACAAATGAATAAACATAAAAGAAGTATATTTTGAAGAAAAAAATGTACATCTTCTATCTGGAGACTGATTAAACTCTGATATTAACAAAGCCAAGCCACATAATTTAATCAGTTCAAAGAGTATGTGTGTGTTCAAGAGTTCATTCCTTGCAAAGAGACGCTGTTGGTTGTCACAGCTCTCTGGGGTTTGGGTACTGGCTTCTAGTCAATAGAGGTCAACGATACCATTAAACATCCTGCAGTACACAGGAGAGCCCCACACAAGAATGATCCGACACAAAAAGATCAATACCAGCGAGGTTGGAAACCCTGTCTTAGACCCAGTGAAATTTGGCTAAATCCCACTTAATGTAAGTCATCTTCAATTTTCCATGTCATTTACTTTTCTCCTAGATTCAAACGAATAGAAGAATATATGGTACAATATATATCTTTGAAATGAAAGACCTTATGCACTGCTCATTTTGAATGTAATATTGCTGTGCCTAAGAGTTCAGAAAAATAACAGAAAGAGTTGTTCCGTGTTTGCCACTGTCAGGACTCTACCACAGATACCCCATCTGGTGCAGTCTGATATGGATAATAATGGTGGCGTGTTCTTGCTGTCTTGACTGTAGTCATTACTGTGATGTTATTTTAGGACTAAGTAGTGTTTGCCCATTGGACCATAAAAGTGTGTCATGTAAATACAGGTTTTAGAACACACAATAGTCTGTCCATGTGTAGAAATATTCAGGGGAAAAACCTCATAAAATGCTTTTTAATAGTATTTGTTGGGCATGTGAAGTAATTCCTTTTCAAAGTTAAATCACTTGGAAAAAAGGGAGCTTCTCTTTTCAAAGACCCCGTAAGTAATTATGCTGCATTATACATCATTCATATGTCAATGCAGATTTTGTTTTTAAATGGAAGGAGTTTTGAATGACACGGTACCAAGCAAATGTCCAACATTAACCAAACCTTTTATTTATTTATTTACTCTCACCTGAATTGCTCTTTGAAATTGAATTGGGGGTAGGGGGTTAGTATTTATGTCGCCAGCAACCTCATATTTGATACATCATCCTAGAATTAAATTCTGAACACCAAAATATCTCATAGAAAAGAAATTACAAATGAGAATAACCCTCAAAAATATCCTTAACAACAGTCGAGGCACTTTTCTCAGTAGGTATTATATTTATATTGAGAGCAAAAAATAAAATGGGAAATATAAAGGGTGAGAATAGTATTTAGAAATTCTATACTTTGAATCATACATAGAATTGTACACTTAGACATGACGTGTGTGATTGTATTGTTGGAAGCTTGAAATATATACTGCGTTGAGGTTTCCCCCATCCCTTAACAATGATGAACATTTTCTTATTGATATCAATTTATAATAATGACAGACAGTAAAATTTATAGTTATATAAAATGAAACTGTCCAGATTGGACCAAGTGACTTGATGATACACAGAACAATCAGAGTTATTAAAATGGTGAGTGGCCTAGAGACCCTCAGATGCTTCTCAAAACAAATCATCTTGACAGGAAGAAAATTTTACAAAATAAAGTTTATGTGCCTTCTGCTATTTATAGACATTTTTAAACTCGAGTAACAACTCCAGAGAATTATTGGAATGTTATTCTTCAAAAATAAAATGCCAAATATTTGTAAATGCTATATTATACTCAGATTTTATTTAATTCTAGTATTTTAAGAAATGTATGTGGAAGAGATATAGATAGATAGATGATAGATAATAGATAGATGATGAGAAAGAGAGAGAGAGAGAGAGATAATAGACAGGACAGACACTTTTTTTCTTCCAAATTCCTTCCCTCATTTAAAAGAGAGTTAAACCCATTCTAGTAAGAGTCAGTTTTACATTGGACTTCATTAACAAATATTTAGGTCAACCAAGCAACTGCTTCAAATTCATTCCTCAGTTCTATTCTCTAAGTTTTTAAATTGGAAAGAAAGAGTGATGAAAACATCATTTTATCTGTGCAGTGACATACTCCTAGTTTTAAGACATACTGACCAGTTTCATCTTTTTCTTTAATATGCATAAGTTTCCAGTTCTTTGACATTGTCACACAAGAAAATATCACTTTAAGAATTTGCCCTGAGACCTACTCAATAACATGATAGTTTACATGTCTCTGAATGAATCTTCTTCCGTTCAAAAAAATACCAACCAGTGAGAGCTGAGATGGGGAATTCTAAAGCAAGACTGTCATGCTCGCTTCGGCGGCACATATACCAAAATTGGAAAGATACAGAGAAGATTAGCATGGCCCCGACACAAGGGTGACATGCTAAAGCAAGGCTGTCGTGCTGAATTTTCAAGCGACAGAGTACTGCCTGTACATCCTTACACAAGTTAAGTAACTACCTGTGGTTGAGTTTCCTTATCTCTAAATGTTGATAGTAAGAGTCACTTCCTCTTAGGTCAGTTCCTCCTAAGATTTTACAAGGATAAAATGCTTTAATACATATGAAGACTTTAAAATAGTGTCTGACATACAGTAACACTATATAAGAATTAGCTATTTTTGAAAATATTTTTAATATTCTTTTTTCATTTGAAGAATAACTGTATGAGCCTTGACTAGAGCTACAATTTGTTCATTGTGTATTTGTTGTGGACACCAGGGTAAGTAACCTCAGGCTACCTGAAGTTTAAATATGAACATTTTTCCACTAACCTAGTAAAAACACTAGCCTTTGCACAAAGACTAGGACAACTAAGTGTAGTATTAAAATCCTGGTGTAAATGTCCAGTATAAGCTTTTGGTAATATCAAGGACTTTAATCTCAATATTTCTATATTATAGGTTTGCTTTTCATATGTAATAAGTCAAAAGAGAAAGGGTCCATGAAGGGAAAACTAAAAATCATTTCTAATACATGAAGTTCAATTTAAGATAGAAGGATATACTATTAGACCTAAATATTTTTGTTTTCCATGTGATTACTCAAATATACTGTCTCGTTTCCATCAAAGCCCTTACCGAATAGTGCTTTCATACAAATTAGATGAGTCAATTGGCCCAAGTGCAAAATAATTTGAGCAATATTGAGTATCCCAATTTTATCTGATGTGCACAGGATAAGATCTGATAGTGAAGCTTTTATGGCAGTTGAGGCCATTTTAAGATTTGCATTAAAGTTAAGTTGCTAAATCTGTAGGTAGCAAATATCATCCTAATAGAACCTAACAGACCTATTTTTAGCATAGCCTAATAATCTCGTTTTCTGTCAACATCAGCAACCTAATCTCATACTACTTCTACCTTTGCTGACTAATCTCCAGCCACAGTGGCCAGGTTTTAGTGTCTCAAATGAACTAATGTCCTTTTTTTCCCCCATAGAAATGTAAGACAAATGCAGTTTCAACCACCTAGAATATTTCTTCTCTTTTTCACCTACTTAGCACGTCTCTATTGGGATATAATTTGAACTGTCATTTCTTTCAACCTCTAAAATACAATGTCTTCTCATTATATTATCTTATACCTTCCTGTACTTTATTGTGTAGCACTAATTTAACATAGCAGTTTATCATTTCTTTCATGACCTCTTCCCCAGTAGACTAGAAACTTCATGAGGATTTGGTGCTTGCTGTGTGCTCAGTTTTGTACTCTATTGAAATGATATTGATGCCTTCACCTCAATAAAATGTATACTGATATCCTACTCTTCTCTTCTGACTTTTGACTAATTTGAAATTGTGTTCTTGACAATTCCACTCAATAGAGTCAACACAGAAGTCTTGACCTGCTCCCATAGCACCTAAATTCTCCACTACAGATGAGAAACCTCGTCTTACAAAGAATACTTCTACTCACTTACTGGTCAATCCAGTAACCTGGAAATCATCCTTTACTTCTCCCTTTTCCTCACTCTCCATTTCTAAATCATCACTAAATTCTGTCCTCTTTATGCACCATATGTATGTAATGTGTCTACATCTCTTCTCCACAATCACCACATGTATCATTCAGGATCCTTCCATGAAGGAGTGACCTGCTTCAAAGGCATAATATGAAGAAAATGCTGAGCAAAAACATATTTGAAGATAGGATAAGATTTGTGGAAACCAACCGGAAATGCTTCAAGACCCCACAGGTAGGAGCAACAGGAAGCTGTTGACAATGTAGGCTCAAAGGGTAAGAGGAAGGAGCACTTACTGGAAACTAGAGAGGGTAACTCCCTAGTGAGAGGTGTCTGAGATACACCATGTCCTTTGACAGAAGGCACAAGTCAAGGCAAAGAAAGAGCAGGGAAATAAACACCGAACCTCATTCTGTTGCCAACTTCCAGTCTTGGGCTGGTATTTCCCATTAGCTAATCCAAAGTGGAATTTAAAAGACAAAAATAACCACTTTCTATCATTCATAATCATTAACATTTTTGAGGGCCATAAGGCATGTACAGAACAAACTGAAAGTGTTCTGCACACCATTTTTCTCCTAGCCTTTGTCATTTTTTACCTGAGCTATTGCAATGGTCCACTAACTGGTTCCTCTGCTCTCTCTGTCACAAACATCTCTATTCAATCCATTGTCCTACGGTAGTAAGATTCTCTTCTTGGGATAAAACCTATATGAAGCTTTTCTGCTTAAAGTATATCTGTCAGTATTTATCTTTTACTCCTAAACTCCCTGTTTCAAAATTGTATACGTTTTAGGGGCACCTAGGTGGTTCAGTTGGTTGAGCACCTGACTCTTGATTTTGGCTCAGGTCATGATCCCCGGGTTGTGGCATCAAACCCCACATCAGTCTCCACACTGAGTATGGAACGTGCTTAAGATTTTGTCTTTCCCTCTGCCCCTCACTCCCATTTGTGCTCGCTCGCTCTCCCTCTCTCTCTCTCTCTCAAATAAAAAAAAAAAGGTAAAAATAAAATAAAATAAAATAGTATAATTTTTATTATAAAGGTTCATTTTCTTAAACTTTTCCACACTAGACTGAGTTCTGTGAAGGCAGGCGCTACCTCTGTTCCTCTGAGTCTCTTATCAATGTGACTACAATGGAGTAATGCTAAATTAAGATTGGATGAATTAATAAATTTTAGAAGACAGAGTTGTAATTTTTTAAAATTTATTTATTTATTTTGAGAGAGAGAGAGAGAGAGAGCATGCAAGAGCAGGTAAGGAGCAGAGAGAGAAGGAAAGAGAAAATCCCAAGCAGGCTCTATGCTGTCAGTGCAGAGCCCTATGCTGGGCTCAATCCCAGGAACTGTGAGATCATGACCTGAGCCCAAATCAAATGCTTAACTGACTGAGCCATCTAGGTGCCCCAGATTTGTGTTTTTAAAAGCTTCCCAGGTGATTCTAGTGTTCTAGACTAAAAATAATAATTATTATTATTGGGATAATTAATCCTCTAATGCTCTAGATTATAAAGAGAATAATTAGTAAAATTAATCCTCATTCATTTAATTAAGGTATTACATGTTAAATAGAAGTTCACAATGTGTTCATGAAATGTGTTTCTTAGCTCAAGGTTTTCATGTCTTTTTGTTTTATTCCTGTTTCTTTTTTCCCTTTCAAATATCAAGTTTAACCTTGATTGGGCAAACCAAGTGTTTCTCCCTTTTAAAAGCTCATATATGAACAAACTCATGGTGAGCCAGTTCACATCCAATCTTCACATTAAAGGAGAGGAAATACTTCCCAAAGAAGTGCTTTCATGTCTTCTCATTATCAGACAGTATAGAAGAAAATTTTTTTTCTAAAATTTAAACACTTAACATTTTTAGATATTTAAGAACCACTATAGAACTGAGGTAATTTCACTGAGTATTTTAATATTAAATAGCTTTTTAAAATTTATTTGGATCACAGGCCCTTGAGGTTCCACATACCTGGCTCTGACATTTTCCATTTCATTTCTGATAATTTTTTAAAAATAAGTTTTTTCTATCTCATGTGATATGAAGCCAATATTATCTTATCTGTGTTCAGATAGTTATGTATATTTGATACATCTGCCTGTTGTAGTATTGAAACAATTCTATTTCTGTGACACATTTTCTAACAGCACTTTTGCCAAAGATGCTCATATTTCAAAATCTACTATTTTGATAGTTAAACAAATATTAATAAATTAGTTAAATACTATAGCATTGGGAGACATGAATAATTCTCATGATCTCTAATTGTTTTTAATAAAATTAGTTCAATAAACTTGTGTGATAATTAAGGAATACATACATACACACACACACATATAAACACACCCACCTATGTAAATATGTAAAATTACTTATGTTTAAGCATAGAGATGAATGATGGCTATACATTTATCTCATTCCTCTCCTTAAAAATGAAATGTAAGTAGAATCCCTAATTTACTGAAAATAATTGTGTTAACAGCAATTTATTAGAGAAATTCTCTCATCTTCTGCATTTAATTTTGAAAAGGGCACTAGCTCTAACACCTCATCTCCAGCATTTCCATTAGCAGACTGCCCTCCCCTGTGTCTGTATGAATTAACATCCATCCTATGTTGTAATCAAATATTTGAATAATTATTCTTGGCCAAGTTAGAGGTTGCAAACCACAATATACATATGAAATTGTAGTGACATGCTTTCATTAACGAATTTATGAAACCTGAGGTATTTCTTTATTAGGGCCCCCAATAGGTGAGTGCTATACTTAAATTAATACCACTAAGATTTGCAGAAAAATTATGCTCTTAAATTCTGATTCTGAATTATTCAATTTCTACCTCCTCCCAAATACAGTCATTACTGATATTGTTGTTTCCATCCTTGTTTATTCTACTATATATTTAAGGGTTAGATAATTTGGTTTGTTCTACAGTTCCCTAACTGAAATGAGGCATGTCCATTTAATCTTTCCAATATGGTTATATTTTCCACAAAGGCAAGGCAGTGTCTTATATCCCTTGGATCTCTCATGATTTCCAGCACAGTTCTGGACATGAACAAATATTCAATAATTACATATTATTTGCTCCATATATTTACTCAATCCTAACTGTTAAGAAATATTATACAATTTATTTAACAATGCTGGGGGTGATAAACTAAAATCAAGTATCTGGCATTTACTCCAAGAAAAACTTAAGAAGCATTTACTTAGGGAATCTATTTTGCCGGGTCTTTACTTGGTATTAGATGTGATCAATATGCCCTGACTGCTAATGTGAGTAATAGGATTACTTTCATTTTCAACCTCAAGGCTTCAAAAATGAAAGGAAGTAGAATCCCGAAGCCAAGTGCTACAAGTCACAGGGGGAGGGGTGGGGAAGGGTAAGTAGAAGATAGGCCCTCCATCTTGGGCTACTTACCTGTGTGGTACAGATAATGATGAGTGACTAGGGCAACAGCCTGCAGACCAAACATTGCAACTCCAAAAATGTAAGGGCTCTGACTTTAATGTTTACTTCTTTCATTGTAGACTTTATTACAATTTCAAATAAATAAATAAATATTTATTGAGTATTGCTAAATTAATACACTGTTAAAAGTTTATAGAGTATTATATTATTTTTTTTCAATTTTAGCTTCTTTTGACCCTCCAGATATTTGATAGAGCAAATGTTTTTTTATCCTTAACCTGATCTTGATAATGATTGAGGAGTAAAAATTGATGTTCTACAGACATATCTATCTCCATTGCCTTTTATTACAAAATCTACATTCCAGTCTTAGGTACTCTACTGTGTTTTAAAATGAATCTAAATATTAGATCCTGGGGAAGAACAACATTTGGGGGGGAAATGCAAATATATAGCAGCTAATGTTAATAGTTACTAATTCTTGCTTATCTACAAGTCTTAAAAGGAAAAGGTTTTCCTACTATTTTAAGATGTTACAGTGTTAATCTACATTTCAATAAGGTATTTAAAGGCAATTCTAGAACTGTCAAGGATCTGCTCTTAAGCTTGAGAGAAACCTACAAAGAGATGTTGGCAATTCCATTTTCTGTGACATGAAAGCATTATTTTATCAAGAAAATGTTATTAGTTCCTCAGACATTTGATACTTTACACTGCAGATTCTCAGAAAGTTCCACAGTTGCTCTCTAGTGCATGGTGCTAAAATATTATCTGTGCAGAATATCCTGAGATACGAAATTTTAAAAAAGTGGTCTGAATAAGCAAAGTTTCCTTTATTTCACTTGGTTCTAGCTCAAAATTATAGCGAAATTGGAAGCTTTGAATAAAGCACTCATATTTGAAAACCCCAAACTTTGAAAGAAGGATTTAAAAGTTCAGGAAAACGTTGGTTTGTGAGCATAATTCGTTCTGGAAACATGGTTGTAATCCAAAGCACTTGTATATCAAAGCAAATTTCTGATTTGTTCCACAACCTAAAAATAGTCATATAAAAATGAGTATAATGTTGTAATATGATATAAAATAATAAAGAATATGCAAAATATAAATAAAAATAAACAAATTGATCTGTACTTACCTTTGAAAAACTTTGTGGCTGGTGTGAGGGAGACAAGAAAAAGGAGGGCTATCGTGTAGGATGAATGTCACTATCACTAACAGAATCACTGCCATCTGTTGGCTCAATGGAATCTTTTTCTTTTCATGCAGCTGGAACAAGGAACCTATCCAAAGACCTCAAATGAAGCAAAGCATAGCTAAACTTATTATTGTATGGAAAAGCAAAGGCCTGTCCATAGGTGTTTGAAGTGACAAAAACTACACTAATGCCAGCTGTGAGCACCTTCCAATGTTCTGAAAAGTCACCGATTTCTGCCAAACACCAGGTCCTGAGACCAAGCATCAAGTACAGGAGATGATCACCTACAATCCCACAGCAAGAGAGAGAGAGAGAGAGAATCATTGGCTCAGTTGTGATCATGTGATGTTTGGTGTCATGTACTAGTCGTATTGCAAGACATCGCTTGCTTATCAAGTTAAAATGTATTAGAAATGTTTGCTCGTCTTGTGGAGCACTCACAGAACAAGTTACTCACAATCCAAAAGTTTTGCTGTATGTGCTAAATTACGTTTAAATGTTTGTTAAAGATTCACAAATTAGGAGAGTCAAATCACAAGCAACCTTTTGATATTACTATGTAGGCTTGTGTAATAAGGGAATGTACTGCATTTCTCATTCTGATATGTTTCTAAAAAATGAGAAGGGTTTTTCTGAGTCAGCAAAAAATTCTTGACCCGAATAGCCCAGAGTTCTACAGATTTAGGTACAAATGCTTGAGCCAAGATAAACTTTAACTTCTTATTATTGTGCATCTCTTCTCTTTTCCTATTCTATCCCTTACTGCACTGTTTCCCAAAGTATAGCAAGCTTATCTGATGGTTGACAAGATTAGTTGAGGCAACGCATGAACAGATTTTATTATTTAAAAGTTGAAATAATTGCACATTTAGTTTAACATGTGCTATATAAAAGAGAATCAACACATTAAAAATAGCTTAGATACTAGGGAATATAGGCAATATTTAGGTAATATTTGAGATTTTTGAAAGGGTATTGATTTAAAGAAAGATATTAAACAAGTACTAGTATAGATGGCACATAGCTATGGCAAAAAGTGAAGGTGGGACAGAAAGTCTAAAATAGAAGAGACACTGTCCATGGTACTCATTGTTCTCATTCTTCTCAAAGATATATTATCTCATTCTGAACCCAAGTAAGCCTTTCATTATTTGAAACGTTCTGATACTGCCCTAAAAATATCTTAAAACATCTCCAGCAACACTGTATTCCAAAGCAAGCCTCATACTAAGTCAATAAGTCTAATGTCAACTGCTGTGTGATAGTAAGAAATAATACCAATAAAATATTTTCTTTCATCTTTTCCATCAATGAAAACTATTAATTTTCCTTTTTAAAGCATGTTCTTCTATATATGCTATGTAAATCTTACTTTCCACCTTGTTCTTGCAGTTTTATTTTTAACTATTAATTAATCAAAAGTGCAAAGAAGAGGGATTTTATTTATTTATTAAGGGAACTTACATCTCTAACTCATTTACATATTCTTCCATAACTTTTCATGATGCATTCTAACACCTATGGATGACTTCCATACAGATTAATCTTTTTTAAAAAGCTCTTTTACTGACACTCATTAAATATCCTAACAGATTTGTTTAGAGCACTTGCTCTATTCCAGGCTCTGTTCTAAATACATAGATTATCTTTGTATCATCTCCTTATACCAGGTCTGCTACATACAGATGAGAACGATGAGATAATAAAACATCAAAGGTCTTGTGGTCACTCTAGGAATCATACTGATTTCAGTATCTGTGGCTTTTGCTACTGCATTACATTATTTTTATATAAAATCTGATATCAAGACTTACAATGACTCTTCTTTCATATTTCTTTTCAGCACATGACAGCATCAATCACTCTTTCAATTGTGAATGCCTGTTCTACTTGACCTTGTGATGCTCCCCTCTATGGATTTCCTTTTCACCTTTCTCAAAAATTATATTGTCCTTTACTAATTCCTCTGCCTTATACTGCTTTTATGAATGAGACTTGCACAAGGTAGCATAATTAACCTATCTCTATGTTGTACTTATGGATTCATTATTTAGCATGTCTTTAATATCAACTCAACACTTGGGACAATAGAATGTAAATATTACTAAAACATAGCTATTGCCCTTTGCAGAGTCACTGGTGTGTTTTTCTCCACTAGCTTGAGATACAAGGTCACATCCTATTTTGTTTTTAAATTAATAAATTGTGTTTATATATTTAGTAGAAACTATAGCTACTGCTAACCTTGTTTAACTGTACTTCCAAATACCAGAATGGAGAAAGGGAGAATATCATTCACAAAGAGAGAACGAAGAGATCATCTCTTTTGATGGCAACCATATTATTACTAGCTTTGGTGCTTACTGAGATCAAATGGCACTCCAGTGTGTGCTACTGAAGTTAAGATTTAAATCAATATTAATAGGGGCACCTGTGTGACTCAGTTGAGCGCCTGACTTCAGCTCAAGTCATGATCTCACAGCTCATGGGTTTGAGCCCCGCATTGGGCTCTGTGCTGACAGCTTGGAGCCTAGAGCCTGCTTTGGATTCTGTGTCTCCCTCTCTCTCTGACCCTCCCCCACTCACACTCTGTCTCTCTCTCTCAAAAATAAAAGCATTAAAATTTTTTAATAAAAAAATAAATATTAATATTAGGTTATGCTCATAAGTTTACTCATTCTTCCTTAAATATAAACACTAAGCAAGGGTCTCGGGGCCTTCTTCCTCACCCAATGTGAACCTTTGAGCTGAGGTAATCACTTTAGATCACAACTTCTCCCATGACTATTTCTTCTCTAAGGATTTAATATGCTTTCCAGGACAGCAAAATTTTATTAGAAATATTATAGTCAATGTATAGAGAAGCTTAATGAGTTTTGGTTCTAAAAAAAGAATGGGTTAGGGTCTTTGTCATTGCTTCTTAAGGAGCTCAGGGACCACTATACAAATATAACAAATTTACTTCCAAATAACACAGAGGATTGTTACAGAAAGCCATATTCCTCTGGGGCAATGGGATCCATCCAAAAGTTGAAGGAAGAATCAAAGAATCTCTGTTTCACTATGATAGATTGTATTTGCGTAGTATCTCCTGGAATTGTCTCTTGAAAATAAAGATTAGTCTCTTTTCATAATGTGTGTACACATAATGAATGTGTACATTAAGTAAGGAATGCTTGCATAAATAGAGAAAAAAGAATTTTATTTCAACTTCTTGTCCCAGACATTTTCTCTGATATGATAACAAGCTTTGATTAGGAAACACTTCATACACAAACACTATTATGAACCAGTAAAGAAGTAATAGATGAAATGCTCAGTTTGTGATTAAAGATGAAGTAGAACATGAACAAGGAGACTTAAACAAGAGAGAGTTATGGGGGGAAGAGGACAAGCCATGGAACTTGCTGGAAGACTAGAGCCTGTGGAGGAATATTGCTTATTCAAAGTTTTTAGTCATAGAAGGATCTGAGTACTTTTAAGAAATGGGGTGTCTAATTATTCAAACCTAATTGTTTTGAAATGCTTTCACATAAACTTCCACACTCATCCCCAGCCTTAAGAAATGTCTCCTAACCCAGAGACGTATGCTAGGAGAATTTGGAAAAATGACACAGTTTGGGTTCCTTCAAAAGCAAAGCCTACCTGGACAAATACTTGTGTCCAGATAGTTTACTTATTAAAGATGTGATTCGAAGAAAGAGAACTGAAGAAATGGGGGAATGAGAAAAGGAAAGAAGACAACACAGAGTAATAGCACATCATCAAGATCCTTCTAGTAGGAATTCATTCCTTCATGATTTGGGGGAAATATGCAAATTATCTCTGAAACACAGGAGTCTGGAGTCCTCTGCTTACTGCTTCCTGATTCCCATTGGTTCCCAGAAGTGTTAAATCTGTTCCAGTCATGGACTACACTTATGTCTCGGTTAGTGATCTTCCATTTCATCAAAGATGACCTTGCCACAGAAAGCAGAAAAACACAGTGGATGCCTGAGGTGGGACAATGGCAGCTCCAGCAAGGTAGAATATACTTTCAGTGGCTGAAATCTGACATGGGCTACAGAGGCAGGCTAGAATGAGTGAAGTTATCATTGTGTGATATAATATGGAATAAAATACTAAGCATCAGGACATGAAATGACTTCACGCAAAAGCAAAATTTCAGAACTGTATGTGTCTACAGCAAGTGTCAGGGTCACCGCTAACTCCAAAGGTCTATTTTATTAAAATCTTGGGTCTCACCACCTTACCCAGCATGGTGGGACATTATGCGCATCTCTTTTAGGTGACATTCAGGTGACCATGTTGAGTTCACAGGTAGTCTCTTTCTTCAGACAACTCTTGAGAACAGCAGCCTCCTCTATTCAAAATAGATGAAAGACTAATTTGGGGGAATAAGGTTTTTAAATGTATTATATATTTAAAATATCATATTATTAATATAATTATTATAAATTATTAATAAATCTGAGTTTCAATAACTCTTTTTTACTCCTTAAAGTATTACCACAACGTATATCATTAAAGCACACTATAAGCAGTTTATATTATAGTTACTGTTTTCCTGAAATAATAATAAATAGCAATTATTGAGCCTTCCTCAAGTGCTACCAATCTCCTCACTGTTTTACATGTTAACTCATTTAATTCTCACAACCATACTCTGAGGTAGATGCTATTATTACTCCTATGCTTCAGATGTGAAAATTATGACACAATGATATTAAGTAATTTGCATAAATTCATCAACTAATCAGTGACAGAGCTGAAATTTAGGCCTGAGAGTCAGGGTGCAATCCAACCTTTAAAGCATTAAACATTATGCCTTTTTGGACAAGACACAAAGTTCTTAGAAATCAAGATCCAAAGTACTGTCTATACTATAAGCTGATTACACTGCAGCCAATATTTAAAAAAGAAAGACCTAAATAATTTGTTTCATAAATATAATAGTAACTTTTAAAATGATCTAATATACCTCTCCAGATATGCATGCAGAAGATACTTTAGATTTTATTCATTTTTTAAAAAATTTAACAATACAAACTAGGTCAAGCACCTTTGTTAATTAACTCTATTTCATTAAAATTATGACCTCTGGTTTAAAATGCCTTCACTCTTGTGTGTTAAATTTATGTGGATGGTCCATAAACAGTCCCTAATTAGTCACATGTGTATTCAGATGTGGGCTTGTGTGTTATAAACTAACACTGAAGTGTATAAGGAACTGTCAGTCAGATCAAAAGTCAACTGAAAATCATCCCGTTTGCAAAGCTGAGAGCCTGTCACAGTTAGTTAGTCATAAATGTTTAAAACAGCAACCAAACTTTTATTCTAATTGAGCATGAGTTGAAAGGCTACCCACTTTGATGTCTTTGCTTTTATCATTTGTATATAGCTAAAAAACTACTATTATGCTTTTTTTTAAATCCCTCCTTGGAGTGGTAGACATTACTTAGTTCTGAAAATATACAGGTAGATCAATCTATAATTGCAGGGCCTTTGTACAGTTTCCAGTTATGCCTATAATCTTCTATGTGCAAAAGTTCAAAAGTAAAATTCTTCCCTCCTTTTTCTCTATTTGATCTCTCTCCCCATGTATTGGTGATTCAGGACATAAGGAACACATCTTTGCAATAATATGTAGAGAGCCATCATTTAAAGTGTAATAGTCTGCTTATCCCATTTTTTTCTGCCTTCAGCAGACACAAATAATAGATTTGTTGTTAATATTACACATTTTATCAGAAAAATTTAATGGCATTAATGTTCCCATTCTAGGGATTTACATATTGAGAAACAGAAGTAAAATGACTATTAAAGTCCAAGAGCAAGCCCTCTGGCAATATGGCAAAGATTGCAAAGTGCCAGGCCTGTACCCATTTCCATTTTTTTTTTATTTTTTATTTGAACAAAACCCCTGCATCCAGAGTCTTTACTGTACAATTTTATGGCCAACAGCATTATTGATTAGGATAGCTAATGCTGGAACACTCTTTAGACTCCCCAGATGACTGTAGCTGTTCCCATGCATGTCACTTTTTCTGTTATAAGCTCCTCAATAAGTTATTATTTTTATTGAAATAGTCAAATATCCTGTAAAGATATTTAAATAATAAGAAATAATATATATTTACATATGCAATTACCATTTTCTCTTCCCTTTATTCTTTTGGGTAAATCTCAATTTTCATCCACCATTTTCCTTCTAAAGGACTTACTGTAATAGATCTTGTAGGGCAAGTCTGCTAGTGATGAATTTCCTCAGGTTTTACATGTCTGAAAATGTCTTTATTTTTCACTTTTGGAGAATATATATATGCCACTTTTGAAATTCTATTTTTTAATGTTTATTTACTTTTTTGAGAGAGAGAGAAAGCAAAAGAGTGCACAAGTAGGAGAGGGGCAGAGAGCATTCGAGAATACTAAGCAGTCTCCACACTGTCAGCACAGAACCTGATGCGGGATTCACTCACAGGAACCCTGAAATCGTGGTCTGAGCTGAAATCCAGAGTCAGATGCTCAACCAACTGAGTCACCCAGGTGCTCATCACTTTTAAAATTCTCAATTGGTAAGCTCTGGTTTTCAGTACTGCAAAATGTGGTTCCATTATCTTCTCACTTGCTTTGTTCAGACAAACAACTGAATGTCATTTTTATCTTTGTTCCTGTCTTTTTTCTTCCTGAATATTTTTAAGAGTTGCTCTTCATTTTGAAGAAATTTACTATGATATGCCTTAGTATTTTTTTTTCATATTTCATATGTTTGGAGTCCTCTGAGCTTCCTTGATTTGTCAAGCTTACTGTTTTCATAAAGTTTGGAAAACTTGGGGGCATTATCTCTTTAAATATATTTTCTTTCTCTTCTGTCTTTTTCCTTCTCATGGGACAACAATTACATCTATATTAGGCCACTTGAAATTGTTCCATTGCTCACTAATAGTCTCTTCATTTCTTTACGTCCTTTTTCTCCCTTTGCTTTATTTTGGATGCTTTTCATTGCTAAATCTTCAGATTCACTGTTATTTCTTTTGTAATCTCCAATCTTGTAGTTAATTCTACCCAGTGTATTTTTTTAATCTCAGATATTATAGCTTTTACTCCAAAGATTTCATTCATATTTTCCATGTCTCAAACATAACTCTTTAGACATATGAAATAGTCATAATTACTGCTTATTTTATGACAACTATTGTAATATTGGTTTTATTAATAATTTAATATCTATGTTCATATGTGTCAGTTTCCATGGTCTGATTATGTTCCTCATTAGGGGTCATATTTTCTTGCCACCTTATTGCCTGTTGATTGAATGTCCAACATTGTGAATTTTGCCTTGTTGGGTGTTGGCTATTTCTCATTCCTATGAATCTTCTTGTGCTTCCTTCTGGGTGCTTTTTATTTGATTCTGTGAGCTGCCCCAATAGTACGACCATAAACCTTGGAAAATATCTGATTTTCTCAATTATTACCTTTATGATTTGTTATTCAGGTCCTCAGGAGTGTTCAGAAGGGGATAAGTATTCCACAATACTGAAGCAAGACCTTCCTGAGTATTCTCTCTAAGACTCTGTGAGGTAAGAGTTTTTCTAGGCCATTCTGTGGAGGTAAGCACTGTTCCTGGCCTTGTGTGAACAACAGACACTGTTCCCGCTAATCCTTTAAGTTGGTAATTCTCTAGCCTTTGGTCCCTTCCTTACATGCACGTAGTGCTCAATGCTCTGCTCATCCTAACAGGGGATCCACTGCACATGCCCCCTTTTATTCCACTTTTTTCTTCAGGTACTTTGTGAACTCCAACTGCCTTGGTTTCCGGGGACTCTCAGTTATCTCTTTTCAGCTGTGCAGTTCCTCTGGGCCCTGTTTCAGTTTCCCTTCCTTCTGCCGCAGCCAGGAAATTACTAAGGCAGTAAACTGGGGCAAACTTAGGGCTTCTTGTGTGGTTTGCATCTCTCAGGTATCCCTGTTTTTCATCATCTGATAGCCAGTGTCTTGAAGCTGTTGCTTCCTTTATTTTGTGTGACTTTGTTGTTGTAGTATGTTTCAGACGGAAGGGCAATTCCAGCCCCTGTTACTCCATCTTTCCCAGAACGATTTCTGTTTGGGGATGGAAAACATAAGAACTTAATACATCCTAGGTACTAATCTAAATGTTTTACAGATACTAAATCATGGGATTCATACAATAACTCATGAAGTAATATTATTATTATCTCCCAGTGATAGACATTGTTGGTTACCTGCACAATATTAGCATTACCTTCTTTTACCTTGAAAATAGTGATTCAGTTTAGTTCCCTGGACATCATTATGTCGCTGATGTATAAATCCACCAGAAATTACATTTTTGATGAAATGGGTAACTTTCCTCATCTCCTAAATTCATTGAATAGTATATATTTCAGAATCTTGGTAAAGAGAGCAAGATTCCTTTTAAGACTTATTTTTTTTTAAAGATACAACTAATTTCTCAAGATGTGATGTTCAGGAAAAAGAATGACAAAGTCCTTAGAGGCACTTGGGTGGCCCAGTCAGTTAAGCATCTGATGCTTGATTTCAGTTCAGGTCATGATCTCAAGGTTCATGGGACGGAAACCTATGTTGGGCTCTATGCTGGCAGTGCAGAGCCTGCATGGGATTCTTTCTCTCCCTCTCTCTCTGCCTCTCCCCTGCACATGTTTTCTCTCTCTAAAAGTAAATAAATAAACATTAAAAAACATAAGGCTATTTTAATTATATCTCCTAATCGTGTGTGGATGACACATACAAATTGCTCTCCTATTTTCTGTTACACATTATCAGCTATTGCCTTGGTTTTTTTTCTATTTAAAAAAAACCCAATAAAATAGCATTTTCATCAAAAGATGATACTAAGAAATCATAATATTCAACGGGACAAGTAAGCTCCAAGAATGTACTACTTTAATACTGTAAAATCTATTCTCCGCTAATCCCACACTCAGCTAATATAACATACTGAACCCTAAAGAATATAAATTTATGTATTGAAACTTGCACTATACCTAATACCTATTAAATAACAAAAGTACAGAAACAGAGACAGTTAAAAAGTATAAAAAATGCACATCTGTTACTAGTTGAGGGTATTTTTCTGATTTTTCTCTTTTAGAAAACATCCATGAGAGGAAATATAAGATAGATTCAGAGTATCTGAAGAGAAAAAAATACTGTGAACTAGTAAAAGGATAATTTTTAAGAAAGAATAATTTGTCAAGGCAATTAGACGTATGAAGAAAGATTTGACAAAAGACATAAGGTTGAAAATGTTAATAGTTTAGAAGCATTGCCCACCAAGGTTTTTCTGTGATGTAAGTCTCCAGCATGAAAATATTTGCTGAAAGCTTTCATATTAGGACTATATATGTTGTATTTAAGTAAAGCACACAGAGAAAATGATATATGATTTCTGGATCAAATTGGTAACTGCAGTTAAAATGCTACCCAAAACTGTACTTTTAGGAATCAAATGGTAGGCAGATACAACAATCTTGTTTCATTTGGAATTAAACCGAGAAGGATATAAAACTGTGAAGTAATATAGAAGCAAAGATGAGAAAAACAGGAATAAAGTTACTTTTAAATTCTTTATTATAAGGCCATGATATTTATAAATGTCAGCCTCTGGTCCTCTAATCTAGGAAATGATACACCATAACCTCCCGTTAGGTGGAGGTGATCATATTTCCCCACCTTCCTGAAATTTTTAAAGGTGGTTGCATTACCCAACCCAGATATATCAATTCCCTTATGAGAATATTTCATTTTGGTGACACTGAAGGGAAAAAAAATGGTCTTCCATCTTTTAACACCAAACTATAAGGATATATGTAAAACTATTAGTACATTTTTCTACACAAGTTGGTAAAAATGGATAAAGAAATGAAGTTACAAAACTTTTTTAAAAAGAAGAGATAGATTAAGAAAAACAAAAATATTGAGAGAAAAAAGTAGTTTTAGTAGTACTGAATCTCCGGTTCCTGTTTCAGAGGTTGTTGGGTGATTCTCCAGATCCTCCATCTTTGAATTTGATTCAGTGAGTTGCCTCAACTTTACTACAATTAACCTCTATTTGCCTTGAATTGGTCTGGTAAGAGTTGTACTTCTGTTACTTAAACTGACATAATATGGGACCAAGAGAAAATATGAGCTGAGTTGATCATTTTGTGACTGAACAGCATGAAACTTTCTAATATTTTACATGTAGAGGTTAGAGTTTAACAGTACACTCTGCATGGACTTGCACCTTGGCTCAAGTCAATTCCAAATGTCTAAATTCTAGGCTAATGATGTCAGTTTACATGTCCCCTGAAATCTATATATTTAATGAAATGTAAAAAAGTTGAGAAATTGGGGACTCTGAATGTGAATTAGAAATACTATTTTGAGGCACCCTTATACTCTTAGCTTTATTAAAAATAAAATGTTTACTCATATACCATATAAACAGAAGTATAACCTTCTAAAAGAAAGTGAGTTTTATACTAAACAATTATTAAAATGTTTATGTTTTATGAGTAGTTAAATCTGGAGATTGAATATAATGGTTAAGAAAATACAAAACTATTCTCTTTTATTTTCCTTCTCTATGTCTCTCTTTTCTTATATATATAAAGGGACTCTATAAAAAATAGATATGGTAATGTCTAACTTGATGCATCATAATTTCCCACTGAATTTCTCATTTCTATAATAATACTTTACATGGGAGTAGTCTCTATTGGAATATGGTAGTTGGTAGTGAGCAGGAAGAGGTTGCTGAACTAGAGAAGATATTTCTGAACTCTAATACTAAATGTTTCATATGCTGATTTTTTCTTAGTTATTTGTTAATAAAAAGAGTGTTCCACTACTAAAATTATGTTTGAGAACCTGTGGTTATAGTTCAACTTTGCTTCATCTTGGAGACTCCAGCTTTCACTTAAACTATCAGTCATGACAGAGAGATTCTCTTCACCTCCTACTCAAGACGCATTCTTCCCATCAACTAAAGCGCAGCACAGACCTCAACCTTAAGTGCCCTTTCTTTATCTTTCAATTGGCATATATAATACAAAGAAAAAATAAGTCCCAAGAGGCACCCAAGTGTGTTCCAAAGACAATGGGTCAGTGTTAGAAGAGAGGGGAAATTGTGAATCCTGTATGGATTTGGGTATTGGTCACTCAGATTGTCCTCTGGCTCTGTTGGCCTCCTGCCTGGCTCCCGGGGAAAGGGGGAAGTTTGCAAAGATTGACAAAAAGCTGAAAGAGCTCTTTCATTAGAATCTCTGAAAGATTTTGGAAGCCCAAGGCAATTATACTTTGCAACCTCTATCCTAGTGGGATCAAAGGGGGTGGGGGTGAGTAGAAGAGTGTGGGGTGCTTTTCCCTCTTCAAGGTTTCTATTGAGCATGAAAATGTCACAGCATCTGAGCAGTTGATCAGCTGACAACTGGAATGCGGCAGAATTGGAGTGGTATTTCACTGTGGTCAGTCTTGGAGTTTTGGTTGCAGCATTGATAATTTGGGATAAAATCAAGAGCAGTTGGAGATGGCAGGGGGGAATGCTTATAGCGGCCTTAATGTCACTGAAAGACCTAGGGCAGGAGAAGAAAGGAATGGTAAATGCATGCAGTGATTGTGAAGACTGCCTCTTGAGCACAGCAAGACAATTTGGGACCTATTTTGCAAAGGCGACCACGTTGCAAAGGGTCTGAGATCCACTAATTTCCACAACAAGTTGAATTATGTGCTGTGAGAAAAAGAATGAGATATCCTACTTGTAGTAGGAATTTGCAGAGAGCAGAGTTGGAGGAATTCTGGATCCTTGGAAACTGTAAAGCCCTCAATTCAACCATCTTCATTGAAAAGCATCTCAATATGAATGATTGTGTACATTCTGAAGACTTTCTTATGTCTAACCCATCACCAAATCGTTTCCTCTGATACAGAACATTACAGTTGGTCAAGAGCTCAGTCTTCTCATCAAACAAATTACAGGTTTGAATCCTAGGTCTTTCACATGTTTTTGACCTTGGGCTAATCACTTCATTTCTGTGAGCATCCACTTCTTTATCTATATAGATGCAATAGTAATTCTACCTAACTCATAAGATTCAGTGAATATCAAATAAGGCAGAGTACATAGTAAGTGCTCAATAAGTATCAATTAAGAGTCATTTTTAAACCAAACTTATAACTATAACCATGATTAGCATGTGCTATACTGGATTCTTTCTTACTCTTTTCATAAATGATATCTCAATGTCTTTTTCACTAAGGAATGTCATAATTATTCTGTAATGTTTTATAGCTGTAAGAGAAGTTGTACTTGGTCTGAGTCATCTTTTCAAGATTCATAAATAACTTATTTATGAATCAATTTGGTCAGTTTCTCAAACTCATGTAATTATATATAGGGGCAATTAACTAGTATATACAAAACTATATCTTACCTTGATGGTCGGCAAGCCAGCCAGATAACATATTTAAGTACCTACTCTGTACGAAGAAATATATCAGGTTCAACAGATCTAGCTCTGAGCAAAAAAAAAATACAGCGTTTTTTCCTCCTGGGTTCCCAGAACTATTTGGAAGAAATGTTTACGTGGACTAAAGCTCCCAGAGGTCAGGTGGGGATATATATTTGGGGGTACGTTTAACTCCTGTTATTTTGATCTTATAACCCTCCAGGCACGATTGGCCTGGGGAAGCATGGATTTCACTTTGCTGGCTTAGAAATAGAAAGTCCTCGAGAAAGCAAGCCTTGTGTCTGGAAAATCGAGGTGGGAACACAGAAGAACCCCGTTGCACCTTTTGCACTGAATGGAGACGTGGACCAAATGAGGCACAAGACTCATGACTCTTAGAGCAAGTGATGAAATTGAGAACCACAATGGGTACTATAGAACACTGTTAATACTTAGGTGTGTGTAAGTCTGCAAAACATCATTACTGTCTAAGGACTAGAAAAAGGCTTGTGTTTTATTATTGTTTAATATATTACACAAATTATTATTAAAATAAAAATATATCACCATAACAACTTTTTCTTGAAATATACTAGAATGAAAAATAACTTCACCTCATTCATTATATTTATGAATTTTTCCAAAAATACTAAGCTAAGTTCTGTTCGGTGAGTAATTTAAAAGAAAAACAAAAGCTTAAAAGGCACCTCTTAGCAACTTTAATAGTATTATTAGAAGGATGACTAGAATTTCATGTAGTAAGGTGAGGGAACAAAGAAATATATCAAGATTTCAAAGAACTTAAGAAAAACTCAAGATATACTTAAGGTTGAGGGTCTGGTTTGCTTTATTCTGCAGAATGTGTATCTGCCATGCATAAGAAAATTTAATTTACAAAATGAAAAGTGACTAAAAGCACAAAACCAAAATATATCAGAGTAACTTAAATGCCAAATGTTTTATATTGTCTAGAGTAGTGCATTTCAAAAATTTATGTGCACATCGATTGTCAAAGGATTTTGTAAAAATGCAATTTCTGATTCAGTAGGTTTGGGATATGCCCTGAGATTCTGCCTTATGAGCATCCTGCCAGGTGATGCTGATGTTACTGCTGCACTGATCATAATTTTGTTTTATTTAAGTTTTAAATTCTAGATTCACATGTAGTTGTAAGAAACAATACAAAGAGATACCATTTACATTTTATTCAGGTTGTCCCTGAATGGTACTATCTTGCAACTTTACAAGAAAATCAGTTGGGCATATATATGTGGGTCTATTTCCGGATTCTCTATCATCTTCCATTAATCTTTGCATCCATCCCTTCACCAATACTACACAGTCTTGCTTGCTATCACTATGTAGTAAGTCTTCAAATTGGGAAGACTGATTTCTTCCACTTTTACCTTGTTTTTCAAAATTACCTTAAACCATTTTATTTCCTTTACCTTTCTATATCCATTTAATATGTAGCATTCAGTCTATAGAAGTAGGGAGACGAAGAAGAAGGAAGGTCACTTTTTAAAAGCTTTGACCAGGAAATGATAATGCATTTCTTCTAGACATATTCCTTTGGCTGACACTCAGTTACTTGATCATATATATCCACAAAAGAGACTAAGAAATACATTTAACTGTGTGTCCAATGGGATAGGAGGCAGACACAGATTTTGATAAGAAGTATTTCGTAAGATATCTTTGCCATGAAAAAATAAAGTCAGACAATTGTCTAGCAAATGTAAATTTATAAAACATGGAAGAGTTACAGTTTCAGCACATATATTAGCTTCCTGTGGCTTCTGTAACAAATTGCCACAAACTTGGTGGCTTAGAAAAACGCAAATTTATTACCTTACAGTTCTGGACTTTAGATCTTAAAAATGAGTCTCACTGTGCTCAAATCAAGGAGTCAGCAGAGGTTTTTGTTTTGTTATGCTATGTTTTGTTTTGTTTTGTTTTGTTTTGTTTTGTTTTGTTTTGTTTTGGAGGCTCTGGAGAGAATCTATTTCCTTACTTTTTCCCGTGTACAGGCCACCCACATTCTTTGGCTCATAGCCCCTTTCCATCTTCAAATCTAGCAATGGCTGGTCAAGTCTTTTTCATAATACTATCGATCTGGTTCTGACACTTTTGCTTTCCTCTTACACATTAAATAACTTGTGTGATTACATTGAGCACATTAGAATACTCTAGAATAATGTACTTATTTTATTTTTTTTAAATTTCTTAATGTTAATTTTTTTATTTATTTTTATTTTTTTTAAAAATATTTTTATTTATTTCTAGGAGAGAGAGAGAGACAGCGTGAGCAGGGGAGGGTCAGAGAGAGAGGGAGTCACAGACTCTGAAACAGGCTCCAGGCTCTGAGCTGGCTGTCAGCACAGAGCCCGACGCGGGGCTCGAACCCACGAACCGTGAGATCATGACCTAAGCGAAAGTCGGATGCTTAACCGACTAAGCCACCCAGGCGCCCCAATGTTTATTTATTTTTAAGAGAGAGAGAGAGAGCATGAGATATGGAGGGGCAGAGAGAGAGGGAGACAGATTCCGAAGTACACTCCAGGATATGAGCTGTCAGCAGAGGCCAACGCAGGGCTTGAACCCTCCAACCAAGAGATCATGACCTGAATCAAAGTTAGACACTCAACTGACTGGAGCCACCCAGGTACCCCAATAATGTCTTTATTTTAAAGTTAAATGATTATCAACCTTGATTCTATCTGAAACTTCAGCCCCTCTTACCATATAACATATAACACAGTCACAGATTCTGGGGATAAAGACATTGGGGGGTGTCATTATTCTAATTACTACACTACAATAGAGTTTTGTAGACAAATGTGAAAGGATATTATCATATTATTATTTTTCCATTAAATTAAGAAATAGAACCTTGTGGAAAAGAAGAGTTAAGTAGCTTTGCATTCAAATTTCAACACTGTTACTTGGTAACTCTATGAGCTTGTTAGTTCAGGCTAGCTACAAAACATTTGTATGTATATTTTCTAAGGTGTAAAAATTGAAATAAGTAATACTTTCACCATAGGCCTGTTGTTAGGCTTAAGAGAGATATGATATGTGTAAGATACTCTCTGAAAATTGTTCATTAAGAATAAGCTGATTTAATGACAATCTGCTCAACACATGGTGCTGGGAAACCTGGACAGCTACATGTGAAAGAATGAAAATGGACCACTTTCTTACACCACACACAAAAATAAACTCCACATCGATTAAAGACCTAAATGTGAGATCTGAAACCATAACACTCTTAAAAGAAAACACAGGCAGAAATCTCTTGGACTTCAACCTTAGCAACATATTTATGTGTATGTCTCCCAAGGCGAGGGAAACAAAGGCAAAAATAAGCTAAATAAAAAGCTCTTGCACAGTGAAGGAAACCATCGAAAACAAAACAAAACAACCTATTGAATAGAAGAAGATATTTGCAAATGATATGTCTGATAAGGAGTGAATACCCAGAGGACACCTGGGTGGCTCAGGTCACGATCTCACAGTTTGTGAGTTCAAGCCCCGTGCTGGGCTCCATGTTGACAGCTCAGAGCCTGGAGCTTTCTTCAGATTCTGTGTCTCCCTCTCTCTGTCCCTACCCTGCTCACACTCTGCCTCTCTTTCTCTCTCTCAAAAATAAAATAAACATTTAAAAATGTTTTAAAAGGGATTAATATCCAGAATAAAGGACCTATATAACTTAATAGCAAGAACAAAAAACAACAAACAAACAATCTGATTAAAATACAGACAGAGGACCTGAAAAGACATTTTTACAAAGAAGACATGCAGATGGCCAACAGACATATAGAAAGATGCTCAGCATCACTAATAATCAGGGAGATACAAATCAAAACCACAATGAGATATTCCCTCATAGCAGTCAGAATGGCTAGTATCAAGAAGGAAAGAAATAATAAGCATTGGTGAGGATGTGGAGAAAATGGAAACCTTAGGCACTGTTGATGGGAATGTAAACTAGTGCAGCCATTATGGAAAATAGTAAGGAGGTTCCTGAAGAAAATTAAAAACAGAAATACCAATACTGCATGAACCAGTATTTTCAGTACTGGGTATTTATCCCAAGGAAAAGAAAACACTAGTTTAAAAAGATACATGGATACCTATGTTTATTGCAGCATTATGTACAATAGCCAAGCTATGGAAGCAACCTAAGCACCGTGTATAGATAAATGGATAAAGAAAATGTGATGGGAGGGGGGTTGGAATATTATTTAGCTATAAAAAAATGAGATCTTGCTATTTGTGACAACATGGATGGACCTAGAAAGTATTATGCTAAGTGAGATCATTCAGATGGAGAAAGACAAACACCATATGATTTCACTCATATGCAGAATCTAAAAAAGCAAACAAACAAAGCATGAATGAACAAACAAATAGAAAACAAACAGACTCTTGAATACAGAGACTAAATTGGTGATCGTTAGAGGGGAGATGGGTGGGGGAGATGACTGAAATAGATGGAGGGGATTAAGAGGTATATTCTCCCAGTTGGGAAAATAAGTAAGTCACAGAAATAACAAGTACAGCATGGTAAATATAGTCAATAATACAGTAATAGTGTATGCTGACAGCTGGTGATTGCACTTGTCATGGTGCACATTAAGTAATGTATAAGATGGTTAATCACTATGTTGTACATCTGAAAATAACATAACAATGTATGCAGGTATACTTCAATAATACAAAGAAAATCATAGCCTGGTTTATTTCAAGACACTTATTTCATGTAAGGTTAGAGAAGATCAGTACAGCCATGGATAAAGGCATCGTATCTTCAACTACTGAGTTTCAAATCTGCTTGTTTTTGAGTCTGTAGTTAAATGATGATTGTAAAAGCCAGTATTTGTCAGGAGAGGGGCTAGCATCTAAATTCCAAAAATAACCTTTTACCTATGAAAAGCACAGGGTCCTAAATTTAGAAATTGAGAAATTCAGCAAGGAACATTCTGACTACTGGGAAGAGAGTTAGAGAGTGTTCAGAGCTCAGGGTAGGGTGAGGGACTATGCCCTATGTGAAGAAAGGTTTGGAGTAGTAAAGAGGCAGGTGAAGATGCTACCAGAGCCCTTCAGAGATTGCCTCTAGTAGAAAAAACTAAACAAATAAATAAGAAGATGGACAGTTCTGGGAGAAAGTGGAGTGTATCCTCTTATTGAATCCATTTGGAGCTCTGACATGAAATAGTCTGGAAGGGCGTCCTTATATGTATATATGTGCAGAGAGTAAGAATCAGTAAAACAGGGTTGCCTGGGTGCCCACTCATCATTTCCATCTACAATATGACCCACAGCAGGGCACATTAGTTGACTTTCATTTTGCAAATAGTGTACAAAATTAATCCATTAAAATAAGGACGAGTGAGTTTAAAGGATTGTTCTAAACTGGTACGCGATTTAGGGAGAAGAAAATAAATTATTCCAAAGACATGAAATCTTGATGGTTTACGACCTTGAAGGCAGAGGGTGGGGCAGTGTTTAAGAGATATTCATAGTGTTACATAAACTCTAGAGATGGCACTTAAATTGGAAGTAGGCCCTGCTCATTCTCCAACGTGTGAGAATGATGCTTGGTCCTTGTGTTTATTTAAGCATCCCATGTTACACAGGGATATTGCCCATTCACTGCACCATGTATTGTATGTGGGGAAATTATAGCTATACCTCTCTAAAGAACAAAATTCAGAAGCAAAGTTTGTATGTACTCTAAAAGTATTTGCCAGATAATTAGAAAATGTTCCACTGTTTCAAAGACCTCTCATATAATACACAGTTAAATGATTATTTTGGAGGTTATTTTGGAGTATTATTACCTTTGAGAAAGCATTGTTATTGGGTACTTTTTTTCTAGGAAGACATTAATGTGTATAATTAAAAACATACAATTCAACCTCACTGCAGGACATCTATGAAATCATTTATGGGTTGTTTTTCCTTGTCCTTCTAGGTGTTGCTGACTGTGGGCTCAAAGTAATGAGAAGAAAGTTATTTTTAGGTTGGCATAAGTGTTTTGGTTGCTCTAAACTAAAAAGCCTTATTTAGAGTTTGCATACACTACTACGGAACACTGTGTTTTATACAAAGCTAATTGCTTTCCTTAGTTCTGCCATTATCCATTTTTTTTCTAATAAGCCTTTCCCCACTAAAGAAATGAAAATGGAATAGATTTATATTGCTGGTTGTGAAGAAAATCAAATATTCAAAGTAAAACAATATATTAAAAACAGTTCCCTGCCATGACTACCCCAGTTTATAAGTTTACTTTTTCATCTATTCTGAAAATAAAATATAAGGAAAAATACATGGTTCTATATATGTCCGTATGATCAAATGCACAAAATTATCATTATCCGCCTGCATGTTTGCAAAGATCGTGGATGAGACAAATTTTTGTGTAACCCTTAGACTCACAGTTAACCCAATGTTCATAATCATTATTATATACTTTTATAAGCACTTACATTTGCCCTTATCTTTGTTGGTTGCTGAACAACGCAGTGTAACTCCTCATGGACCTTGAACTTAAGAGCTCACTATCTAAAGTCATAAAATGAAAGACCATTGCCTAAATAGTTGCTTAAAATCTCACCATTGAGTTTAAAGCCCAATTTATTCTGATGAATGAATACTAACTTGGATATAAAACCCAAACCACTGTCCCCAGACCATTGAACATTTGATAATATATGGAGATGTGGTTCTAAATAGCTAATTCAGGATATGATTGCACCAGCCACTCAAATATGATTTATTTGCAGTTTTTATTTGCAGTTTTCCTATGCCCAGCCATAGGCAGGAGAGACCCATTTTGGCCGGAAGTCAGGCACATAGATTTTTATCAGAGTGAGTTGGAGCACTTCAGGGTGAGTTGAGGAACCACGTACAAACAACTTTACCCCTGAAGAGTGTATCATTCAGGGACAGGGGAGCAGAAACAATAGAATGATTTAGAAATGGGTTCCTGCTGCCCCTCATCCCTTTGTCAATTTTCTGATACTAATTATTTGAAAAGATCATTCAAAATGATCTTTTTGGACTTTTTTTGGGATCTTTTTGGAATGAGCTTTTTGGATCTTTCGGATGTTTTCAAAGCTTTCCCCTAGGTTTGTAGCCTCCAAATGATCAGCCGTATGTCAGCATCAGTGCGACTGAACCTAGACACAACAGGGTAGCCAGAGGACATCTTCGTAAGCAGCTGCCCTCTCTCACCTCTTCCCCCAGACACCTGTCACACCGCCAATACCAGGTAACCCATGCTACCATTCTCTTCTCCCTCAGGCTTTCTTCAGTACTTCGCTACAGCCTCTTTCTCAGTCTGAACCTTCTATAGCCTCATGAGCTCTCACAGCTGACCACAGGACCAGATCTGTCCACCACCCATTCTCTGAGCCCAGTTTTGCATTGCCTTCCAAAGGACCTTCATTCCTCCAGTGGAAGAAAACAAAATTCTGTTTCCAGCCACCTCAACCCAGCCCTAGCTGAAATGTAGCAAGCCCACTGTATTTAAAGTGTTAAGGAAAGAGAACAGGGGAGGTTCAAGGAAGCCAGGAAAAAGTATCTTAGGAAAATGGGTCTCTATCTGTTTTACTGTCTTTGAAAATACACTTAAAGAGCCCAAGAGTATTTCATAAGCACAGTTATCTAGAGAACTAGATATGTAAGAGCTCTGGTTATTCTTTGATCTGCTCTCCCTTCCTAATACATACTATTTGTTCAGTTACCCAAAAAAGTACATTGATTAAAGCACCTAATATGAGCCTGACATCAGAAAGCCATTGTACTTACTCTTTACATACTTAGGGTACTGATGTGATTTTCTGACGTCATCAGTAAAAGGGAGTCGACATAAAAAGCTCTTATTCCATGTTTTTGTAGGCAGACGTTTCATCCTCATGATCTTTTCTCTTTGGCCCACAGCCATGGTTAAGTTATATTATGTGGCAAAAGGAATTTTGCATATGTAATTAAGGTTACTCATCTGCTGACCTTAAGATAGGATGATTATCCTGTGTGGGCCCAATCTAATCACATGAGCCTTAAAATGCAGAGAACTTTCTTGAGCTGGAGGCAGAAGAGGTGCAACAGAATAGAAAGTCAGAGATTCAGAGCATGAATGTGCCTTGGTGGCTTGAAATGGAGAGGACAACTTGACAAGGAATGGAGGTAGCCTTCAGGAGAGAAGCCCCTGGATAATAGCCAGCCAGGAGATGAGGATCCTGGCTTCCAGCCATGAGGAACTAAGCTCTGCTAATAAGCACATCTCACCCTATCTCAAGGGCCTTCAGACAAAAGCCTGGACCAGTTGACACCACATCTTCAGCCTTGTCAGACCCAAAGCAGAGGAATCAGTTAATCCTGCCTAGACTTCTGACCTACATAACTGTGAGAAATTAAATCTGGGTTGTCTTAACCTCCTAAATTCGTTCAATCTGTTATGTCCTTGATAGGCAATCAGTAATACACATAGAATGAACTATCTTCTCCAGAAAATAACACACATACGCATACACAATGATGACTGTAGATGTCATGTCAATCTACTGTCTAGATTTTATAGTAAAGTAAGCACGAGGTAGATTAGGGGAAAACCCTTACAACTCATCTCACCTCTAATTTAAGTAGAGAAAATAGTGGTGGTAAAAAATTTCCCATCATTAACATGGAGTGATAAATCTACTTCTAAGCACTTTGTGAGAATTAAATGTGATTACAAAAATAAAGCACCTAGCACAAGGTACTATATACATGATATTCTTCCTTCATCTTCCTCCTCCTGCTGCCCAACAGAGGCTGTTACTTGGTATTACAGTGCCCGTAACCAGAGTTGCACACCTTGAAAAATGCCATAATGTAAACCGGGCACTGCCAAGGCTGGCAGTGCACCAGTATCATCTGCAATGCTTGTCAGCTATGGACTCCCACAACCCGCGCTCCACTTACTGACTCTGAGTCTCCAGAGTTGGGCTAGCGAGGATGTGAATTTCTAACATGTTCCCAAAGCGAGGTGAGTCTTGTGCGGTTGCAGGGC
This sequence comes from Hyaena hyaena, assembly GCF_003009895.1. Lineage (NCBI taxonomy): Eukaryota > Metazoa > Chordata > Mammalia > Carnivora > Hyaenidae > Hyaena > Hyaena hyaena. The sequence goes on along the minus strand of NW_024081203.1, from coordinate 1,069,816 downwards.
CTACACTCAAGAATCCTGCAGCTCTGGGATGGTTGGACTTGATTAGGATGCAGTTATCAACAGCTGAGCTGTGGGAATCCACCAGATGGGTGATGTGGCCCCACAACATGGTCTATGGCAGCATCATTGCTTCCTCTGGCAGCGGGGTGGTCTGCTCCATCTGCTCCACACAGATTTCTCCAGCCAACTAAGGGAGGACAAAGAAGCTACGTTCTTCCTACCTCTTAGTTGAAGAAGGCTAGGTAGGAGGGCACTGATATAAAAGAAGAAGAAAAAAGAATGTCAGTGTGACTACATATAACCATGCTTTGAGTTGCTGAGTTGATAGCTGTCCTTGTAACTCAGCTATGCTTGAAGTTGGAAAATCTTCCAGGTTTGTAGGAACTGACCTCTAGTAGCAACTGCAACTGTTATTTTTCTCTTTTACGGTGTTCCCTTTTAAACTAGGTTTGAGATCTTTGTTGCAGGCATATACCCTGGGGCAGCAGCCTGGTGTGTGGAGACTCCAGTGAGAGACAGCACATCAAAAGACAGAGTATAAGTGTGACGAATTGCAATGACAAGGCTGAGTTGGAGGTAAGTTGTGCATGATAAAGTGAATTGAAGACTCTTTTCCCTGACAGTGCAGAGGGGATATGAGGGGTAACCTAAGGATATGGACTGTACTCTCCCCCCTAGAAAGTATGCCCACACGTGCTCTGTACCATTATGCCCTAATCACACATCCAAGTTCTGCATTCACCGTGTCCAAAATAAATATCATCTGCCATCAAGTGCACACATTATTAGCAACAGGCTACATGAGTTAATCATTCATGAAGGTGGGGAATTTGGCAGTGACCCAAAGTTAAGCGATGTATGAGTAGGATGAAAGAGCCGTGCCTAGGTATTCGGAAGAAAGACCAATGCAAACATGGCCAGGCCATCAACAAAGTCGTGCAGTTATTAAAGCCCTCCCATGGTGAATAAATAAAACCTCACCAATGACAGCTCACAAAAAACTTTCCCCTGTAGTGACCTCTTTGTACCCCTTCCTCTTTTTGGCTTAAGAAACAAACTTTAAGTTTATAAAAATTAAAGGATAAAACCAAACCATATTACAAATATTTAGCAAAACTCATTCACATAACACATTGAGTTTCACTTTTGGCTGATGTGTGATATTAAGAAATGGTCATGGCTGGTTTTTTGGCATCTTCCCGACTGGACTTCCTTACAAGACTGACAGAAAACTGTTGATTAGGGAAAGAGTTACAAAATAAAGGGGCTTTTATTGCAGTGCAAATATATTGACATTTTCTAAGATGTGCTTTGTGTCCACTGTCAACTGTACCACTTGTCTGGAACATCTCTTATGAGTCAGGTGCCAAGAGCATTTAGTAACTGGTTATATGATATGGTGAGTTCTTGCGTTTACAGTTGGGAACATATCTTTGCACTCCTCTCCTTATCTTGTACAAACCTAACTTGATTAGCAGCTTTCTGTTGCATGAATAAAAAGGGAAAACGCCTTTCTAGATTATCAAACCCTCTGATACAATATTTTAGAATTATGAATAAAAATACATGTTAACATATTAAATTCTACTAGATGTACAGTGTTCATTGCATCACAAGGAGCATTGCAGCATCCCATGATGCTCGAGGAACAATGGTGAGCAAAGCCCTGAATCTTGCACAGCCGCGGGAGGTGACACAGGATTCCTTCAGACTTCAGAAGTTCGAAGCTAACCTTCATTGTTGTTCCCACGGCATGCTACGCTTCAATTTCCGTCATTTTCTCAGCTAGGTTCTTTGGATGTCTTCCCAATAGCTAGTGCGGTTTTTTGTTTTCTTTTAGCCAAGCAAGGCCCTCCGAACTGTCTCTGAATACCTGTTCAGGAGATACTTCTCAGTTCTGCAAGAGGCAATTCCTGCTATTTTATTTTTATTTTTTGAAGACCCTAGCACTGCTAGAATTCAGAGAGAAATTTTTCACCCAATGTGCTGATCTTTTCTCTATTTCTGTTTCTAATGTTGGCCCCTATATCAGTATCTGTCAATATCAATCAATATCAATATCAGTCAAGATTTTCCAAAGAAACAAGGATATACATACATAGTGTGTGTTTATTTTCTTCCATATATATATAATACTGTAGCTGAGTCAAATGGACACATAAACCTAACCATCACAGTCTCCATCTAAAGAGAAAACACCTACCCTCTACAGCAGTTTGAAGAAATCTGTTTGCATTCTTAAGAAATCTACATTCCAATCTTTTCCAGAAATAACGGATAGAACTTTGAACCAATTTCTCTGTTTAGCTCTCTTCTCTAGAGAAGATTCTTGATGGAGAGCAGTGACTTTTCATTTTTTTCATGGATCCTCCTTTGAGAATTGTTTCATGCTCTGGGCACCTCCCGCCTTAAGGGGAAAAAAAAAAGTCCACACATACAGCTGTAATATTTCACAAAACCCTCAAATGTTTCCTTTAAGGGACTTTGTGCTGTAGTTTGTAACCCTTTGCTCTAGATTAAAGATGAGAAATGAGACATTCTTCACTATTCAGGGAAGTTTTCTCTTTTCACCATGTGAGTTAAATACGAATTAATTTTAAAATAGACAAGGTTGGTTGAAGCAACAAGCAAGGGTTAGTCTGTATCACTGTAAATAATTTAAGACAGGAAGTCAATTAACTTAAAAAGAAACACATTCCCAAAAAGTTGTTTTCTCCCCCAAGGCCCATAAGAAATATTTTACTATCATTGTCACTTCCATAAAGGACAATCTTATTTAATGTATCATAGAGAACATAATTTTTAAAAGGGCCTCTTTTTAAATTTGGAATCTCATCTATACTTGAAATCACTAGATATTTCAATTGACTGCCATGCCCTAGCTTAAGAGTATAGATATACTGCATCACTGAAAATTGTTCGTATAACTGTTGATATTACTGTGAAGATAAAATGAGTCTTTGTGTGATAGCATATCACACTCTATTTATAATGAACTAAATAGACAATCTTAAATAGTTATCAGAGGATCTTCCACCTGGATTCAAGACTGATTTTATGCCAAATACTGTTAGTACCATTCAGTATAAGACTTTTTATGAATAAAATAGTGTTTATGAAAGTCATATTTGTATAGATGCTATCTAAATAAAACACTGTATTGAACGGCTAGATTATCATATAAGAAACACAGGGAATTTAAATGAGAGATCTATGGTGGTCTGTATTTTTGAACCTAGTACTACTCGGGTTAAGGGTACTAAGATTAAGAAAGTCACTGACAAGGAAATAGAAGTCAGGGGTCAAGGCAGTGAGAAATATGAATAGACGGCTAGAGAAATAGTAGAGAAGCACAGATATATATACATGCATATGTAGATATATATTAGAGAAACTGAGGATATTTGTTGCAGAGAAAAGTATGGCAATAATACAAGAACCCTGAAATATTTAAGTAAGTTTCATGTTAAATTCCAGATGCAGGAAAGTATGCAGAGTAGTCTACCAATTACATCAAACAGGAGCGCATACATGTGAGCACTTTTATATGTACAGGGACTATCTCTACTGGTCACACACACACAAACATGATGACAGCGGTTGTTTAAGAAAAGTTTACTTCTCACTGAATGTTTTGTAGGGCTTGAATGTTTAACCAGTGTGTAGATTGCCTAATTAAAACTGTTACTCAAAATAAAATTGCTATAATGTGCATAATAACTACCAATTCCTGGTATTTGTTGTAGGATTTACTCCTACAGTGGGAATAAATAGAGGGAAAGAAATATTTATTAATTATGTTCTATGTGTCAGAAAGTTAAATACATTATCTCATGTAGAAGTAAGATCTCCTAGTCTCATTTAAAATGGTTATGCGGTGGAGTGCAGGGGTGGCTCAGTTGGTGAAGCGTCTGACTGCAGCTCAGGTCATGATCTTATGGCTCATGAGTTCAAGCCCCGTGTCAGGCTCTGTGCTGACAGCTCAGATCCTGGAGCCTGCTTCAAACTCTGTGTCTCCTCTCTCTCTGCCCCTCCTATGCTTGCATTCTGTCTCTCAAAATAAATAAACATTAAACAATTTTTAATAATAAAAAATAAAATAAAATAATTATTTTGAGGCCCAGCAAACTTATGAACCTGTTCAATGTCACTCCTATAATGTAAAATGGAAGTAGAAATTGATTTCAGGTCTGTTTGACTCTGAGCCTCCTGCTTAAAACTCCCATCTGGTGGAAAGTTGTAGCAGATGATCCCTAGGGTCTATTCCAGTCCTACTGCACTATGACTTCTGAAAGACGAGCTGAGAAATGAGTGGTTTCCAGTCTTTTTAGCTACTATCATAAAGTAAAAAAAAAGACCATCTGGTAAACAAGCAAGTAGTTCTTTGCTTTTGAAATTTGAATGTTGAAAATGTTAAGGTTAATAAGAGGGGAAGTTCAAAACAGGGCTCAATAAAGGGTCTGTAAGGAATATTACAGGCGTATAAGGATCTTTTGACAAATAGCCGATACTGGCATTTAGAGCAAAGACAAAAGTATAGAGTTACTTGAAAGAAACAGGGCCAGTGAAGATACTCAGAGAACAGGATGAAGTCATTACAGCTGGGAAATAGAGAGATGAGCTCAGGCTCTTGTATTGGATATCAGAAAAGAAGGGGAGCTGAGAAAAGCAACAATTTCTGTGGCTCACATGACCAGTCCCAACACTCTTCCCAAGACTTTCCCAGTTTCATTCACATTCTCATGATTTCTTCCAACCACTTGGCTGATTTCAGAAGAAATGACACATATTTCATTGAACTCCCAGAACATTCTTATTAAAGATATTCCCTCAACAATAACTGTTTTAGTTTTTGTTGGAAAAATTACAGCTACACAAGTGCGCCAATTACTATATCTGATAACAGACATGACTGACCAGTGGGTAACATGCCGAACCACAACAGAATTAACATTTTGCCTCATATTTCTTTGTTGTACACATTATAGCGTAGTTTGCTAGGCTTTGTTTAGACGAAAAGATACTAATAAGCGCTGGGTGATAGCGGCCTAAAAACATTATAAACGTATCTGAAACTCTGGTTAATGCAATGTTTATTAGGTTTATGCAATAAAATTAATTAACTTAGACTATATCAATTTGGAATTTGAGATAAATCAGAGTCTGGGCTAAGTGAGTTTCCCTTTATTAGGAAGAAGTATGTTTGCTGAGTCAATTAATAAAATAAACCCTATATAGAGGAGCATTAAAATATTTAATGTGGAATGAAAGCTATTTTCCAGGCACCTTCTAAACCAGTGGATCTCAATCAGGAATGATTTTGTATTTGGCAACACTGGAGGCATTTTTGGTTTCTACAATGAGCCCTGGGGATGGGTACTGGGATCTAGTGAGTAGAGGCTAAGAATACTGCTAACCATCCTACAGTGCTTACAATGCTCAGGACTGTCTACCACCACAGAGAATTATCCAGCCCAAAATGTCAATAGCAGTGAGGTTCAGAAACCTCTAAAAGCTTCTGTTTATCTTACATCAGTATGCTCACTGCAAACTATACTTATCCAATCATTAAAGTAGGTCCCCTAAAACTTCCACTAGGAAATCTTTGGTTAGTCCAGGTTAGTTAATGGCATAGAAATCACTTAATGTGTCTGTCACTCTTTTCATGTATTAGGACTCTAATGGGAGACACCGGTGTTACTTTATGGTAGTGTTTCTCAACTGTCACCACAACATCAACTCCAATAAGACAAAGGCACTTGCAAATGATCAAACTGAATCTGTTTTTAATGAGAAACAATGAAATCTGGCCATGTGTAGCAACATGGATGGACCTTGAGGGTGTTATGCTGAGTGAAATAAGTCAGGCAGAGAAGGACAAATATCATATGTTTGCACATATAGGAGGATTAGGAGGAACTTGACGGAGGAACAAGGGGGAGAAGAAGGGGGGAAATGGTGGGGGAAAGGGAGAGAGGCAAACCATGAGAGACTCTTGAATGCTGACAAAAACTGAGGACTGATGGATTTGGGGGGGAGGGGGGATGGGCATGGAGGAGGACACTTTGGGGATGAGCACTGAGTGTTATGTAGAAACTAATTTGACAATAAACTATTTGTAAAAAAAAAAAAAAAAAAAAAAAAACCTGTATGGTGACACAACTCACAAATGTAGATGTGCCTTTCTCTCCTGGTACTAGATAGAATCTAGGAGAAAACCCAATTCAATGTTTTCTCTTTATACAAATATGTTGATTTGTACAAATCAACATCAATACAAATATGTTGTCTGGAATTTGCAGTCGTGGATGTATTTAAGAAAACAACACTTGATGAAATTGACCATTCTAGCAGTTGGGTTTAAACTAACTTTATATTGTATAATATATACTACTCGAAAAAATATGCCTTAATGATAGAACAACAGCTATTGTGATTAGTCTTTACTATTATTATTTATTATTTAGTAACCTGACTCATATTGTCTAAACTAATTGTGCACATTTCCAAAATGTAGTTTGTGTTAAGTTACAAAATTAAAATTGAAGAAAGAAATCAACATGTTGAGACAAAGGAGAAAAGGAGTCTCTAAGTGGTTTTGCTGGGGCCTCCACAAGCTACTAGACCCTGGGGCAGCTTTGTATTAATTAATATAGCTTTGCTTTAATGATATATATTTGTAATTATGCACTCTTAAGTATCTAAAGTACTTAATGTGTTTTAGATGAAAAAATATTCAAACCTCACAAAACGCTTTATAGGATGAAATTTAATTCTCTTTGTTATAAGAAAATAAAAAAAAAAATAAGAAAAGGTACCAGACACATAAACTTTTTCCTCTGTTTTCCAAAATTCTTTGGAATTTTTCCTAGAAGGAAGTAATTATTTATAACTATTCGGAAAAGTTAAGACAAAAGAAGAAAATCCCTAAAAAGTGCACTCAGGGATCAGAAGGTACAGCAAAACCACAACTAGATTATCTAATCACTTCCACCACAAAACTCAATGGGCATGAGGTAGGGACTCAAAAAATCTCCTCCTGTCTCAGTCCTGGGGATTATGAATTTATTTTAAACATCATAAAAACCCCTAGGCATTAATCACACTATTTGTGATCTACAAAGATGCTGGAGACATAAACGTAAACAAAATAATATGAATGATCAGTTTAAGACCTTGTCCTTAACCCTTCAAGCCTTTCCTTCTAGGTGCTCTTGCCTCAGTAATAATAATAAAACACGGGACTTTTGACCCAGTTCTGCTACTGGCTTTCTGAGTAAACTTAGAAAATCACTTATTACTTTGTGCCAGTTTCCTGTGCGCCGTGATAGTATCTGCACCATACGTCTCGGTTCTTCAAGGTGGAACGTCATTCATCAGCCAGAGAAACACTAAGCAAACTACATCCAATGGTTGCTTTGCATGTGCTATTATTGCATGGGGTTTTCCCTCAACACCAGTCTCCATTCTCTGCGGTTCTAATGAGTACAGTCATTTTCTGCTCTACTCGGAACGACCCTCTCATGTAATTGATGCTTCTCTGAGCAATGCCAGGCAGGTTTTGTAATACAAGAAATATGTTGATTTTTTATGAACCATGTCTTAGAGGTAAGTACAAGTACAAAATGGATGTCTTACTTGAGAATGTTTCAAATCGCAGCTTCTCAAATAAATTTAATCGTGGAGCTCCTGCAATTCTTTAAACTGCACATTCTCCTTATAAAGATATTATCTGCAGCTCTCTTAGTTTGTTACTCTTTTACACAAGTACCTATATTCTCACAGCTCAGAACTGTACTAGCTTGCAGTGCATGAGCAAATACAGACTTGAAGACTGTAAGTGATTGCTCTCTCACTGGATGTCACAATGTGCTCAGGAAGATGACTAGAAGTATAAATAATACTGAAGTCCTCAAACTGGTTACCAGATATGCATGACTAACACACTTGGCTTCATACCCATATTCAGAGACTATATTTGACTTCAGAAGCCTCCTCTTAACAATACCAGTGTTCAAACCAAGAAGGAAGTATCCTTAAAAGCAAACAATTTCCATTTCCAAAGTATTATCCAGTTTGCCTAAGTCTCCCCCACAAAGTAATGAAAAACATGATCAGATGTCTTCCCAAATTTGATAGTTTGGGCTCCCGTTCTCTTTGAATACCAGGAGACAGCCCCAACCAAGCATCTCCACCAACATCCAAGAGAGATGTGGTATATAATAAAAGATTTGGTTTTTATTCTGGGTTCCTGCTATAGAACTTCTTCAACTCTTAAAATTTCCTGGGTGATAGAAATGTCTGTTACACATGAGTTCTGTTATTGAGGTTCACATCAGAGTTTATGCTAATAAGATGGGTCATAGTGGATGCCTAGGGAGCTTCAGATTAGGCATTGTTCGCTAGAAAGACCAATCACTAATAACAGGGTTGAGATTTTGAGCCAACCCAAACTTTGGAGAGAGAAGAGGGACTGGAGATTGAATTCAAGCATGCAGCAATTGATTTGATCAATCTTACCTATGTAATCAAACCCACATAGAAACTTTGGACACTGACATTCAGTGGAGTTTCCTGGTTGGTGAATGCATTGAAGTTCTGAGAAGTTGGTATGCCCAGATTATCAAGAGAAAGCATGGAATCTTGGATCTTCCCAGACCTTACCTTATGCGTCTCTTCATTTGTCTCTTTCTGAATTGCATCATTTACAATAAAACTGCCATCTGAATTCTATGAGTCATTCCAGTGAATTGTTCAAGGTGAGGGTGCTGTGTATGAGTAATGGGGACACCCTGAACTTGCTCTGACATTTGCAGTGGGGGAAGTCTTGTGCGGGACTGAGCCCTTAACTGGAGGGGACTATGCTAACTCTAGATGGTTAGTGCCAGGATTGAATGGCAGTATACTGCAAATGGGGTTAAAACAAACTATGTTTTGGTTAAAGCCCCTGGGGCTGCCAGTTGCACACCAGGAATAAATTAATGATGCAATGCATCTTCTGTACTTCTTTAGCCTCTCTCTGATGCTTCTGCTAAATCCTCCAGAGATAATTCCCTAGGAATTCTGAGGGAGGTAATTCTCTGGGAACTACTGTCTGGGTTTAAGAGATGATCTCCTGTTCTCTTTGCTACTTAGTTCCAAGTCTGGAAGGGATTCTCTTTAACAAGGTAGACTTCTCTAAATGCCTAAAACCAAAGGAAAGAAGTGTAACACTAGGAACCTTGGGATAGTCTGATTTTCTAGACCATCACCTAATTGCAAGGCCAATGGAAATGCCTTCAATGCTTTCTCTTTCCGTTGATTGAGCCCTAACCAGAAAGAAGAAAAGTGCCTCCTAACTCCAGTCTGAGGTCTGCCTCTCAAGTCCTTATTTCCTACCCTTGGGTAGAACTTTCACAAAAATGATTAGAAGTGTGAACTTTCACTCATCTGATGCAGAGTGGTAAGGTTACATGGCCCCAAAAATATTTTAAAAATTAGAATAGATGCCTAAGTTAATCGATCTTGAGCTCCACGTGCAGAGCATCTAAAGCCCAGTCAGTGCCAGGTTGGACCAATCTTATCCCAGATCTTTCTCTCCCAAATCCTTCTTTGAGTTTTTGGTAAAGTTTAATGCCTCAGGTTTTGGGGAAGAATACAACAAAATAAGCAATACCACACAGGCTCAGGAAAATCTAAATCCATACAGAAGACAGACACACCTTCCCTCAAGTTACAAATACTGAAGAAGTCTGTTACACTTGAACCCATTTTTCATTATCATTATCCAGTTGAACATGTACAGTCAGTTCAGTGGTCACTTCCAAGTTTTGTCCAAAAACAATGTGGCCATGCTTTCTTTAGGATTCTGTAACTAAAGAATACAGTCAAGTGCTTTCCTCAGAACAAAATAATCCTGGCCCCTAGCTGATCTAAAATCTAAAACCTTCACCTTTTAGGAAGTTTAAACTGCTTTAAGTGTTTTTTAAATTGTTTTTAACGTTTTATTTATTTTTGAGAGAGAGACAGAGTGTAAGTAGGAGAGGGGCAGAGAGAGAGGGAGACAGAATCTGAATCAGACTCCAGGCTCTGAGCTGTCAGTACAGACCCTGACACAGGGCCTGAACCCATGAACAGTGAGATCATGACCTGAGCCAAAGTCGGATGTCCAACCGACTGAGCCACCCAGGTACTCCTATGCTTTCAGTATTTTAAAATGATTTTTTGTTTATATTTTTAAAAGTATATATTTATATATTGGTATATATATTTATATATATGTATATACACACACACTAGATACATATATGTATAAGACATAGACATATATATATATATTATTTAATATACTATTGTCTAAGATATATAAGGGTCATCGACCTAATTATTAAATATGTGATTAGAAGACAATGTGATCAGGGCACTTAGGTGGCTCAGTGGTTAAGTGTCTGAGTCTAAAAAAACCTTTTTTTAATGTTTATTTGAGACAGAGAGCGTGAGCAGGGGAGGGGCAGAGAGACAGGGAGACCCAGAATTGGAAGCAGGCTCCAGGCTCTGAGCTGTCAGCACAGAACTTACGGACTGCAAGATCACGACCGGAGTCAAAGTCAGATGCTTAACCGACTGAGCCAACCCAGGTGCCCCAAGCTTCTGACTGTTGATTTCAGTTCAGGTCATGATCTTACAGGTCATGAGAGGTTGTGAGAACGAGCACACCATCAGGCTCCCACCTGCTTAAGATTGTCTTTCCCTCTTCCTCTGCCCTTTCACCACTCATATTTTCTATTTTTTCTCAAAAGAGAGAGAGAGAGACATTGTGATCATATCACGTTTAATAGACATGACATCTTTTACCTAATACAGAAGTATCATGCCTAACTTTAAGGACCACTTGCTCCTTAGATATTCTGAATTCTATGCAGAAAAATTATTCTCATGCTCTGGGCTGAAAAACAACATCACCGTATGGATTTAAGCCTTCTAGTGCAGAAAAGAGAGTTTGTTTTAAAATTGATCTTGCTTCACAGTTATAAAGGAAATAAACCTCAAAATATGCTCAATTACTCTTTATTTGTAGGTAATGATGGACAACATCTTTACCTTTTCAACTCTCATATATTTTCATTAGTTGTTTATTTAACAAAGTACAGCAACATTTCAATAGCTTGCATCTAAAATTTTACTGTTCATTTGCTTGCATCTACAGACCCCGGAGGTTCTACATACCTGGCCCCGATCTTTTTCCACTCCATTTCTGATAAATAATTCTTGCCTATCTTTGCTTCCATCTCATTTGAAGCAAGGCCAATATTTTCTTATCTGCTTTTAGATGTTTATGTACATTTGATACGCATCTGCCTGTCCCTAGCTTTAAAGCAATCATATCTCTCCAGCATATCCTTTGCTTGACAATAATCTCATCAAATAACATTAATACACACATTCTGATGTGTAGATACCACTAATAAAAAGAATAACTGGATGGTTCCTTAGTTCTTATTTGGTTAGGAACCATGACATTTCCTGTGCTGTAAGCCACATGTACATATGCTTAATTTCAAAAGACGGTTTTATTTCTCACTGAAAAAACTAGTGGCAATGCTCTTTCCTATCTGGGAGGGAGCTAGAAGCATAGTCTTCAGGATGTGATGGAAGAAATCCTGCTTCTTTCCCATTCACTTCCAAGTCCTCTTGTTCTCATGGCCAGAGAGTGAGCTTGGCTCTCGGTCTAAGGGTGGTGACATGGCTGACAGGAAAGGAATATTTTTGTGATTCAGCAATGGTTTAAACAATGCTGCTTCTGTGACAGCACCGAGGCCCTTGAGGGAATAGAATAGAATGACCGCTCAGAGTAGGCCAGCTCTGCCCTGGGAGCCCTCAGCTGCCTCTCCCTCGGGGAGAGTCTCTTCTTGGGTGAGCTTCAGATGTGCTGCATGTGGACAAGGCAGGGGAGAGTTTGCTCCTGCCGCTCTGAGCCAACGAGGGAGGACAAATATACGATGGGGCCACATGGCAAAAGCCTGCTGTCCCTTAGGTCACACTTCCTGCTTTTCTTGCCCCCAGTACAGGGAGTCCACCAGGCTAACGGCCCAACACTTACTGAGAATATTGGCAGAGCAAAATGGAGATGGATCCCTTTACTCATGTGTTTACTTGTTTGTTTCACCCGTTATGTTGCTTACCATCTTTCGCACTTCCTCATACAGACCAAAAAAGAATAAGAGATGTTACAAAAGAAGATAGAATGTTTTTATTGCATTTCTTATTTAAACAGAGTTATAAAAATCTATAAGTCCCTGAAAAAAAACATTTTTCTCCTCTAAGAGATTCAACTCTGTGTTGAAAAGAATCTGTTCTTGAGGCCCCTGGGTGACTCAGTAGGTTGAGTGCTCAACTCTTGGTTTTGGCTGAGGTCATGAGCTCACGGTTTGTGAGTTGGAGCCCTGCATGGGGCTCTGCACTGACAGTGTGGAGCCTTCTTGGGATTCTTTCTCTCTCCCTCTCTCTATTCCTCCCCCAACTTGTGCTCTTTCTCTCTCGCTCACTCTCAAAATTAATAAATAAACTTTTTAAAAAAGGATCTTTTCTGACATTTTTTCTGAACAAAATAGTTTGCTCCTTTGGATTCTATCAATTTATATATCTATATCCATGAAAGTATATATATATATATATATATATATATATATATCCCATATATGTATATACTCTTGTGTGTATATATTGATTAATATATATAATTTATATTGTGTGTATACATTTATACATTTTAGAATATTCTTCCTTGGGCGGAAATGGTGGGGGAAAGGGAGAGAGGCAAACCATGAGAGACTCTTGAATGCTGACAAAAACTGAGGACTGATGGATGTGGGGGGGAGGGGGGGATGGGCATGGAGGAGGGCACTTGTGGGGATGAGCACTGAGTGTTATGTGGAAACTAATTTGACAATAAACTATTTGTAAAAAAAAAAAAAAAGAATATTCTTCCTCAAATGATCATATCTTTTAAGTCTATATATTCATTTACATCCTTAATTTTGAATAAATAAATGAATATATGCTGCCTACTAAATAATGATCACCCTTTTGTTTGTAACCTGAGATAATAACCAGCTATGTTTCTCTGAATTATTGAAATTGTGCTTTCCCCTTTAGAGGAAACAGTCAAAAATTTCATAACTCTATGTGGTGGATGTGCTTCAGAATGATGATTTGCCACGAGACAGAAAAGAAGAGCAGGCCCTCCCTTTTTCACTTTGCCAAAATGATGAAAAGCACTGCTTTGAGTTTTGCCCTGTGTTTGTCTGTGAATTTTTGCAACTTCTCTAATCATTTTTCATAAGGGTTTTCATGACTTCAGTGAGTTTTGGGGGAAAATAACAATCCTGAAAACTGTGCACATTATTAGCCTCCCTTTGAAACCCCTGCTGCAAATGTCTCAGTCCAGTTAGTGGACCATGGGAAGTATGAGGACGGGAGGCGGCTTCTTATCAGAGAAATGAGTGGGAGAGCATTTCCTTCTAGTGACTGTAACAGCAGTGGTAATTCTGGGCAAAAAGGCCGTAATGATAACATCTACAAAACGGTGCGCTGTTCTCTGTTCTCTGAAATGCAACATGAATATTCCCAAGAATGGGAGATAACTAGCTGCAAACAAAATATACTAATTCACAAAACCATGGAGAAGCTGGTTTTTACTCCCCTTCCCAAACCCCCTCCCCCAACTATTGCTTAAAAGAACAATGTCAGAAAGAGGAGAAAAGTGGTTCAAAAAGAAAAGCAGTTTCTTTTTCTTTTCTGACAATTCTATGAGAAAACAAGAGAAAGGACCATTCCTGCAAACCCCAGCCTTGGGAAGAGAGAAGAGGAGGAGTAGATGAATTAGCAGATCGGATTCTAACAATTGAAGATCAAATAGAAACATAAGTGAAAGTGTAGGGGAAAGCTGAGGGCTAGCTAATCGAGGGCTATGAAAATTAGTATGGAGCATAGACATGCAGCTATTTTCTGATAGTGAGGGGAAGGAGAGAGAAACACTAGTTGGAAACAAACAGGAGTCTGCATAGAAAGGACTTGAGCATATGTGTCTATCTAGGGAAGGAACAAGGAAGACACAAGAGAGTTCCCTGCAGTTGACTAATTCCAAATAAGCCACTCACACATGAGGCATTGTGCTCAGGTCCGCTTCCTACGTCTAGGTCAGCCATGACCAGAGGAGAACCATCAATCACTCCCACTCACAAAATGGAGTGAGAGTGATTGATTGTTCAGGGCTGAATTAGCTCTGCCTGATTCACGGACAATCTTAATGGAATCCAGGAGCCCTGAACTGGAAACTGGGGTTTTGGCCTGGAAATGGACCCAAAACCTTGGGGCTAAGTCCAGGTGTGCCCTAGTCAATCCAAATCCACAGCCTCAGGAGGAAGCATCTGGATGCTGAGCACGCATTGCTTATTTTGTGTTAACATTTTCAGATATTCTTTGTGAAAAACATGCTAAAGATAATATGGCATTTTCTTGATATTTTAGGAGTAGCTGCCGTTAGTATTTTCATTAAGAAGATGCTTATTTCTTCTACTCCAATCTTAATAATTATACTCTCTTATAAATATCTAGTTTTAGACAACAGTGGCATGCCCAGAGCTATGACATAGAGAATAATATTTCTCAATAAATACACATTCAATTACAAAGAAGTGCCCAGTGCTTAAGAACGTTCACGTGGCACAAGATAATAGCCACCTCAAGAGACTTCTTTCCCTCTCTTAAATTATTCCACACCTTTCTCTGTTATTTTTTAAACTCAAAGGCAAATTGATATTTTGCTGAAATTCTAAATTGTGTGAAGACAAGTTTTATCCCTAAGACTCTTTCTTGGTTGGGAAGAGGAAATGCCTGACATTTCTTAAACAGACCAATGATGATGAGCTATATATGGCTTGGACGTGACAATCGCTCCTCTCCCTTTGAACCTCTGACCCTCAAGGTTTACCGACCAGCTTGTGCTTTAGTCTGAACCCTTGCAAGACCTAGTAAGGACATTTATTTTCAGCAGAGAGCCCCCACATTCTTGAAATTCTTCCTTTCTTCAAATCTGACAGAATCTAAGTTTAAACCTCCGGGTAAATTATCAGGAAATATTTTAGAGCAGCTTTTCATTGCTTGTGGGTTGTACTATTTTTATTAGCTGTGCAGGTCTCTTCTTTTCTATTCTTCCTATTTAGTTATAATGTCATATCCATCTGAGTACATGCCTTAAACAAAGAAATGATAAAGAAAAAGATTCCCAGCAATTTACTTAATTCAGATTACAATCTCTAGAGATGGCAAACTGAAATCGAACTCTAGACCATTTTAGGCCAGCCCAAATTTAATGTCTCTCTAATGAGGCCATCTGAGATTGCTCTCTGAAAAGTCAAGTCTGGGACTGATGTGGTGTGAACATTTCTCCCTATCAAGCATACATGCCTTGACATAGCCAAAACACATTACAAAGTCTCCTTTACTTCTAAATATATTCAGCATTCTTTTTGATATTTCACAAAACATTGTATTTAATAAAAATGAGTTTTGGAATAAAACTACTGAGTGTATATCGATGAGACAGGTAGCTTGTTTAAGAGGAAATGAGGTGGTTGTATGTAGGTCTGTATCGGTCGGAAGAGGGAAAAAAAGGCCCACATCCAGATGGAGGGGCCGGCTGCATGAGGGTATTACCCGGGGTTCTCTGAGAATCCAATCACCCCGATCACTGACTAGCTTCCCCACTAGGGGAAGAACTTAAAAAGTTCTTGCTATTTAACTTAAAGTTTCTTTAAATAGTTTACAATATGGAGCTCTGAATGAAAACAGCACACACATTTACTTACCTGTTATCCCAACAGTTTTAATTAACACTAACTAGCCAAAAGAGCTGAGGGCAAGATACTGCAATAAAGATACGGACATCATTTTCACGGAGGATCAAAGAGTTCCATAGCATTGCTTCTAACAGAAAGTACAGGTATTAAGTCATCTTAGGAGAGTTTCTGTCCCAGAAGATGGTTACTGAAATGTGAAATGAGAGTAAGTAGCAGAATACTTTTTCAATAATCAAGAAAATACTAGATTGTAAAAATTCACCCACCAAATATAAAAATTGGCCCAAGTCTTTTTCTTTGGGCTGTGATACTACTATCCCCATTTTGTTCCTCTGATTATCTGTTTCTCCAATTATCACCTGGTCAAATTATCTCCATTTTGCTTCTCATTAGACTCGTAATTGCACACCTGAGATTGCTGATGCATGTCCAACCTATTTACTTACAACATCTCACCTCAACAAGTCTACCATGGTTTTGCCTCTATTCCAGTCTGAAAGATTATGTTTACCATACATCTTTCAGCCACATCTTCCAGTATGGCTATACTGTCTGTCCAATACACCATCTAGAATGTGGTTAGTGATCACATTCTAGACTAGATCACATATCAAGATGTGAGATAATGTTAGGGAGGTTGTGGAAGGCTGGTGCCAGCTAGAAGATCCTAGGGTTAGGAACTGATGTTTTTAAAGCCATCCTTCCCCATCTCTTATTTCCCGTGTCAATGATTTCAATCCTCAAGCAAGTATATTGAAGTAAGGGACTGTAGACTGAGAACAGAGATACAATTAACAGCATAGTACCTTTGAACCAGTTTCACCATAACAGGGAAGATCTCCCAAAGAGCATTTGAGATGTCCAATGAAGCCGCAATGGAGCACTGGTGATGAAAGACTCTTTCTGTTCCAAGGAAATATGAGATTGCAAAACACCAATTTTTCTTCTATATTTTTGAGAACACAAGCCCAAATTTGAGAGCGGCTTCTTCTTGGCAATGGGTACACCTGAGTATCATCAGTTGTCAAACGCTTTTTGGTTTAAAAGTGGATTGGGAAGCCATGATTCCTAGGAAATATGAGTTGCACACTTACTAGGAAAAGTACTCTCTCTGAACTGTTGTTAAAAGCACAGAGCAGGAGGAGTGTCTGGGCGGTTCGGTTGGTTAAGTGTCCTACTCTTGATTTCAGCTCTGGTCATGATCTCACTGTTCATGGGTTCAAGTCCAGCATCAGGCTCTGTGCTGACTGCATGGACCCTGCTTGGGATTCTGTGGCTCCCTCTCCCTCTTGTTCTCTATTTCTCTCCTTCTAAACATAAATAAACATTTTTTTAAAAGCATAGAGTGAGAAATGATTATGTTTGCATTATGCATGTAAGTCAGAGAAAAATCCTTCTCTGCAACACAACTTCAACCATCTTTGGTTGAATCAAATACCAAAGTTGATTTCCCACGATATTTGCTGAGTATATTTTATTGGACACCAGGGATGTGTGATTCCCACCCAAAAGGAAAGAGACAGAGAGACAGAAGAAAGGAGAGGAGGAGAGGGGAAGGAAAAGCAAGAAGGAAGGGAAGACTAGGAAAGAGAAAAGAGGAGAGAAGGATGGGGGATGGAAAAGGAAAGAAGGGAAGAGAGGAGGGGAGGAGAGGGGAAGGAAGGGAAGGAAAGAAAGACCTAGTCAGTCTCTTTTAATTAAAAGATCAGATTTCCTGTGTCTGTGAGTCATCACTTAGGAGCATTTGATGACAATTTCCAAAGAATTCTTGATTTTAACGAGGTAGATGTAACAAAGCTATGTATGCTACATGCACAGGACAGCACTGTGTCATGAAAATGACAGAAATAGTGAATGGTTTTGTGACTCACTCACATTATGAAAGGAATGAATCCCTTGGTGTATTAACACCCTAGAGGCTATTTCACTTTTTGAATTTTATTAAACAAGGCCTCTATTTGTAGGGTGAAGTAGCACTTCTTTGCGGTTACAGCACCATAGACGTAATGACACACTCAAAAGATTATGCTTTCAGTCGATTTTATAAATACAGTCATGGGTTGGGATGCATACGGTAACTACCAACACATATGTGATAGTATTTAGTATCAGCCCACATCTTATTTTCCCCATTTGACTTTAGTTTGATGACAGTGATGGATATGAATTCCAAAATGTTAGTTTTGTTATTTCTTTTCCTTAGTTTAAAATAAATATATTTTAAGTACTCTCCTCCTCGGGCAATGTGTTTCTCGTTTGCTGTGGCGCTAAGTGTATAGGTATGGCTGACCGATAACCTGACATGTGCCTGTCACCAGGGACTGCTGCTTCTTTCATCTTCTTAATGGACATTTCTCTACAGATGTCTGTGGCCTACCTGACTATAATCCTTTAAATTTTAATTCACTTTACATTTAGCCTGGTCATAAATACCATTTAGGTACCAATACTCTGCCTTATGCAATCCCTAAGGTGGTGCTTTTATTTTAATGAGGCCATTTGCAACTTAAGAGCAAAAAAATTCCATCTTTGATTGAATATATTTGTCAGTTTTATTCCCGATTGGCATTTTCATGGGAAAACTTGGACACAGCTAAAGGATGGCCGCTTACCAAGTGGGATAAAAGTTTCAGTATGTTTCTACTTTCAAAATTTAGTGAATACATGGTCTTTGAAATTCATTTTGAAAACATCAAAGTAAGCCCTGGCTGTAATCAAAAGTAAAATCCAGAATTAAGTTATGTTACAAATGAAATTTCCACTAGCATTTTTTTCCCTATTTGAACAGGGGGGAAAAAGCAGACTCCAGTAACAGTATTCAAATAATGGAATGGCATAATAACACATGGAAGTGAATGTAGAAGACTATGTGCAAATAGTGGCTAATTGTCAACTTTGCAGCTATGGTCTCCCGTTTTATTCCAAGGTTAATCTTTTCCAAGTAACACAAGTATCCAGCCTCCCCCACCACCCTAGCATTTGGGAGTAGGTAAATTGCCATTGGTTTTCTAACTTATTTAAAGTTTACTATGAAATGAATTTATTAAAAATATATCTCTAAGAACTATATGCACAATTCTGTGGTCATGAGGTCCAATTCTCCGCTAGAGTCCACATACTTTCCTGCACACTTTTCCCGAGGCCCTCTGCATTCTTAGAACCTAATTTCTATGCATAGGAGATGAGAAATAATCAACTGGGTTCTTTCTCTGTACAAGTCAATGGTGATTTTATAGAGTTTTATTTGAGGGGAGGAGGAAGAGTCTAATTTGAGAATTAACAATGTTGGAATATTCTCTTCATGAGAAATGAGGCCCTGACTGTTTTTTTAATTAATTAATTTATTTTGAGACAGAGAAAGAGAGAGGAGTGGGGAGGGGCAGGGAGAAAGGGAGAGAGAATCCCAAGCAGGCTCCATGCTATCAGTACAGAGTCAGACAGAGGGCTCCACCTCACAAAATGTGAGATCGTGACCTGAGTCAAAGTCAAGAGTTGGAAGCTTGAGAGACTGAGCCACCTAGGCACCCCAAGACTAATTAAAATACTATAGCAAATACATTAGTTAACATGATTATTTATTGATTGTTAGGTCTAGTTTTCCACCTTTGGTTTGCAATATTCCTTAAATAGGAATCATGGTCATCGTTACCTTAAGATTGAATGATGGTTCAACATTCAGTACAGCAGACTAATACCTCCCTTCAGATATTTCACTTGTGGGTTTGTTTGTTTTTTTATTTAATCGTTTCACCCAATTTTAATGTGATAATTATTTGGCAAATATGAAAACCAAATCTCAAAGAGGCTAAATAACTTTCAAATGTCACATAATAAGTCATGAAGCTGCAATCCAAACCCACATCATTCATAACCTTAGCGTTTTTTTAATTCAATCCTCTCCATGGCCTCTTCACTATTTGCTAAGTACAATTTTTGTTTGTTTGTTTGTTTAATATGAAGGTAAGCTAGTGTCCTGATATGACTAGGCTAAGATCAAGTGTTGAGGTAGGTGTTCTGACTTATCTTTAGTAATCTTTATATAAAGAGCACTCTATCTTTCAGGCAATACCCTGGACCATATGAAGTTGGGAAACTGGACTACACATTTCAACAAGTGCCCATGGAATTTATTTTCATATTTGTATGTTTTTGTCCTTAAAAATCTTTTGAATAAGTGAGTCGCAATACAAATAGTGCATATTATAAGACTAAATAGTATTTTGTACCAAAACAAGGAGGTTATAAGTGAAAATAACACCACTACTCTTTTCTAATGTATTATAACACAAATATTTAGATATTCTATGAGAAACTGCAATATATTTTTCTATTTTATCAAGTAATTAAACCACTGAAGAGACTGTTTGCATCGAGAAATAAGTCAGTGTATTTATCATGATTTATGACCCAGGAAACCAATTGCAAACTGATACATGACAAGTTCATGAGAGAGGAGAGAGAGAGTGAAGTTTTGTGAAAATAAATGTAAATACAAGTAGAAAATCAGAAACCGTCTTGCCTTTATTCTTCCCTTCCCTCCTCCCTTCCGTTTTTCTTTCCAAAATTCCTTGTCTTAGAAGTCAGCAGTCATAAACCCCCCTCTAATGGTTAAAACAAAAAACGCAAAACAACAAACATAAGTAGTGCTTAACCTATTTGGAAGGACTGCATTTTTGATGGGTGAAAATACAGCAAGCAAATGTTTTTGAATAATCCAGGAGTCCTTGTCTTTTAGAGGTTGAGTAAACTCTTAGATCATCTTTGTAGAGACAAAGCTAATACATCGCAGACTACATACCTAGAAGTCTTTTAAAATGAGTATTACTTTTCATAAATTAAAGGCAATACTTTTGCAGTGTACTTACTTTTCTCAATAATTGATAATAATAACCACATCAAATATTTATTTAATATTTACATTTTGTGAAGCATTGTGTTTAGTGCTTTTTGTTCATTATATCCTTTATTCTTCTTGCTCTCATGACTGGGACTATTATTTCAATTTTAAAATTGAGAACAATAAGGTATAGAGAAATTAAATGACAATGTTTGCACACTCATTTATTAAATTTCAGAGCCAAGATTATGTCTCATGTATGTGTGTCTTATTTCAAAAATCCCAAAATGGTGCTTAATCGTGACTATACAAAGTTCAATAAGTAAAAGGAAATTTTGGATTCTACTCTTCCCATTGCCACATCTACCTATTGATAGCTGCTGGATACTGAGAAGGAACTAGTGCATTGCTTATATAGTAATAGATGTCTCAAACTTTATGTATCCAACATTTTATGTGTATAATGTATCCAACATTTTATGTGTATAAAATTGAGCAACTGCTATGTGTTTGTCCCCTCAAAAAAATCCTACACCCCCAGGGCACCTGGGTGCCTCAGTAGGTTAAGTGTTCGACTTTGGCTCAGGTCATGATCTCACAGCTTATGGGTCAGGCCTCGCGTCGGGCTCAGTGCTGACAGCTAGCTCAGATCCTGGAGCCTGCTTCAGGTTCTGTATCTCCCTCTCTCTGACCCTCCCTGCTCATGCTGTCTCTCTCTCAGAAATTTTTTTTTTTAAGTCCTATACCCCTCATAGTCTTTTCCATCCCAACTGCTGACAACAAAACTCTCATCCATCACTTCACTTTTCTCTTCCTCTACACATCCAATCCATTGGTAGATCCTCTTATCAATACTTTGCAATCCACCCAGAACTCAACTGCTTCACATCAATGAAACTGCACCTCTCTGGATCAAGACCCCAGCTTGTCCCATCCCAAGTACTGTGATGACTGCCTCATCATTCCTGTCACCTCTTGTGTCCCTTGAATCGATCCACACAGACACCAGAGAGATGATTTTAAAACATAAGATGTATGTATGTCTTCTGTTTTCAAATTCTTTCTATGACTTCTTATTCACACATAATAAAGCCTATTCTTCTTACACTGTTCGATAAGGCCTTACATATCTGACCACATCTCCTGTTCCATGCCTACTCACTCCAGTGCACTCTACAAACAACACTGGTCTATTTGTTGACCTTTGCACACACAAGGCAAACTTCTGTCTCAATGCCTTTGCACTTGCTGTTTCTTCTCCCTGGAAGACTTTTCCCTCTTTACCCACATGACTAATCTTTCTTTTAAGTTTATGTCAGAACATGGCCCCTCCCATTTGTTTACATATTGTCTATAGCTGTTTGGAGCCTGCAAGGGCACAGCTGAGTAGCTATGACAGGGACCATCTGTCCCATAAAGCCTGAAATATTTATTATCTGTCCCTTTATAGAAAAATTTTGCCTATCTCCATTTCTTTTCTCAGTACTTACCACTATGTAGCCTGTAATACATTTTATATATTTATCTCGTTTTTGTCTGTCTCTTTTAACTTGATGTAAGCTCCCTGAGGGCAGTAGTTTTCAAAAAAATTTTATTGTTGTTTTCTTACTACCTAGAATAGTACTGGTGCATAGAGTGTTCAATCACTATTTACGAATATGTAAAGAAAATTGATGGATAACATTCTGACCCTACATTCTCAGCTCATGTTCCTTGAAGATGTTCTCTAATGTTCTCTATAACTAACTCTGTGACTTATTTTATTGTCCCAAATACAACCCTGACTCATTAACTACAGTAGTATCCATGGTGGTGTAGTGATTGGTAGTCATCATCTTTGATTTAAGTCTAGATAAAATTAGATTTTCTCTACAGGAATTTGAATGTTGAAAATTACAGTCATGAAGAATATGGTAATCAAAGGTACTACGTGCAACATTCAAAAGCAAAGTTGGGAGAGAAAAGATAGGAGATGTTCTTGCTCTATTCATTACTAAAAGCAAATATTTTGAAAGAGCTCATAAAGTTTCAAAATTCCAGGGTGAAACATGTACTTAAGGTGTTCTAGTTTATCGAAAGAAGTTCTGACCATGAAATCAGAAGTGAGTTGCAGGCCTGGCTCTATTATGTACCAGCAGTATGAACCTGAGAGAGGGATTACTAAAATATCCATATTAAAGGGTTATTTTGAGCATTAAATGAAATGAATGTGACATATATAACCTATTTACCATAAATTTTCAAGAGATGTAAGCTGAATCTGGAAAATCTGGGCTAATTATACTAAAATCCAACATATGTTACAACTTAATCTGGGAAAAGATTCTGGTGGACATAAAGCTGATGTCTTCGCAACCACAGGTAGAGTCTTTCTTCCCACATATCTTGATGTAAAATTTGAGGTGAACTGACCTGGATTAACTCAGTTTACAAACTGACTAACTGTGTTGTCTTAAGCAAGTTATTTGACATCTTTGAGACTCAGTTTCTCCTTAGGTAAAATGCAGATGACAATATTATCTACCTAACAGTGTTCTTAGGAGAATTAAAGGACTATATGTAAAATACTTAGTAGAGCACCTAGCATATTGCAAATTCTAAAATTTTAGTTCACCAAGGTTCTCCCCATTCTCCCCATAACTCGTACTTCCTAGGGTCAATCACATAGTGGTTGTTCATGCTAGGTGGGCGAAAAGAAAATGTAAAAAAATAAAAAAAGAAAGCTCCTTAGCAACTTTATCAAGTAAAGCAAATCTACTAAGGAATCTGACACAATATGTTAATACACTGTGTCCTGGATATTTTTATTTTGTTGGAATTTTGAAATCACACACACATGTACCTATGAGGTACACAAATAAATTATTCTTTGATGATGAATTTTAGACCCCTGAGGGAAAAGAAAATCCAGGAAGAAAATACTTTCCTAATCTTTCAAATGATACTTATTTGCATCATGTTAGTATCAGGCAATTATCCTGAAACATGTCTGTTAAGACCCTACTTTACCCCAGCATCAGTTCAGCTTACAGACTTTTTTTTCTTCCTTGAGAGAAAAGGGAGAATTCCTAGGTTACCTTTGTTTTACTTGCCAGTGAAAAAGGAAGTTATGTTACTGTAAAATCTAATCTGCAGCTCAAAGAGAAACTGAGACTCTCCCCATACTTCTACCCTGAGCTCTGACATTCATTGTAAGTTGGCCTGTTTTAGAATTGAACCTCAGAATCTGCATTTTTTTTTATTTGTTTTCTTTGCTGCTGCTTTGTATGAACAGGAATGAGTAAAGGCATTCCCACAGGACGTCTGAGAACTCTTTCCTAGTGGTGCAGCCACACCTAGCCACTTAAAAAAGCATTTCTCTTTTTATTGGTGTCTCCAGAACTCATTATTTTACCTTTATCTACATTTTTCTGCATTTCATCTGTGTCTTTGATCAGGCTGTACTCTGACCTCTTTCTAGTTTGAAAAGGTTTTATTCATAGACTTTTCCCACCTTTCCTAACCTTTCTCAGAGTCCGTTATTTTTCCAAAGGGTCAACAGCGATGGAATTCAGTATGCTAACTTCACATGGTGACCTCTTTAAATAAACATTGCTAAAAGGACTTGTTCAAAGGCGATTGTATGGTCTAAATAAAGCCGGGCTTAGTCAATCCTGTGAAGCAGTTGGAGTTTATCTTTCTCTTCCTCCTCTTCTATCAAAACATGACTATCCTATGATCCATTTCCTCAGGGCTCTGCTTTTACTGGTTGACAAACCAATGCTTAAATGTGTGTTAATCTTACAGTTTTCACTCCAAACGCTCTCTCATTACTAGAATGCTCATTTACCATATTTCAAGGATACAAATATATTTTAATGTAATTTAACATCTTTGAAATTGGGATAAATCTTACAGTTAAAGACTATTATGGTTATGTTGACAGGATTTTTTCCTTTTATTGTTTTATGTAAAATAATGCTGCATCTTATAATTGATGATGGCTTAAATAAAGACAAGATTAGGGATTCCTAGGAAGTACAAGGCATTTATTTGTGAGAGTTAATTCCTACTAGGAGAATTTTAGGCACAATGAAACCTTTTTTTTTTTTTTAATGGTTATTTTTGAGAGAGAGAGAGAGAGAGAGAGAGACAGAGTGCAGGTGTGGAAGAAGTGTGGGGAGGGTGGGGCACGGAATCCAAAGCAGTCTCCAGGCTCTGAACTGTCAGCACAGAGCCCATCGTGGGGCTCAACCCAGGAACCATGAGATCATGACCTGAGCAGAAGTCAGAAGTTTAACTGTCTGAGCCACCCAGGCGCCCCAGGCACCACAGAATCTTAATGTGAGTGTTAATTTTGGCCAGGATGTAATATCTTTTTCTAAGTTCTACCTGTCACGTAGATGACTGCTGACTCCTGCTATAAACCCACTCGCCCAAAGTCCACAAGGAGCATCTCAAAATTTAGTTGATGCTTGCAGCATATATTCCTGGGGTTGGAAAGGCTGACATCATTTCCATAGGATAAATTTCTGTCATTCAGGAAGATTCTAAGATGGTTTGAAGAAACATATGTAAAGAGAAGAAGTGGGTATAGAATGTGCTCCAGAGGGACTCTCTCTACCCAATTCTGCAGGAGGTAAGCAGAACTCACACAACGTGTACATGAAAGGCTCTGCAGTGGTGTAGCTGTATTCCTAACATTCATTCCATTTTCCTTATGGCCGCTTCATGTTTTCTCTTTCTAATAGTAGTATTATGACACTCTGTCAATGTGAAGGGGGTAGAATAAAAAGAAAATGAAACCATCTATTCAGTCTCCTGTGCTTTAATGGCTTGATTTAATCATGTGACATGTTTCCTCTGCTCTTTTCCCCACTATCACTTCATGATTCATAAATCTAGGGGGAATATTACCACTTGCACGGTGCTGCCTGGGATGGTCAAAATCACCTTGTCACATCTTGTGACAAGAGACGGATTGGCCTGGCCATGAAATATTAAGACATCCTTCTTGGGCTGTGGGGACCCCGTGCTTGCAATGGAAAGAATTAGCCACTAGATGGTGATCTTGCAAATTAGCAACAGAGCAGAAGCTCACTTCTCTTCAATTTAATTGTATAGCGAGAAACCAGAAATGTTTGCTACTTTTTCCTAACATTTTGAACATTGTGCCAAAGTGTCACTATCTTATGTCATTAAAATTTAGTAATTTAAGATCGTTATCGAAATTAGAGAATTAGAATACAGGTTGAACTGTAGGTAGTTATCCTAAATTCTGGTTAAGACACCAAACTGAGGGTTACTTTCTAGGCAATCACAAAATATGTACTGAATCCCCTCTCAGATAGAAGGCCAACATTTTCTGAATTTCATGTTTTTCAGATATTTCTGGTGAAGTTGATCCATGGACCACATTTGTGTATGATTAGACTTGATCTTTATGGTTCCTCTGAATGTTAAGGGTAAAATGTTTTCTAATCACCTGAATTTCAATACTGTCTCTAAATATATCCTTTCATATTATCTCTAAGTTTTTATATAATGGCTATATTAGAAACATTCTGGTACATCTCATTACATTTCATTATGCTTTAAAAATCAAGTTTGGCCTTGTAGGCAAGTTTGAGTGACAGGTGACCCCTTCATTAACAAGCCAGGAACTTTGAGCTCTGTTAACAGTTAGAGTTCTTCATGCCAAAGGAAAGAGGGGTGTCACAATAGTATTTTAAAACCTCCATTTGATGTATTATTCTCCTTCAGTGTTTCTCTCTTAAACTAGACTAAGGAAGAAAAACCCCAAGTTGCTGTTGAAGTCTTCTCTTTTTAAAGAAAACCACATAGCACCTTGTAGTAACATTTTAATCTAAATAATATAGGATATTTTACACATGAAATCTGAATATTAGGTTGATTCGGCAACATAGTTAAAGAATGCTTATCCAATCCATAATTGTTTCCAGACACTTGAGCCTAAGAAAAGTTGTACCCATTTTTCTTTCAATCTTGCTTTAGTATTATCAAATACTTTTCTAGGTACCTAAGGACTACATTTTCTCCTCAGGTCCATCAAGTGTCCAATGCTGGCTAATACCAAACAGTGTCTAGGGCCAATTGGAGAAATGGAATGACACATAAAAAGAAAAAGAAATCTCTGAAGGTCATTATAACCAGCACTTATGCCATGTCTTACATATTTCTGCCTTCTCTGCATACTACTGCTTCTATCCAACCATTTGGTTACTTTAATATCTTGTCATCTCAGCCTACCATGGCCTTAACACTCGTAGTCTGTCCTACTCTTGATTCCATTTGATTTTGTCACACAAAAAACCAACATTAGTCATGTGAGCCAGAAGTCCAGGTAGACCCTAACCAGTCATTGTATTTAACAATTTGAAACTCATGTCATTTTATTTTGATTTCTTTTTATTTTTTTTTAATTTGAGAGAGAGAGAGAGAGAGTGAGCAGGGGAAGGGGGCAGAAGGAGAAGTAGAATCTTAAGTATCCTCCACACTTGACACGGAGACCGACACAGATCAAGAGGTGGATGCTCAACTGAGCCACCCTCATTCTCTTGCTTTTGATTACAACTTCTGAAGCAATTTCTAGAGATTTCAAATTTTTCAGAAGAGATCCTACCCAACAGTCAATAGCATAAATCATAAGCAGCATTTGAAAATTGTTTTTTGGTGTTTATTTATTTTTGAGAGAGAAAGAGAGACAGAGCATGAAGGAAATGGACAGAGAGAGAGAGAGGGAGGCACAAAAGCCAAAGCAGGCTCCAGGCTTTGAGCTGTCAGCACAGAGCCCGACACAGGGATCGAATGCACAAACTGTGACATCATGACCTGAGCTGAAGTTCAACCCTTAACCGACTGAGCCACCCACATGTCCCATAAGAAGCATTTTTAATTTAAACTAAAATGCTGTCTTGAAAATCGTAGTCTAGGTGATACAAATATATAGCTTAATAAAAGAAAATTTTAAATTTGAGTAACACCTTAATGGGACTTAACAGATGCTAGAGTTCTTTTAAAAATATTTTTGTCTCTCACATGGGTGACTCAGTCCATACAGTGTCCAACTCTTGATTTTGGCTCAGATCATGATTTCATGGTTCATGAGTTCAAGCTCCACATCTGGCTCCTTGCTGAAGAGCACAGAGACTGCTTGGTATTTTTCTTTCTTCCTGTCTTTCTGCTCTTCCCCTACTCATGTTCTCTCTCTCTCTCTCTCTCTCTATCTATCTATATATATATAGATAGATAGATAGATACACATATATATCTATATCTATATATATATAGATAGATATGTTTATATATATACATATTTATATAAACTTAAAAATATTTTTCTCTCTAGTCTTACAGAGATCTTGTTTTTGCTATAGGATGGGGAAAGCTAGGAATAGTGCTTCTACACCTACAGAAATTAAAAATCTGGACAAATTGCCAATTTGTGAGGTTTTATGAACCCAGTAGAAAGCTAAGATCACAAGACAAAAAAGTAACCAGAAAATTGGAGAATGACAGGTAACTATAGCAGGAGACAGGGTGCATTTGCTAACCTACAGTAGATGTCACTGGACACCACTGGGACTTAGCTAGAATAACTGCTAAATTGGAGACAGAGCACAGAATGATGGGAGAAGGTGGAGTTTTGGGGAGCCACAGATACAGGGAGGGGCATACACACTCTAGCAGCCTTTTTCTCCATGAAAGCCTCTAAGTGTTAACAGGGGAAAATGCAGAAAGGTCTGGAGACACCTTCCTTCATATAGGACTGGGAAGGAAAGCAGACACTGAAAATGACATATGAAACAATTCCTTATGTCCTACTTCTACCCTCCCCCCTCCCCAATCTCATTTATGGAACAAATACCTTAATCTACAGAGTGAAGAGTAACAAAGCCTGTTCTTCTTAGGGCACCTTAATGGGATGAAAACCTATTGTGCCTGGCAAAAGGTACAAGACAAAAATCTTCTAGCCCTATAGAGGGGACAGGGATATATTCTTAACAAGAACTCTAGCTGGAGGAGGAACAGGAACACATTGAAAGCCACATCTAGGAGACCCAAGGATGTTTTCCTGCACTTCCTGCCTCCAGACTAAAAACCAAGGAAAAGTGATAATGGAGTTTCACCAGATAAGCTGTGCAAGAGACAGGCCCTCTCTATGTTGCTGCACAAAGAGGAAGCTTGAATGTAAAGGTAGAGAAGAAATTGGAGAAAAACTTTGAGAAGTAAGCTTCCATTTTAAGTCCAAGTTATTGCTAGAGATATATGAAAACTGTTGCCATCGAAGGCAAACACAGCAACACAATTTCAAAACTGCCTAAGTTGGCTAGAGTAACACAAACATCCACACTAAAATCCTAGCAGAAAGAGAGGCATGTCTATTTACAAGCACAAAACCTTTTTACTTTAGTCTCTAGTTCCCTACACAAGTTGTTTGGCTTTCTATGAAAAATTACAAAGGATATGAAAAGGCAAAACACACACACACACACACACACACACACACCAAGAGACAACACAACTGATAGAAACTTCAGACTCAGATCTGGCACAGATGTTGAAACTATCCGACAGAGAGTTTAAAATAACTATGATTAATGTATTACATGCTCTGAAATGGAAAAAAGTAGACAACATGCAAGATTAGATGGCTGGATTCATCAGAGAGAAGGAAACCATAAAGAAGAATCAAATGGAAATGCTAGAAATAAATAGCTCAGTAATACAGATACAGGTCACCTTTGACTGGCCAAGTAGTAAAGTCAACATAGTGGAGAAATCAGAAAACTTGCGAATCGGTCAACAGAAATTACCCAGATTGAGCCACAAAGAGAAGAAAAGATGAGAAAAAGAAACAAAAACACAGAGCAAAACAACCGATGGCTGTGAGACAATATCAAAAAAATCTAACAATCCTCTAACTGAAATCCTAGAAGGAGAATCAAGACAGAATGAAACAGAGGGAATGTTTAAAAACAATAATGGCCAAGAATTTTCTGCAATTAATCATAATTCCAAAGCGCAGGTCCAGGAAGCTCAAAAACACCAAACGGACTGAATAGTCAATCCCCCTCAGGATTGGGGTGTGTGTATGTGAATGAACATACCTAGGCGTATAATATTATATATTGCTGAAAACAGAGAAAATGTTTAAAGCAGCCACACGGCAATCAGAGAAACAAATGTACTATAGCTGATTTCTCATGATATCTGAGAAGAAAAAAGTATAAATACGGGCCTTCCATCATTCCCTACCCAGCAAAAACTAGTTTTCAAAAAAGAAGTACAAACAAAGGCTTTCTAAGAAAAACAAAAGCAGAGAATCCATTGCAAGCAGACCTCTACTCCAAGAAATATTGAAGGAAGTTTAGCAGGCAGAAAGACTAGGTTATCAAACTGAAATTTGAATCTTTACCAAGAAGCAAACAGGGAATGGAATAAATGAAAGTAAAATCATTTTTTAAATTGCTCTAAGAGATAACTGAATGTCAAAAGAAAAAATAGCAGCCATGTATTGTGTGTTTATAGCAGGTATAAAATAAAATATATGACAGCAGTAACACAAAGGACTGGGGAGAAGAATCGAAATACAGTCATAAGGTCCTTACACTACTTCTGAAATAGTGTATAATACTGTTCAAAATCAGATACTGATTAACCAAAGATATACTAGTATACATCAACCACCAAAATATGCACAAATATAAATAGTATTTTGACAATGGAGATAAAAATGGATTAATACAAATATTTAATAACCCAAGACAAAGCAGAAAAAGAGGGGAAAATGAACAGATAACATATACAGTGAATAAGACACCAGGTAAGATGGTACACGTCAATCCCCTAGTCTTTTGTCATTTTGTTTCTTCTAGAGTTAGTCTGATAAACCTTAACTCATATGATGACTAGAATAACTTAAAGACAATCTTATCTGGGAGCAACGTGCATTTCTATAGCTTCTGGTTTTCTCTACACAAAAACAAACATCTGAATTTATCCACCCATTCACCAAGTATTCATTGAGTAAAGGCATTCTTTGTGTGTAAGACTGTGTTTAGAACAAGGAACACAAAGTCAAATAAAACAGTTTCTTTTCCTAATACCTACTAGCTTAAAAGTTCTAAAGGTCAACTGCAAGTTCCCTAAAGTATCTTCACTCATTTTTCATTTTAAACGGCTACTTTCTGATGCAATAAGAAATTACTCTTTTTTTTATTATTTATTTTTTGAGAGAGAGAGTCTAAACAAGGGATGGATAGAGAGAGAGGGAGACACAGAATCTGAAGCAGGCTCCAGACTCAGAACTGTCAGTATGGTGCCTGATGTGGGGCTCGAATTGACAAACCATGAGGTCATGACCTGAGCCAAAGTCAGACGTTTAACCCACTAAGCCACCCGAGTGCCCCCAAAATTGCTCTTTTCAGAAGATTTTATTTTGATGTTTCTTACACTGGTGAGAACAAAATATTTGAACATGGGGTGAAATAAAAAATATAGATATAATGGACAATGTCGGCCACCTACACAGCATTCATTCTCTCCTTAAGGCTTCAGGTTTCCAGTCTTCCCCCATCCATTTCCAGCCCTAGATGTTAATCCTAATCAATCTGAACTAATCATTGAATTCCACTTCCACACCCAAACCAGTGACTGGCTTAGGAACTGAGAAAGAATCTAATCAATGTGTGGAGTTCCAACAGTGGTTATTTTTACTGCAGGTGTTCACCCTAGACCTAATGTAGCCCAAACACTGGAAGAGAGGTGTTTTATTCCACAAATAAAAGGCTGGCTGTCTCTCTCTTCCACTGCAAAAACAAGGAGACATGCTACCCTAGAGGCTATTGATAATCATGCTTTGGCCAGAGGAGAAGCCAGTTTGACAACTGTGTGATACATGTACAGGAATTCACCTGAGAGAATCATAGAGGACCAAGTTGAAGTCACAGTTTTCATTTTCTGTGATCTTGTCTTACCCTGTGATATCTAGTTATGTGAGATTCACTTAGTCATTCAGTAAATATTTCTGGAGCATGTACTGTGTGTGAGTCATTCTTACACTAAGGATGTAGTATGAGCGAAAGAGGAAAAAGGCTCTGCCTTCACAGAGCTTATGGGCACTCAAAGGCAGAAAATAAGTAAGAAGTAAATATACAATAGGTCAGATGGTGATCAATGCTACAGTTTTACTTTTATTGATGTTCCCTCTTACTTCTGTGCCTCTAACTTTCCATCTCAAGCCATGTTTCTTTAGCCTTTTTTTTTCAGAAACCCAGGACCCAATTGCCAGTCACTTCACTCAGTAGCCTTGAACTCTGCTCTGCCCCTCATCTCAGCTCCTCCTCTGTCTGCTCAGGTAGTAAAATGCCCCTAAACAGAAAGCTGGGGTGATCTTGGGGCTCACTGTATATTTCTCCTCTCTTTGGGATCACATCTACCATCCCATGTTTAAAAGCAGCTGCCTTGTATATTTTTGGTCAGAGGGAAAGTCTGGTACCAATCTCCATCAGAAGTAGGGGAAAAAAAAACATGTGAGCTTTACATGGGGGAACAGTCCTTGGAAAGATGGCATTCAAAGCATTAAAAAAATAAGTGTGTATGTAGATATGGAAGGATGAAATATCACATTTTCTACAATCCTTGAGAATGGTTGGAAAAGTAAAAGAATTTATTTCTAAGAATCATGAGCAAGCACAGATGTGACTAGAGGGGAAAGCAAGAGCTACATCTACCAGATAAATGTGTAGAGATATATCCCTCTTCCCAATTGTTTCCCTATAATTTTGGCATTGTATATTTCTTATTGAAACTTTGTTCTTGTATATTCTTACCATAATGTAAGGTTGATGAGAGTGAAGCCCCAACTAGCTTGTGCGTTGTTAGATTTCCAATTACTCTTTCATTGTAGACACTCAAAAATATTTGTTGAATTTATGTACGTATATGTCTGTATTGACGTATTTGTCAAATGTGTTCATATGTATACATGGGCTTGCTTTATGCATTAAATTATTTAAAATTTTTGCTGATTATATCAAAGCAAAAGTTATTACCTATAATTAAGTGAGTTATTTTGGGAAACATATTTTTTCTTGCTGGAAAATACTATGTTACTAAGAAAATTTATTTATTTCATTAAAAGTTTCAGATTTGGGCCTTCTATTAAAACTACCTCAGGGCAAAAGTTCAAAGGAATTATAATTAAGCAAAATAAACACAAGCATAAATGTCCAACATATGTTAAATCCATGAAATGCCCATTTAAAAAAAATAGCTACTACACTCTCTTGGTAGGTCAACAGTCTGGAGAGTGTGAAAAATAATTTAGAAGAAGAAAGTCCATTTTGTGACCACAAATGGTTATGGCGTTATGAGAGAGGCTTCCTTTGAAAAGTACTTTTGTTCATTTTGTCTGCCATTGAAAAATTATTGCTAGGGAGCTAGTCAAGTCTCGTTTCTGCCATGTGTTTTCTAATGCAGTATGAATGTGTGGGAGAAGTTTCAAAAAAAAGCCACCTGGAATACAGCATAGTAAATGATCAATTTGGAAACCTAAAGCTTTGATGGAAAAAAATAATAAATATTTTAATTCTCCTCAAGTTTTCATTTAGACATATTTCCTAGAACCTTTAAACACAAAAATAAATAACCAACTTCTGAGCTATCTCATCTGACTTGAATTTGAATGTGTTGCACGCGTAGTTAAATTCTTCGTAGTTTCCCCATAGTGATGCTTCTAGGCCCCACGTTTTATTTTTTAAGTAAAAGTATTTGACATATCAAACCTCAGTCACCCCTCAGCCCCATGTGGAATAATCCCATTGTGGGCTACATAGAGCTCATTTTAAATTTGACAAATTTATCGTCCCCAGATATTTATGACATGTCTTACAGATTGCAGGCCCTTGGTAGATAGACTACTGAGTAAATGCTTCTTTCATCTCCTTTGTTGGAACAAATATTCTTTTTTTATTTCAGCATGAGAAAATGGTTTGCTAAAGTTTTATGCTACAGATTTGAAGTGAATTTGTCAGAAACATATGGGCAAAATAATTTTAGATATTTTGTAAATAGATGAGATTCTTTCCTGACTCCTGAAGGAACGTTTCTGCACTGTGCATAGAGATGCAGAAGGTAGATGTCTAGAATAAAGTAATTTAGAAGGATGCTAGAGTCATAACCTATTGAATGCAGGTAAAATATAATAATGACCTAAGCTAAATTAAGCAAAGATTTTGTTGTATTCTTTAAGTTGGTTTTTTTTTTTTTTTTGAAAGAGAGAGAAAGCACCAAGGAAGGGTGGAGAGAGAGAGAGAAAGAGAATCTCAAGCAGCCTCCACACTCTCAATGCAGAACCTGATGCAGGGCTCAATCCCAGAAGCCATGAGATCATTTATACTTTGAACTGAGCCAACATGAAGAGTCAAACGCTTAACAGACTATGTCACCCAGGTGGTCCAGTTAAGTGAAGATTTTAAAGAAGATGCAGGTGAAGGATTATTTATAAGAATAATGTAAATTATGTATTCCAAGAGTAATAATTTTAAGTCCAAGGATTTTATATTCCAAGCTTTTCTAGAGTGACTAGAAGTTAAGTGCAAAATATTATGTACCATATACATAGTTTTCTCCGTAACACCATCAGATTGAGGGAAAATCTCCTTGTCTGTTCTTCTCTGTCTTCTCTCTTTCTGTCCCTCTGTTTTTGTCTCTGTTTCTCTGCTTTTCTCTCTCTGCAGATTTGGTTTTCTTTGCTTTTCAGTGTTGTTGAAGCATATTACACTACCTTCTCAAGTGTTCATATCTTAGTGAACTGTCATTCACTGTATTACTTTGTGTCATGTGCAAAATAATACAGAGAGTATCTTACACCATGTATAACTTAAAATATTTGAGAAACCAGTCATAAATTAATAACAGAAGAACCATTACAACATAGAACTTTGGGAATAAAGTTTCCATTCATCCTATCAAGAATAGGATAACACCTCTACCACCCCAAATTTAGGCTGAGAATAAAGAAAACATGAAATTGGTAAGTACAGGAAGGAGGTGGTAAATATTAACTCTGGCATAATGACCGAAATAATCATGCATGTTATCTTCCTCTATCCTTCTATTAAATTTTCCCTATTATTTTTTATAAGAAATGTTAGTGAAAGTTAAAACTGCAATTTAGTTTTTAGAACATATACTAGATAAGGCTGCAATAGAACAAGAAGCGAAATTAGTATCAACCTGTGAAGAATATGATAAATAAGAGAACTTTTTATCTTCCATTTTTGGAAGTGATGACAACATTTTCACTCAGATGAAAGATGTAGTATAATGAGCAGAAACAAACCACCATCGCTATTTCATAGTATCATAGTCAGTTACAGGAAGAATGTGAAGGAGACACTTCAAAGCAAATACTTTTCCTGTAACAAATGTGCTGCTTGAAGAATGTAGAAGCACAATCTTTTCCCATAATTTTGCTCTCATTTAGTAGAGCAAACACTACGTTTTGACTTGTGAGGAGTCACTAGCCTTCTTATTCACAAAACAATGGTTTCGAGAGTCAAGGGGGGGCATCTCATGACCATAATAAAACAAACCTGAGGCAAAATAAATACGTTGAAAATGACAGTTCCAAAGAATGGAGATTCTTATCCTTTGATGAAAAATTTGAGCCATTCAATCAACCTTGGGTAACTTACTTCCAGACCTGTTATAGGAGATAATAAAACCCCATTTTTAGGCCATTTTGGGTTGAATGTTCTGGTTCTGGTAGCCAAACATATTTCACCTTATCCAAGTAAAATTTCTTACCCCAAATTGGTCTCCACATTAGGAACAGTTATTCTTTTCTAATTTATTATCATATTATCAATGAGACTTTCCCAGATGACTCAATATAACTAGGAGCCTTCCCTGGCTCTTTCCATAGCAGTTTTATTTAAAACACCCAAACCTAAAATATATATGCTATATATTTATATTTATATTTATATCATTAAAACAAGTGTTTTTAACTACCCAGGCTCCCCCTGCCAAAAGCATTAACACTTTAAATTACAAGGGGATAGAGTAGCTTCACAATATAGAGATTCAGAGAACAGCTTCTTAAACAAGTGGCCAAATGTTAGAACAAGTGGACATCACAGGCTTTCTGGGAAGGGCACATTATCAGTCCTCTGGTGATCCTACAAAAAAACCATGATCTGAATTTAATCATGTAAAACAGCAAATGAATGCAAATTGAATTACAAAATAACTGTCCTACAGTTTTCAAAAATACCAAGGTCCAAGATAGAGACTGAGTAAAAGAAGCTAAAGAGATTTGGCAACTAATTGCAACAAGTGATTCCAGAATAGATTTTGAACAAAGACAGCACATTATTAGGACAATTGAGAGTTCTGAATATGGATCATGGATTAGAGAGTAGTACTGTATCACTGTCTCTGTTAAATTTCCTGACTTTGATCATGGCTGTGTTGTTATGTAAGAGCTGTCCCTGTTTTCAGGAAATACACAAAAATATAATGAGTTAGAGAAGCATGACATCTTGGATTTACTGCCAGATGATTCCGAATAACTTTTCTTGAAATTACATAAAAATGGAAGTTAAAACACCAACAAAAAACACATGCACAAATGAAAGCCTTAGCTCGAGCACAACTTGCCCAGCTTTCTTGATGTCCCAGTGTGATGTCAACAGCGTGCCTCCCGCAGGACACACTACTCTACATCTTTCTACCACTGCCCTTTCACACTATACAATAATCACTGATCTCCTTTTTCTTTTCCAGGGAAACGAAGACTATTCAAGGGCAAAAACAGCATCATATTTCATTTTGAATCTTAAAAATTTTTTTATCAATGCTTATTTACTTTAGAGAGAGAAAGAGAGAGAGAACGTGAGTGGGGTAAGACAGAGAGAGAGGGAGACACAGAATCTGAAGCAGGCTCTAGGCTCTGAGCTGTCTGTACAGAGCCCGACACAGAGCTCGAACCCACAAATCGTGAGATCATGACCTGAGTCAAAATCAGACACTCAACCGACTGAGCTGCCCAGGCGTCCCTTGAATCTTATAGCACAGACAGAGCAGTTATAACTAGGGACCTAATAAATAGTTACTGAGCAAGGATATAGAGATATGTAAGTTTGAAGAAATATACACTGCACGTGGAAAATGAAAATTAGTCACTATCAATGCAATGATTTTTAAATCTGTGGTCTTATGCATTTTTAAAAATCATACATCTGACTGCAATTTAAGGTGACACTTTGATCAATTTTAGACAATGCAATCGTCTAAGCTAAAGCACATTTAATATTCAGACTTTCACAACCGCTAATTTGCATACCAGTGACCCCTCTGAAATATTTGAGAAAAGAATAAATGTGGTGAAACAAAACAAAATGAAAAGCATGGTGCATCAGTCCTAGCAAACACATACCACTTGATGCCATTGTTGCAGTATCAGTGTATTTCTGGCAGGAAGGGAGGATAAACCCATTACATCTCTGCCTGCATGGAAGTTCTTCCTCCTTCCTTCTCTTGTCCAACTAGAGGCAAATTTACATAATGTACTTGTCCATTTAACTAATTTCTGTCAGCTGTCTTGTAAGAAGACTATACTGTGCTTAAATTTTACTGGTCTTTTTTTTTCTTTTTAAATGTTTACTTTAGGTCTTACATTTCAGCCATCTTACTTCTAGAAATAGCGTAATAGTGTGTTAGAAGGAAATTATTATTCCCTGTTCCTGACTATCCCTTCCACATAGAGGAAGACTTTCTCTCACGTCTTCACTCACTTTGTCCCAGATAGAGGTCCTTAACTTGAAGAATAGAGCAGGCATTCTCAGGATTGTTCCATCACTTTCTTCCCACAAGGAGAGCACAGTTCCTTTAGTGTTCTGGTGGCTGCCTTTTCCCTACCTGCCCAGTCCACTCTGCTGGATCCAGGTGAGTAATTCAACCTAAATTCAAAAGTTCACCTGGCCGACCCAGTGGCTGTCCCTCTAATCAACGGACTCCCATCTGGTCAGGAAATAAGGTGATCATTGGGTTTCTTCTGTTACTCCTTTATTTTTGTTTTTCAGAATGCTGAAAGCAAGACAGGTGATACTTTTTGCATACTCCCTTTCATCCCAGCACAAGGATGTGACTGATTCTATTTTAACTCTAACAAAGTTTTGTGACTGAGCCATCCTGATTGATGTTCTACAGCTACCCTAAATACTATGTTCTGGATTCTTTGTTGAGAATAAATCCTCTTACAAAAAAGGAAGCTAACAGAAATGTCAGGTGAAGACACTGCCAAGTACTAGTGTAAAGCAGATCTATCCAGCTTCCACTTGAAACTAGCCTGATTATTAGTGTCAGGCATTATTATCATTGTGGTTTGGATCTCAAAGCTTTTCTTTTTTATCTTGATGCAAATGAGTTAGAAATTCCTGATGAGAAGCTGTTCTGCCAACTATTCTTTGGGCTGACTAGAACTATATTATCCCCCAAACAGAGTTTTCCATAGTATATTCCCAAAAAGTTTAATGAGTCACATGAAAACAGTTGGGGTGTTGAGAAATAGTTGTATTTACAATGCTCATTAGACTTACCTTGTCTAATCCATTATGGTATAAAATACATGGTATTTTAGATAGACATGTTAAGTACTAGGTCTGTTCACTTATGGAGTCTTCATCCTAAGAGCTTTTCTCACTTGGAATTACCAGGAGTAAAGAGAGAGGCTGACTGAATTGTTGCTTCCGGTACAAACACAGGCGTAGAAATACTATTTGTTGGAATTACTTCGGACTCAGGGTGCGGGCCATGGCTTTCCCTAGTCAGGAACACTATTTTATCAGTTTTCCCAGCGATGGTCAGACTCTAGAGGACTCATTAATGCTAAATAAGCTTACAGGAAACAGATTTATAAACCAGCGTGCCAATTTATTCACTTATACGGAATAACACACTGCATTATGTAACAGAATACTCACATCAGCTGGAAAGTACACATTCCTTCCCAGTAAAAAAAGTCTTCTTGGGAAATCACCATAAGATCAGATAGTTTTTGTGGTGAGTCAAGACAAGAAACTGGAACTGGATGATACTGGGAATACTGTGTTCAATTAGTGGTGGGCTGACGCATCCTTCTGCATTTCACATTTATACCTGCCAAGAAACTAAGAACATAACCAATCCAATCACCCTCTTTCTGAGTCATTGCTTAGTAAACACTGACAAATTTCAGTATTTACTTTTCTAAAAAACCAAAACAAAATAAAATACCCCTTACCATTTAATAAAAGATTCTGTGATAACCTTCCTTTATGTTAAGTACTTCGCACAATTAATTCCTTTCTAGTTTGTCTTTCATTGCTTACATTCCTGATTCATGTGTCGCCTGTTGGGCTTGGGGAAAGTTCCATAGGCTCTTCACTGGATTTTCAGAAACCCATTTATCTCATCATCAAGACATGTAAAGTAGCCTATTATGGAGAGTGACTGCTACAAACGGCTAATCTCATTTGTTTTATGTTGAATGATACCAGCTTTACAAGGTGACATTTATGACCATATTCATACATTTTCGAGTACTTTGTATTTAAGAAGCATATTATAAAAGTATAGACTATATAACTAAAATACACTTTCTGTTGCTGCCTGGTATAGAG
Organism: Hyaena hyaena; assembly: GCF_003009895.1. Lineage (NCBI taxonomy): Eukaryota > Metazoa > Chordata > Mammalia > Carnivora > Hyaenidae > Hyaena > Hyaena hyaena. The sequence goes on along the minus strand of NW_024081203.1, from coordinate 1,030,469 downwards.
GTATTACACACACACACACACACACACACACACGGTTTTAAAAAAGAGAAAGGACACACCTGAGTGTAAACAACTACAAACACTGACCTATTTCAAAAATGGTCAAATTCAATGATTCAGCATAGGACATGTTGATAAGGTCTGTACCTTATGCCCAGGCTTTGCAGTTGGCTTAGGGACATAAAGACAAATAAGATTCAGAATGTTATTCCAAGTGTACATTGAATGTATTAAATATAGATGAGAACTCTTTCTCAGATTAAACAAAAACACCTATCTATTTACTCATCCATTTTAGAGGGTACCAGAAATGAACTGATTGTCCTTGAAAATTCTCCCTTAGTGCTGGGGGGTTCTTTATATTCCATGACAGTCTTATTTTATAATAACAATTTCTTTTTATTGAATGCAAATCTCCCTCAAAGAATTCACCATGCTGTCAGCCATGTGAAAGCTGAAAGAGAAAGAGGGGAGCACTCAAACGGGACAAGACTGTGTCTGGACAAGGGGCTGCATGGAGCTGTCCTGACCCTAGCTCTCCTCCTGTGTTACCTCAGATGAGGCATTGATCCCGTGTGGATCTCATTATCCTTATCTTATTACAAGGGATATGAAGCTAGAGGGCTATGGGCATGAGACATATAACAAATGATTGAACCGGGCTGGGGTTAAGAGCCTAAAAAATGTGGGAGACTATGGCATTAAAAAGGCAAAACTAAATCTTGAAGCCTCACAAGTTTATATCTAGTGGCTTTTGTTGCAGCTATTCATTTGGGGTCTTATTAAGCAACAATTTCTAAACTTTCAGCAATAGATTGGTATATTAAATATAATTTCCACAAAGAATGGTAAGGATGCTATGTGATTTAGTGCCTTGTCCAATATCACCAAGTAAGGATTTGAGAATAAAAAGCCATAAAACTTTATGGGTTTTTTTCTATGTTGGGGGGGGAGAGAGAGAGCATGAACAGGGGAGAAGTAGAGAGAGGGGGAGAAAGAGATTTGAAGAAGACTCCATGCTGACAGCAGAGAGCCCGATGCAGGACTCAAACTCATGAGCAGTGAGATTATAACCTGAGCTGAAAGCAATAGTTGGACACTCAACTGGCTGAGCCACCCAGGCAACCCGAAAGGCATAAAACTTTAGATCTCAGGATGTTTTAGAGATAAGAAATAATTTTGCTTTATTTTATATGAAGGCAAACTAAGTCCTGGAGTATATAAATGGCTAATTTAGGTTTCTAAAGTTGCTAATAGCCAAGCAAAGACCAATACCCTAGACTCTTGTTGGGTTTCTTTTTCCAACTATCTATTTTTTTTTTTTTAATAAGACACAGATGCTGAGGATTGTAGAGAATCTTAATGATTGTCTTGTTATAGCCCTTCATTTTTTTAGATGAAAAAACCTACACTTCAAGGGATTGGGATTGCCAAACACAGCACAGCTCCAGGTGCGACCCAAATCTTCTAACAAGCAACAGGTATTCATATTTCCACATTGTTGATTTTTTTTTACTTTATGACCATAAGTATGCAAAAGAAAGTGATAGCCATGAAGTCTAAAATGTCAGCACAAGTACAACTTTAAAAATTCTTCAAATAGTGATACAACAGGAACCCTCAGTCATGAAATATTGTGGTAACTACTTCTGAATGTCTAAGATAACCTAAAGATTTAGGATTAATCTTTTTTCTTTTTCAGGGTGCCTGGGTGGCTCAGTTAGTTAAGTGTCCAACTTTTAATTTTGACTCAGGTCATGATCTCACAGTTCATGAGACTGAGCCCCATGGTGGGGCTCTGCCCTGGCAGTGTAGATCCTGCTCGGGATTCTCTGTCTCTTTCTGCCCCACTCACTCTTGCTCTCAATCTCTTTCAAAATAAATTCATTTTTAAAAAAACAAAATATAAATAAAAGTCATTTTTTTTCTATCAAATTCTGTTTCTATCACTAAGAAATGATCTTAAGAAAAGAGCATGTTTGTGCTATTATGATTTCATCTCACAATGAACCTGTTTATTCCTCTATTTCTATATATAAGCATATTACATCAGGCATATACTCTGCTGTTTTCTGTTGGTTGAATATAAAACAAAATTCTCCTAAGCGTATTGATTTTCAAAGGCAACATTGATCCTTCTATCATATATGCCTGGCTTCTCCCCCTGGTGACTAACTATACTCTTAACAAATGCACAATTTGATCATTGTAAATCGTGATAAAATTGTTTCATGGAATCGTGGATAGAAACATGTAAGTCAGAATAAGAGACAATAAACTTTTGTTTGTCATTATGTAAAGCTTCTGCTACCATTACAGAACTATCAATAGTCACAATATTTGTCATAAGATCATTTACTTTTGAGAGGTTTCCGGCATTTTTGCACAAGGATGTAACTAATGAGAATATAATAGAAAATGACAGTGCCGTGCTCCCAGCGAGTATTTTTTAAAGGTTTTACGGAGTCTAGGAGGCCATTACCTGTCAACATAAACCACCTAACCAACCGAACGCCTGAGACATTCAATATATTCGCTTTACCTTTCGTTCCTTGAAGCCCATCTCAAAATGTAATGTTTGCCGTCACTCGTGTATTTTCAGAGGTTAAATTGTTAATGCTTTACTTTCAGTTCCTTAAAATTTTTTTAATCAAACTTCACTTTTTCTCTCCCTGGGGAACAACAAATGGACAGCTTTCCTCTCTTGTACTCCTCCTTCCATTACCATCACAGCAGAATGCATCTGAGACTGTAATAATTCAGTGATGAAATACAAAATGTCGCAATGCCATCTCTCTTAACGTGAACTGAGATTTTGTTATGCCATTTTAGGTGCACTAATAGCAACTCAAGTCCCATGGAGTATCCTAATGTGAATTTAATGAGCTGATAGCATATAAATGACAGTACTGTGAGGGTGAAGGTGACATAACCTTTTTCTTTCTATTTGATGTTTGTCTTTGAAAAACTACAGATCTGTTCAAAATGTACTGCAATATTACTAAGTGATGCATCACTCACCAAAGGAGCTACTATTGCTTTAGCATTTGAGAATTCTCTCTTTTACTGGAACAAGTAGCAAGAGCAATTTTTTTTTATCATTAGGATAATAAAAATCTGAATAGTCTTTCTCTGAATGAACACAAATTATGAAGCCCACTGGTATCTATTTTGCCAGAGGCAGGTGGTCTCCAATGACAAGTATTTACTTATAAGCCCTATATCCTTTGAATGTTACAGTCAGTGACACAACACCACTAGAAGAAATGTTAAAGGTAGTGAAACTATTTAGCCTTCTTTAACATATTATTTGAGAAGACAATTTCAATGCTTTATAAAGATGGTACTTTTAGAAGATTTGCCAATCGAAATCAATGCATTCCATAGTTTAGTTCAGTCTTTCAGGATAGTCCACTGTAAAAATCCAGGTAGCCCCATTAAATTGGACAGCATGGTGTATCCCTAGCTCATATTGGAAATAGTATAAGGGGAAGGGGATTAAAAAAGAAAAGAAAAGAAAACTAAGTTGATTATCTTTGATGGTAAACCGTAACAATGAATATAGAATATAAAAATAGAATATAGAATACTTTTTTAAGCTTATGGCCCTTCTAATGCATTTTAAGCCGGATTTAGATCCTAGAGTAGTCAGTATACATTGGAGCCTGCTGGAGGGTTTGAAGATGGAAATGTGGGGGTCAAGAAGTGACTGCTTAAGAATAAAAGGCCTATGTACTCAAGTATCACTATACTGAAAACCTTCTATACTCCTCCCATTTATAAAAACCTCAAATACTTTATGGGACTCTTTAAGCTTTTTCAATGAACCTCCTTAATTTAAAAATGAAGAAATTGGAAACAGGAGGATTTCATGATTTTCTGAAGTCTCAAGGCTGATTTAAATACCAGAGCTAAGGGGTCCCTGAGTAGCTCAGTCGGTTAAGCCTCCAACTCTTCGTTTTGGCTCAAGTCATAATCTCACAGTTCGTGAATTCAAACCCCACATGGGGTTGCACATTGACAGCGCAGAGCTTGCTTGGGATTCTCTCTCTGTCGCTCATTGCCCCTCCCCTGCTCACTCTCTCTGTCCCTCTCTCTCAAAAACAAATAAATAAACTTAAATTTTTTTAAATAAATAAATAAATAAATAAATAACAGAGCTGAGCAAGATTAAGATACTCACCTTCTGATCCCTTTCCCTGCTAGCTACACCAAGACACAATAAAGACCTGAAATCCGTGAGATTTTTAAGAGTCGTCAACCATCCACGTAAGGCTAAATAACTAACGCGGACTCTGATCTGACTGAAGTTGTCATGCCTAACAATAAAGATCAACAAACTAGGTTAAACAAAATCTATCAAAATTCAAGAAGTCAAGTGGCTTTCCAAACAAAAATATACGTTGGGTTACAGTCTATGAACATAAAAATTAAGCAGCTTAAAAGTCTCAAAAGTCTGGATTTTGGCAAAGTTCAAAAATCTTTTGGTTGCCAGGTGACAAAGCAAAACACATCACATATGCTTAACAACGAACATGTACATATTTTGCCTTTCCAAGGTTTCTAGGGCTGGTCAGGCATAATGATGCATTACCGCTGAAGGAGATTCCAGCAGGGACAAATGTTTATCTGTATCCAAAAGCATTTTCTTAATCCATAACAAAAACAGTCCAATATTTCTCATTGTTTAATGATTGAGTAAAGGTTAATGCTACCCAGTAGAGATTATACTCCTCTTTATATTTAGATTGTCTCAGAGACAGTGTTTGTTAAGTGAGAATCGCTAGTTATGTTGTGGCTAAAAAGCATTAAATAAATGAAGGGTATTTTTTCCCTATGGAGTATGAAAGCATTATAATATTTGGCGTATCTATTTTCATTAAAATATCAAATAATTTTTGTAAGTTATGGAATTACATGGAAGTCAGAGTACTGTACTGCATTTTACATGTATTTAAATATATTTTTGAGGCTTACAAAATCCCTTCTAGGCAAAAGACCAGTCAAAACATCGTTTATTATATTTAATGTTTGACTGAAAAAAAAAGGTAGAATGATGTGTTACTCACAAATTCCAGAGAGAATATTAATTGTACAGTGAATCTATACCTACTAAAGTACAATAATGACCTCTGCCCACTTAAAAGTCAACAACTGATTTATCAGCTACTGGTGGCAATGCAATATTAGGGAGAGTGAAATGAAAATAATATTTGATTTTTTTAAAAGCACAGATATGTTTTAAATTCATTTTTTTTACTATTTAGTGTAAATTGTGATTAAAATATAGTGAGTCCCAAAAGACAGTGACCATTATAAGAGATTTGAAAAACAGTAACATTGGCCTTTTCTTGGATCCTTTTTTAATAATTATTTTAATCATTTTTCTGGGAACAGGAGGTTTTATCATAGGATATAGTGTATTTCTAGATTCACTTCACACTCAGTAGGAGAAATAATCTTTAAAATTTTTATCAGAAGAGATTCTTTAATATTTTTTTAAGAAGAGAATTTAACTATACCTTATTGATTTTTAAAGAAAGGTATTAAATGTTAAACTTATAAACAGTAATTATTCTGTTGAATTTTTAATAGTAGTGTTGGGCATTCTGCAAGGATTAATGCCCTGAAAGTATGGATTAAATTACTAATATTCATCAAATACACGTAAAGTTAGTTTTCAAACAAATTTCTCTTGTAATTAGTACCAATTTGAATATCAACAGTACTTTGTTAGATACCTGTTATTTAAATTCTTTGAACAAGTGCATATTTTGTTTTCAGACTAAAACAAATAATATAAATGGTGCAAAGCTCAAACAACACAGGAATATAGTCTAAAGTTGAATGTCTTCCGGGTGCCTGGGTGACTCAGTTGGTTAAGCTTCTGACTTTGTCTCACGTCATGATCTCCCAGTTTGTGAGTTCAAGCCCCATGATGAATTCTGTGCTGACAGCGCAGGGCCTGGGACCTGCATAGAATTCTGTGTCTCCCTCACTCTGCCCCTCCCCCATTCTCTCTCTCTCTCTCTCTCTCTGTCTGTCAAAAATATAAACAAACATTAAAAAAATTAAAGTTGAATGTCTCAATAATTCTACCTCATGAGGTGTTTCTTCAAAAAAAGTTTATGCATATTCCTTTAATTTTTTGTCTACATGCATTAATAATTTCCAGGCTTTTATATAAAAGATCATACAATTCATTTTATTATTCAACATACTCTTTTCACATATCAATATATTGAATTTGTTTAGCTTATTCCTTAAGATAAAATTAAGGTATCCATTATTCTCATACTATATCCATGTATGAATATACCTATGTGATGAAGTATAATTCTCTCTTTTGATAGACACTTGAGTTTTTCAAAAATTTATATTATTAGATGTAATACTTAAATAAATTTTTATATTTATATTTGTATTGTGGGGAATTTTTAGAATAAATTCTCAGAAGTAGAAATTCTGAGTCAAAGGACATACAGAGATTCACCTGCAAGATTTATTGTCAATATAAAGGTGACCAAAACTACATCAACTCTAGATATTTTACAGCATTTAATCTGATAGTTAAATAAGACCTTTTATAGCAGTCAATTTATTTTACTACAGAAATGGGTTACCTTTTCATATATGTATTGACTGTAACACTTTTCAGTTAATTGCCTATTTATATTTGGTTAATTTTAAAATATTTTTGTTGTTGAACTATAGAAACTTTATATTTTTATATTTTTATTTTTTTATTTTATCAACTTTTTTTAAGAGAGAGAGAGACAGAGACAGAGTGTGAGTGGGGAAGGGACAGAGAGACAGAGACACAGAATCTGAAACAAGCTCCAGGCTCTGAGCTGTCAGCACAGAGCCCAACATGGGGCTTGAACTCACAAACCAAGAGATCATGACCTGAGTGGACGTCAGATGCTTAACCAACTGAGCCATCCAGGAACCCTGTCTGTAGAACCTCTTTATATGAAAAATAATATGACTCTCAGTTAAATATGTGGCAAATACTTTAACCTGTTATGTCATTTACCTTGTCATTTTTTGTATGAGTTAAAGACTTCCAATATTTAGTCAATATAGTATCAATCTTTTCCCTTATCATATTTTAGGCTTTGTTTATTTTCTTAGACACTTCTGAACAATTTCCAAGGAATGCAGGCTTCAGCAAAATTTCAAATTAAGACTGTGATAGGTCAGGATCCACATTTCAAATGCCCAAGATGACTATGTAGTATAACGAATATTTCTTCATATTTTAATAGGGTGGCCCTCTGTTAATGTTGTTCTTTTCTAACCTAAGATATTGTAAAAATAAAAAAATAAAAAAATAAATAAAATAAATTTTTGTTTCTGAGAGCCCTGGTGGTGACTCAGTAAGTTCTGCCAAAACACTTATCACAAGGAAGATTTCTCTGAGGAGCAAAGGGAGCCACTTGTATTCTTAACCATATGGTTATTCTGGGCATTATTGATTTTGGGGGGGTCTATTTTTATGTAGGTGTGAATCCTGGTTATAATTTCACCATTTAGCCTGGGGATGATCCTCTGTTACCTGAGGTAGCTCAGGAGACTGTAGACTTAATTTGTAGAAATACTTGGATGGCTGAGTATAAGATTCTGCTATCATTGCACATCGGATGAAATCCCAGGGAACTTTACAAGTAGCTCTGGAGTCTGAGGAAAACAGAAAACAAAACAAGTGATTCTCAATTCAAAAGGAGGCAGCTTTTAATTTCAGGTCAGAATCTAAGGTCGGAGCATGATCTAAAACCTTAAAGAGCAAATTGTTGGGGCACCTGGGTGGCCCAGTCGGTTAAGCCTCTGACTTAGACTCAGGTCATGATCTCAGGGCTCATGAGTCCCATATGAGGCCCTGTGCTGACACAGCCTGTTTTGGATCCTCTGTCTCCCTTTCTCTCTACCACTCCCCAACTTGTTCTCACTCTCTCTCTCTCTCTCTTTCTCTCTCTCTCTCTCCCTCCCTTTCTCACCCCCTCTCTCAAAAACAAATAAATATTTTAAAAAATTTTAAAAAGAGCAAATTGATTCCCTTATTTAGATTGGAAACAGAATGCTAAGAAGTGAAAGAGATATTGTTTCCCTCTAACAAAAAATAAAGTGTTATCTCTTCCCTTCATGTATTAAAAATATACACATTAAGTATCTCCACTATTCAAAATATTGTGCTAAGCATGTGTAAAATACAGGAAAAAAAGAGATGAATACAGATGATGATGATGGTGATGTCAAGAAGCCTTTTGACTTCAGACAAAGCTGTATCAATAAGGTCCATCACCAACAGAGGAGGCCCAGTATCCTAATATTATGTGATTGCCTACACTATGGAGACTCTCTATATGTATATATATACATATATATATGTATATGTATATATATACACTCTATATGTGTGTGTGTGTGTATATATATATATACACATATACATATACACACATATATTTACATATACACATATAGAACTCTTGGATACAACCACAAGTACAAACTCTTTCAGTAAATTCCTTAAATAAGAACTAAAGATAAACTAGTTGACTTTTATCTGTGATACTGGTAAATAGTTTGAAATTTTTCGTGTGTTAATAGATATTCTTATTATGCAAATAAGAGGTCTGTTAAAAGGCAGGCTAAAAGACTTGATGTTTTTCATCTATACTTTTTTCATATATGTATTTTATGTTAGAGGAATTCCAATTTTTTTCCTAACTCAGATGTTTGAAGAAGGGTTGGATGTGCAGATGAGGAAGCAACTCCAAGATCTTTGATTTCCTGCTTGTAGACCGACATGAAAGCATGTCTGAAAATCAGCATTCTTTTGCTTCTGTGTCCTAATAGGCCGGAGATAGCAGAATCCTCACTAATATAGCCTAAAACATAGGGGGAAAAAATCAATCAAATACTTCAGCATATGTATCAAAAAAAAAGAGTATGTAGGAAGGACTGTCATTTTATCTGGTAGCTGTAAGCAGAGGCCCTTGTGAAGACTGTGACCCTACAGCATAAAAACAACAGGTAAAGCTGATGCTTTTGAGCTACCCAGTCATGCAACAACAGCTTAATATTCACAGAGTGTACAGAGAGTAACTGAGAAAATGTGCATTATCAGAAGATGTGAACACCTGCCAGCCTAAGTCTCCCATGTGTAATATGGGTCAAAGTGACAGCCCTGAGGAAGCTTGCTTCCCCTTTGCCTCCAACCCAGGCCTGTCATTCTGGGTGGTCCATCTCTGACCATAATTCGGGGGCTTTGAATAAGTAAATAGGGGTATCCTGTTAAAATGATGGGTTCAGAGGAAACTGGATCGTTTCACTGAAATAAAGCTAGAACAGCTTTGAGAAACTCGCTTCTCTGTGCAAGAGTATGTGGGTGTGAAGGCAGGAATATGGCCTGGATGACCTTCCAAAGAATCTTGAAACCTGAATATTCTGTCTTTCAAATATGTGGGGCTCATTACCCTACAAGAGCTGTATGGAAAGAAATCACATGCCCTAGAATCAGAATATGCTAAATATCGCTGGCCTTAGCATGAATTAAAATCCATTTTACCTTAAAAGGAGAAAGACTAAGAGGAATGCAAGTGGCTTAGATAAAAAGAATGCATCTCATGCAGTTTGCTCAAGAGGGAGACAGATTGGGAAACCCTCAAGGAAACAAAGCTTGAGCCATAGAAGCAAATGGTCATTGCCGCAAAGCCCAATAAATTCCAGCTTTGTGTATACAAGTGGATTGAGTAGCTTTGGAAAGCACACCTCTGTCAGTTTATACTCATGGATCTGGTCCTGCTGTTACCAGTCCGATTTTAAGCTTTGATTTATGCAGCTTTTGGCGTTTGAGGTTTTGTTTGGTTTTGGAATCAACACCCCCCCTCCTGCTCCCCCACCCTCACCCCCCCAGCCCACGCCCTGTGGCCACTGGTCCTTTTTTTCTTTTTTCTTTTTTTAATTGCAGCAACACCATTTGTCCAAAACCACACACCAGAATGTTTAATTATATGTACATGTAATGTCATTTCATACAACATACATATTTAATATAATCTGAATGCTCTAAATCAACGTTGAGCAGACCTTCTGCAACTGAAATAATATGGAAATTTGTGTAACCTACAATTATAAACAGCACAGTTACAGGAAAGAAATGTTTTCCTGTCTCTTCTGGGAACCCAGCATAACTTGTTTATTCACCCTACATTTGATTTATAACAAACGAAATGAATTGCCATCAAACTCCTCAAAATGAAATTATTCCTATAGGTCACAGATCGAAAATTATGCCATCAGAAGTTCAAGTTAGAAGGGACTAAGTCCTTCAGCTTTGTCCCAGCCCCTTAGTGGACAGATGCAAGAACTGTCAGAAAAGCTGGCTAACTGATGTGTTCAAGATCTTACAACTTGCTAACTCAAGAGTTGTGCATACTGCCCTTAGCCCCTGGGCCCCTAATCTAGATTTCTCTTCTCTACAACATATGTGATGCAAAGGTGCCTTAAATCTTAAGCCTAACACTTCCTTACCTTGGGAATGAGAAATCTGAATATCAAGACGCCCACAGTAACTAATAAGCTGAATTTCTGCAGGACAGAATAGCTTCTATTGATCCCATGTCACCTTTCACAAGGCCTCCTTATAATAGTCATCCATCATAAAACCAAACAAAACAACGACAGTAGTAGAGGGAAAAGGACAGAGAAAATTTTAGTTTTTCGATAAACCAGGTGCTTTAAAAGATCATGTGGAAAAGAGTGCCTCTTCCTGTGACATTATGGAAAAGGGGTGATGGTTGATTTAGCATTTGGGTAGGATTTAATGATTATCACTATTTTTTAAAATGTATTTTTTATGTTTTAAAATGTATTTTTAATTTCTTTCAAGTTTTATAGCACTGAATCGGCTAACTAGGAGAGGTTTTCTGTTTAGGCACTAGTTCCATAGCTGCTAGCTCTGAAGATCACTAGCTGCTCGTGAGTGTATAGTCAAAAGCTTGAGAATTAATGTATTTTTATTGGAGAATATGGGAGATCTTTTAACATATTTAAGTTTTTAAATGTTTATTTATTTATTTTTTATTTATTTCTAGGAGACAGAGAGAGAGAGACAGCGTGAGCAGGGGAGGGTCAGAGAGAGAGGGAGATAACAGACTCTGAAACAGGCTCCAGGCTCTGAGCTGGCAGGCAGCACAGAGCCCGTCGCGGGGCTCGAACCCACGAACCGCGAGATCATGATCTAAGCAAGAGTCGAACGCTTAACCGACTAAGCCACCCAGGCGCCCCATAAATGTTTATTTATTTTTGAGACAGAGAGAGACAGAGTGGGAGTCGGGAAGGGGCAGAGAGAAGGGGAGATACAGAATCTGAAGCAGGCTCCAAGCTCCGAGCTGTCAGTGCAGAGCCTGATGCTGGGCTCAAACTCACAAACGCTAAGATCATGACCTGAGCCAAAGTCAGACTCTCAACTGACTGAGCCACCCAGGCGCCCTTCTTTTAACATATTTAAATTGATACATGAAATAAAGACTGATTTAGAAGTCAGAGAATGATATCCATGAACACATTGTTTTTCAAAGCAAATACATAACAACTGACTATATATTTACAGGAGTAATTTTTTTTATCTTCCACTTTCTACATTACAGGATGTTGATAAAACCTTTACACTGAGAGAACAGGCAAAATCTCAGACTAGTGACTTTCTTTTTTTTTTTCTTAATTTTTTTTAACGTTTATTTCTGAGAGAGAGACAGCGTGAGCAAGGGAGGGTCAGAGAGAGAGGGAGACACAGAATCTGAAGCAGGATCCAGGCTGTGAGCCAGCTGTCAGCACAGAGCCCGATGCGGGCCTCCAACCCACAAACCCTGAGATTACGACCTGAGCCGAAGTCGGACCCTTAACCGACTGAGCCACCTAGGCGCCCCTCAGACTAGTGACTTTCAACACTGGCTGCTTGTTGTGGTTACCTTGGATGCTTTAAAAAATACTGACACTTGGTTCTCACTTTGGGATTATAAATTTATTAATTAGTCTGGGGAGCCGCTTGGTATCAGGTTAAAATAAATCCCTACGTGACTGTAATCGCAGGCAAAGTTGGGACCTACTTGGTAGACATTTCCACAGATGTCTAACAAAATTAAAATGAAAGAAAATATCACATAACTGTCCTTGAAGTATGACGATCGCATGCAAACACGAAAGCTTCCTAGGTTAAAATGCATAATCCATTGACATCCCTCGCAACCCCTTAAGCTTTATTTATTTTCTTGAATGGGCATGCAAGGCCTTGGAGTTCTATTTGCTTCTATGCTCAGCCTCCTGGCACGCTTAGGACCTCCACCGCATACGATAAAACTCAGCCTCACCCCAGGCTAACGGGATATCTCACTTCCACAGAGACATCACCTCTATTTCTTCGGTTTGGTATCATAATGATCCTCTTACTTCCACCTTTAAGAAGTCACTGACACTGGTAACGGAGGGAAGGGGATTAGTATCTTTCACTACTGATCAGCACCTCACTTGATTTCTTTCTCTCTTTCCTCTCTTAGCCGAGGGCTTATTTTCCAAGTGAAATCTTTAAAGTCTACTCTGTTTGCTCTGACCCTCTAAGGTACATCCCTGTATAGCTCTGTGTCACCGTCACAGGATACTCTTCTTTATTCTTTCTCTTCGCAATTGCATATTCATGCATTGTCTTGCCCTGCAGAGTTGAAGACATATTTCTGACAATTGAGAAACATAACTTCTTTTACTCAGTGAATGGTATCCTTGATACATTGTCTTCACAATTAGGTTTTGTTTGCTTCTTTGCCTGCTTTCAGCACAATAGAATGAGACTGCTACTTTCTAAGAGGCAGCACAGCCTGTTGCTGGAATTGGCAAAACTCATTGCTTGGAAGAATCACCTGGAAAGCTTATTAAAATTACAGAATCCCTGGGGCACCTGGGTGGCTCAGTCGGTTAAGCGTCCGACTTCGGCTCAGGTTATGATCTCTCCATTCGTGAGTTCAAGCCCTGAGCCGGGCTCTGGGCTGACAGATCAGAGCTTGGCGCCTGCTTCAGATTCTGTGTCTCCTTCTTTCTCTACCTCTCTCCACTAGTGCGCACGCGCCCTCTCTCTCTCTCTCTCTCAAAAATAAACATTAAAAATTTTACAAAAAATCCAGAACCACAGGTCCTATCTTGGACCCATTACATCAGAATACTTGGAACCTAGATTGTACCCAGTGCTGTGGGCAGTGGCCCAGGAACATGGACTTGGCCTTTAGAGCCATGAAGTTCAAATCTCAGCTAATTTCCTGAGCCTCAGTTTCTTCATCTCAAAATTGAGATTAATTCACTGTGATTTCTGAAGATAAAAGGAAAGTATCCATATAAAGAACACAGTAAAAAGAATTCAGCAAATATTTGCCTTTCCCCTTCCACAGAGCTGTGATGAATCAGTGTATTTACAGAGATTTATGAGGGAAAACGGTCTTATTTGCAAGTACATAATTTTCCCTGATACCTTTTCATTCTTTCTCTTCCAGAATGAGTCCCCTTGGCCCAAAGCTGCCTGACAAAGAAAGATCGTTGGACTGATAGTAAAATTGCTGTTCACATTCAATTTGAAGCTAATCAGCATAGTGCAAAACCCTCTTTTCGTTCTTATCTGCTTTGCCCTTTCCTTTCCCTGACTGGAGAGGCTGGTCCTACCCACCCATTTTGTTGAAACGGACCTGAAGGGGAGAACTTCCCCTTTGCTTTTGTCAGTAAAACCTCTCCCTATTGTCACTTTGTTCAGCAGAAGCACGAACTCCAGAACTTTACTTTCACTAAGGTCAGTTGGGTTTACATTCAGATTGCACTTCAAAGGTGTGAATAGCAATGCGGATAAGGGAGAAAGAAACAATTATTAGAGCCTTTTGAATGTGAATTTGCAAGAGGGAAAATAAGGAAAAAATATTTCTGGGTGGTTGGTAACTCCAAGTGAGATGTAGAAACCATTTATGTCTATTTACTGAAGAACTCTCCTTCAGATTTGCTAGAATATAAAGCGTATCTGACAACTCAGTAGCTATATTTTTACTAAGCAACAGTTTGATTTCTATACCTGAACATTTGGAGTTCTGCTTTAAAACACAGTATAGTCACCAAGGGATGCCTGGGTGGCTCACTCGTTAAGCGTCTGACTCTTGCTTTTGGCTTGGCTCAGGTCCTGATCTCACAGTTCATGGGATTGAGCCCAGCGAAGGGCTAGGTGCTGACAGCATGAAGCCTGTTTGGGATTCTCTCTCTTCCTCACTCTGTCCCTTCTCTGTTCCTGCTCACTCTCACAATAAATAAATAAGCAGTTAAAAATAAAAATGTAAAACAGTTATAGTCACCACTGACTAGTTCAGCCGAGTGGAATTAACCTGAAGGAAAAACTATAATCTTTCCTTTGTCCTTCACAAAGCATAGACCAGAAAGCTCAAGAAATCAATGCGAAATGGAAGGCATTTACAAAAATTAAATCTAATTTGGAAAACTAAATGTGATTCTGAGAAACAATGGAGCAATTGGAACTTACTCGTCAAAGCAGGCAGACTACTTCAGGACACAAGTATATATGAACCTCGGCCATATAAATCTTAGAATCATTTCTACCCTTCTGCTCACAGGAGTTCTTCTGGGTTAAAAATATCAGGGAATGAAAGCAGAAAACGTTTGCCTTGGGCAATGAAAGGTATACCAGTCTAAATCTCATACAGTCACCGGCTTCTGAAGTTCCTGTCCTCTGTCCAGCATTATTGATGTCTTTTTTTTCTGTCAAGTCTGCAGTGAGCTGGGTTCTCTGCTCTGCTTTCTAGTCACATGATCTGAAGGCATTTTGAACTTTGTCTCTCTCAAGTCGTGGTGCACCTAGTAATAATTCACAGTTAGAATACATGCTTAGGATGCATTATATTGTTAAAGAGCTGAGAAAACATGCGTGTTGACCCTTGGATTACAAAGGTTTGTGTTTACCACCAATCCAGTGCCATCACAGTTTCCTCTGGGTTACAGGTTCTTGATCTTCCCCAGTCTCCTCCAACACACCCACTGTCTTGGTAAAGTCAGACGTCCTGTCATTCTTCTTTTTATTTTCCATATGATTTTTACCTCTCAAGGCACTTAAGCAACTGTGCAGTGAAGATGCAGTACTTGGCTTGTATCTCCATCCAATCTCACTTTGAGAAGAATGGCCAAACCTTTAGCACGTCCTTCCTACCTGTGATTAACAGGTAGATTTTTCAAAAACTTCCCACTTACCTTCATTCTACTTTAGCCACACTAGCCTACTTCTAGAAATATGCTATCTATCAGCAGCTGGGACTCAGGGTGCTTGATTTGCCCTATGCCTCAAAGCTCTGTTCCAATAAATATATCCCTCAGATGTCTCTAAACATCTCTAAATGGCCTTCTCAGACCACCTTATCTAAAATAATACCTCAGCCCGTGACTGAGCAGCTCAGTCTGCTCTACTTTTCTTTTTGATTCCTATCAATCTGAGATTACATTTGTTTGTTGACATTTTATTTCATTTTTAATCTCTCTATGGGTAGCATGTGAGTCCCATAAAAGTACAGATTTTAAGTTTTCTTCATGTCTGTGTCTCTAGTATCTACAACAGTGATTGGAATATGAGAGCTCAGGAAATATGCTGAATGAATGAATACATGTACAAATGAATGGATGAATAGATATCTCCTATTGAACTCTCAAAGCGTCAAGGGCAACAAACAAACAGAATACACAAACTCTCTTGTGCATAGAAGGTGCTTAATATAATTTATAAAAGAAAGAATGGGTGAATCAATAAAGCAGCTATCTGCTTATCTAGAAAGCCTTATTCTCTATCCACAATTTAGTGTATTAGAGAGATTTTCTAAGTGTTAATAACACAGGTGGAGGGGGTGGAGAATGAGAGAGTATCATTGCTAGGATTTCTAGATTACAATTAATTAAGATTTCTACATTACAATTTCTTGAGAGCAAGGGTCAATGGATATTCACGTAGCCTGAAAAAGGACTAATACTGCTCCAAGTAAGGGAGACGGCATCTGTGCTTTGTGGACCCTAGAATCTCTACAAAGTCATCTGATATGACTGGGCTTCACCAATCCTTTGGGAGTAAAGTTAATTGAATCCTGATTTAATCTTACTTTGGAAAATTTCATGCTATTTTTCACAGTAGGATAAGCCATACATTATTATTCCATAATAATAGGATATTTGTGTATTCTATTACACTGAATATTTTAGTATTATGGAGCCCTTAAGCATGGGGCATTTACTATAGTTCTTCATAACCTCAAACCCATTCTTTGACATAGGGAAAGATTACATATACATTACTAATAGGAGTTTATCCTTCCTGAAAAATAACAGATATGTTTAGACTTTTCCCTTGAAGTTTGTACGGAAGAAATCTTTAGGGATAGATTGCTCACTATTCTACAGAATGAGTAACACTTAACTAAAGACAAAATAAAAGTGAGGGGCACATTTCACATTACAAAAGCCTTTTGATGTTTGATGTGAAGTCAGTAGCTGTGTAGGGAAAAAAATGGAAAAAAAAAAAAACCAGAAATCTAGTCTTAAATGCTGAGATTCAGTTCGACGCTCATAGCCTACTGCTTCAAATTGCCTTTAAACTCACTATTATTATTGTGAGTGATTTTATGAGCCTATTATTTTGTAGTAACTCATACGGTGTTTATACTACCAGTATGTACCAGACTTGATCTTTGGCTCTTCTGGAAAATACCTCCAATAGATTATCCATAAATTACATATTCATAGTTATCACTGTACCATTTGGGCTTGATGGATTCCTCTTTCTTATCCATTTACAATTGTAAGGCAGTGTTTACAGACCCTGGAAGTTCCGAATGAAGAAAAGCATTCCATTAGCTGTAATCAAAATGATACTTTTTGTCAGGTGTTACTATTTGTCACTGACCTCATCTTTAGAGGCCAGTTCATCGCATGATCTGAATTTCAACTCAAGTGTCATGCTTGCTATTTGCAAATACTGTACAGAACTTTTTCCCTTTGGAATTCGGACAACCAGCTAAAATGAAATAAGATAACTGACAAAGATTTCAAGGAACCAACATGGTGAGTGTGTGTGTGTGTGTGTGTGTGTGTGTTTTAAGGTCTAAAGGTAACCACAACACTCCAGCTGTGTAAATCAAGGAACAAATGGTTTGCATAATAAACCAACACTTGGGTTTTAGAGAAGAAACATGCTAGAATTTTCATTTGTCCCTTTCATTTTTTTAATTTTTTTAAATTTATTTCTTAGAAAGAAAGAGAGAGAGAGAGAGAGAGCAGGGGAGGGTCAGAGAGAGAGGGAGATACAGAATCTGAAACAGGCTCCAGGCTC
Organism: Hyaena hyaena; assembly: GCF_003009895.1. Classification (NCBI taxonomy): domain Eukaryota; kingdom Metazoa; phylum Chordata; class Mammalia; order Carnivora; family Hyaenidae; genus Hyaena; species Hyaena hyaena. The sequence continues at coordinate 1,013,065 of NW_024081203.1, read as the reverse complement.
TGAGCTAGCTGTCAGCACGGAGCCTGACATGGGGCTCGAACCCACGAACTGTGAGGTCATGACCTGAGCCTAAGTCGGCTGCCCCACTGACTGAGCCACCCAGGCACCCCTTCATTTGTCCCTTTCAAATCTGACCTCTTAAGTGCTGTACTAGAGCACAGTGTGTTCAAACAAGTATGTTTTATGATTTGTTGTGTTTGCAATTTCTGTTAAAATATTTATTTTGTGCTCATGTAGACTGTACTTTTTCTTGTGAATCCAGGTTCCCTGATATGACTTTTCCTATTTTGTGGGGCAGAATTGGCTATTAGATTTGTAATTCACCTTTTAAATTCACCTTTCCCTCATCTTCCATTCCCACCTCTTAATTTTTAATATGTCAGAAATTGTAATTATGTAAATTCTCAGTACCCATAAAGTTTAAATCCTTATGGATATTATCCTTTATACAATGCTCTTTTTAAAAACTGAGATCAATCCCTGAAAGGTTAAAGGACTTGTCTAGTGTCACACAACTAGTTGATGGTAAATATAGAACTAAGGGCCTGAGGTTAAACATAAGCTATAACATACATTATTGAATAATTCACTTGATATGTAATATTTGATTTAACCAAAACAATATGATACTGATTTTTATAGCTTTTTTATACATATTCCTACAGCATATGCCCAGCAAACCCAGAGATCCAGCCCTCCAACCACCTATACGTTATTTTTAACTGAAGTTAGCAACCCAAGTGTGAATAGGGGACACTGAGGCCAACAGGAAACAGAATAAAGAATTCCAATAGAATTAGCCTTCGCGATTCTGTCTTCTGTAATAACTTGAGATAGCAATTATTTTTGCCTAACATCAAGTCTCAACAACTCAAATATTATTGAATTACAATATATGTTTAAATAAAAATGGTAAATCTTCAAGCTTATTACAAGAACAATATATTATTGAACTGAGCTACATGCTAATACATAACAGCTTTCACTTTATATGCCATACTATTTATATTTACATCTTAGGGGTGAATTCCACAATCGTTTTATCAAGCCTTAAAAAGTGTCTTAAATCCCCCCATGTTGTTCCCCTGTCTGAGAACGGATAGGCGGTATTGAGAAGAGCGTAGGGTTTACTTGAAGCATAAAAGCAGAAAAACATTTTAATAAAAGGGAGTAGCAGAAAAATAAACACAAAGCATTAAAAGCACAAGAACAAGAGGAACAGAAGACCAGTTGTTGTTGGGAATAATTGGCACCTGACAAATGTAAGTCATCCTAAAAAGTTTTGCAAAACCAGTTGTGCAATATCGGAATTAAAAAAATCAAAACACTCTCGTATAAGTACCTCATCTATCTTGTCTTCTTTATTTTTGTCTGAAGAAATATAGTGACTGGAATTAGCTTTCCCAAATAAACTAATCCTATTTCAGGGAAATGTCATTTTCTATGTGAAAACACCTGGGTAACACTTCCAAGTCTTCTGCGGAAAGTTTTCTCATTGTGTGCTGTGTTTACTTGTTCCTCAGCAGGGTCTGCGGATGCTAATGGACTCACAGCAGTGCCTCCCACTTCAGTTATTACAGGTCTAATTCAGTCATTAACATTTCATTAATGGACGGGCCTCCTAGCTGCCTGTGAGGCTGTGCAGATATTGATGAGCTCCCTGCTAGAAGAAACGAGTCTTTAAGGTGGACTGCTTTCGAAAGGAAACGGCTTAGTGAGGGTTGTGCAGAGGAGAGCGGGGATTGTTTTCTGAGGGTTCGCTGGGGCTTTAGGTTAAGACAGAATGGAGAATGAAAAAGTTCTGTCTCTCACCCTCAGGGATTCCAACAGCATTTTATAAATTGAGCACACATTTCATTCGAGGATGGAGGGTTAACTGATAATCCCCCTACCCCCCAAATAAAACAAAGTGGTGTGCATATGCCCCCTGTAACAAATCTCAAGCCCATTTCCCATGGCAATTTAATCTTCGCTGTTTTGTTACTGGGAGTAGGAATTTGAAGAAGGAGCTTAATGAAGACATCGTTTAACCTCTCCTTTTCTGCAGCTTCTGTCACCCTAGAAAAGCCTCCCCAGCTTAATGCCCTGGTCACTTTGTCCACTTTCTTACCTCTATTCGTTCCAATCAGGCTTTGTTCCTAACCATCCCATCAAGGCTTAATTGTCAGGAAATCAGTGATCTCCATGTTGCTAAACCCAATGGTCTCCTAAACTGGCATTTGTTACTTAATCTTTCAGCAGCATTGAATACAGACCCAGCCCTGTGTCTTTTCTTTCATGTAATGATCCCATATTCTCTTGATTTTCTCATCATTCCACCAGCTTCTCCCCTCCCTGCAGCCCTCTTTACTAAGTTTCTTGTCTACTACTTAACAGCTACAGGTTGGAATGCTCCCCACCTTCCATCCTTGGAGGACTGAACCCAACCCAAAGGCATTAGGTGCCCTTTTTCGGTGTCCAAGATTTCCAAATCTACATTTTTGGCTGCTACTTCCTGTCATGGCCTTGAGAAAGTTAAGAAGAGGCTTTCATTCTAGCTCTCCACTAGGTTTCTATGGTATGTGATTTAAGTCAGATCACTTCCCCCAACTTCTATTTTCTTCTCTAAAATGAGGTTGTCGAACTATTTGCTCTCTAAGAGCTTTTCATGCTCTAAAATTCTACGACTAGGAGCCCAAGCTTTGTATAAAGCAGGACAATCAGATCTAAGAGTATGAACTGTATCCCCAGTCCTCTTATTAAACAAATTGTTATCTTCCTGTGCAACTGAGAATTGAAATATATTGTATCATACACATTTCTAATGCAAGTACTTTGTGAAAATTACTAATTTGATACCACAATTATGCTTGTAATGTAAAATTATTAAGTACAGCCATATTGCTTATAACTGTACACGGAACTTATATTGTTGCAATAAAGTGTGTTTAAATTCCATTACATAACCTTATTGTATTCTTTAATAGCATTCACAATTTAGCTAGGAGAAAAAAGAGGCTAGCAGTCAAAAGAGAATGATTATGGGTACTGTAAATTCTATTGTGATGTCTTAAAAGGATAAGTAGTGAGTTTTCTACAAGCAACTTTAAATTTTCTTTATGGTCGACATTACAGAACAGTGTTTATGGTATGCATGGTAACCAGCAGAAGCAGGATTAGTGTTGAGTCACTTCAAAACACATTGAATAAGATAACCACACAAACTTATTCTCTGAGGTATGATTTCTGCTTCAGAAGTGGGACTTTCATATTTTTGTTTGAAAACATGCTCTCTAGTTTTAGAAACACATACAAGAACTTGTATTTATATTTATGTGAGGAAGCTAAGTCTGTGGAAGGAAGACTCTTAACAATAACATAAATAGGTAATCCAGAATAAATGGGTATATGTGTTTCCTACAGGAAACTGTAACAGTAGGTGAATTAAGGATGTAGATAGTGCTCATTTAATATAGGAGAAAATATGTAGAAATTATAGGCCAAATGACCAAAGTTTTCTTTAAACACATAGACCTGGGGTGCTTTTTTCATTTGAGTGTAACACACCATAGCTTTAAAGAAAGAAAGAAACTGCAGCTTATGAAGATGGACTCAATTTTTAAAAAACATGATTCTGCTGAAATATCATAATTTTCTTCCTTAAAGATGACCGTGTGACCTCATTTTGATTTTCTCACCATTTAAAAATTGTTGATTCTTTAAAACAACAGAATTCTGTAGTCATCATTGATACAAATGTGACACAATTAAAGTATGCAAACAGAGGCACGCTGGTGGCTTAGTTGGTTGAGCAGCCAACATCAGCTCATATCATGGTCCCCTAGTCCGTGGCTTTGAGCCCCACATTGGGCTTTGTGCTGACTGACAGCTCAGAGCCTGGAGCCTGCTTCAGATTCTGTGTCTCCCTCTCTCTCTGGCCGTCCCCCACTCACGCTCTGTCTCTCTTTCTCTCAAAAATAAACACTAAAAAAAAAAAGAAGGGGAATACTGTAGTTTCACCTAATTTTAGCTTTATGCATTATATGGAGAAAAACATGTCAAAGACAATTTAATTTGAATTATGTTAAATGTTTATAACAACTAAAATCAAGGTTACTGCAGCAAAGAGAAAAACCTCTGCCTATATAATTAATAAAGATAATAAATATTCATATAGCTCAGACCATATCTATAATACAAACCTCTAATACTTGAAATTTTTTGGAGACTAATAATTTTAATTAATGTTAATCTAGTCACTTGAACTGTATAATACCTTCACATATTTTCCTTTATTCTGTTGGTACCTTGCAATGAACCTCTAAACCACCCTCAATTTTCTGCCATGAATGCGTTTTGACAAGTGTCTATATCTAAGATTTGGCAAAATGGTTTACTTTTGGCAGTGTGAATAAGGTATAGAAACAAATCACAAAGAACCTGCAGTTGTCCATGGTCAGCTCCCTTCCTAGTATGCTTTATTTCCAACTTTCTTTATTTGCAACAATAGTGTGAAGAACCATAATCCATCTGCCCAGGAGCCGGTAGCCATGTCTCCACCACACATCTAGCTTTCCTGTCAGACGTCCTAAAATTGCAGAGTTGCTCCAGATTCTCCTATTGTCAATGCTGTTCCAAAATTCTGGAGAAGGGAACATCACTGACCTGTCACTTTGCAAGCCACTTCTTAGTACTTGTAGAAAATGTGAAAACTGTCGTTGGGTAGATTTTCTCATTTACTAACACAGTACTTTCCTATTATGGATCTTCCAGTTTAGGAGGAGGATAATGTTCTTCATAATGTTCTGTGGAAAGCACTTGGTCTCACATTTTACCTCAGACTACCTTTTCAGATAAATATTATCATATCCCTGTCACTCATTGTGTGCTTCAGCTGCATTGTCTTACTGGTCATTTCCAGAATGTAGCATATACTCTCCCCTTGCCAGGTTATGGAATTGCACTTAACCCTGCCTCTCTGTTTGGAATACTCATGTCTTCTTGACAAGCCCTTACTTGTACTTTAAGCCCTAGTGTTAGTTTCCCAACCATGCTCTTTCTCTTCTGTGATTCCAAAGCATTGGGTATACACTCTATGTTTTTATTGATTTTATTTATTTTTTAATGTTTATTTATTTTTGAGAGAGAAAGAGAGCAAGAGAGTGAGAGAGAGAGAGATGGAGTGCAAGCAAGGGAGGGGCAGGGAAAGGGGAGACACAGAATCTGAAGCAGGCACCAGGCTATGAGTTGTCAGTATAGAACACAACATGGGGCTCGATCCCACAAACAGTGAGCTTATAATCTGAGCAGAGGTCGGTCACTTAACTGACTGAGTCACCCAGGCACCCCTCTCTTTATGTTATTTAAAATGTTACACTGGGATCATTTATTTGAATAGGGACTACCCCGACTGAACTGAGAACATAGTTTAAGATAAAGGTTCTTCTTCTTCACCTTTGTGTCTCCAATCCCAGAGATGTTGCTTGATACATAGTAGGAGTTGGATATATGTGAGTTGTTATGAATATTTGTAAAATTATTGACTAAATTGGGCATTTAGGAAACATTTTGTGCTATGAACTGAACTATGTCCACCAAATTTCATATGTTGAAGCTCTAACCCCCGTGTGATGGTATTTGGAAATGGGGCCTTTGGAAAGTAATTAGGATGAGATGAGGTCGTGAGCATGGGGCCCTCATTATGGGGTAGGATTAGTGCCCTCCTAAGAGATACCAGGCAGATTGTTCTCTCTTCTGTATATGAGGACACATTCTATGAGGACACGGTGGTGATTTGAAAACCAGGTAGAGAGCTCTCACCAGAGCCTGAATGTTCTAGCATCCTCATCTCAAGTTCCCAGGCTCCAGATCCATGAGAAAATAAACTTCTGTTGTTTAAATCACCCAGTCTATGGTATTTTGTCATGGCAGCTTGATCATACCAATACATTTAGTACCCTCAAATTTTTCTCTTAGAAAATGGTCTCCTTTTGGTGTAGTAACCAATGTTGTCTGTCAGGAAATACACCAAATCTTTAGTGGCAGTAAATTTTGAAACTCTACTATTACTATTGTTTTGGGTGTGTTTGTTTGTTTTGATTGTGTAATTAAAACCATTTGCATCTACCTTTAACTTCTCCAATTATTTTCCTCCACTTTCATGATTTTGTTGCTATAAACCGTTACTTGGTTTGAAAATAGAATACAGAAAATAATTATCCCAAGATTTTGCCAATATGGATTCAACCATTAATGTTTTTTGGCATTAGTGTCTGAGTTGGGGTCAGTTTTTCATAAATGAAGGAAGGGTTATTCCAAATTTCTCTCTTGTTACTCATAAGAAAGTCACTGGGGTTTACTGGGTGGTCCAATGTTATTTGCAATTGGAAACGAAATTCTTCCTATCTTCTATGGACTATGAATTTATTCCTGAAATATGAGAGTTGATTTACCTTTATCATAGTCACTTTGTAGCACTGAAAATGTTATTAGTGGCCATAAAATTATCTGATTCTATCTGTGTAGATTATTTAATTAAATGACTCCCTGAGCCAGAAATTCTGCAGGTTAAATGTATGCTGTGTGAGAAAATATTTCTTTTTATTTGGTCTATATTTATTGCTCTTTAAATACGATGAAGGTCCCTTTGCTCTCATATTCCACACTGCAGTGAGGAGAAGGGAATGATCAACCGTCATTTGACTCTGAAGGTCTGACTCAGCTCTACACGTGTAACTGGTCACTTCCCAAAGTACAGACTCACGCATTTTGTGTTTTAAAATACAGATTCTGTCTTCTCCCCACCGCCAGTTATTTATAGTATTTTCTTTACTTTCCAGGTTATTTTTTATCATTTCTTTCCTCTTTCCTGGTGATATCACAGGTTTAAATAAATATATTCCCTAAAACATTGGGAAATAATCATCCAGGAAGGGAGAAATCCCTGGGGCTATGAAATAGACCCCACACAGGAAGTGGACATGATACCCTGTTAATCACCTCAGCTGTGCTTGGAATGAGTCAGGGTGAACAGGTGGAATCAGTCAGGTGTTAGGATTTCCTGTTTGATTCCCAAATGGGTGTTTTTCTAGGTTCACCGTTGTATGGGCAATGGGCTCTGTCAACAGAAGAATTCTTTCCTAGCGGATAATAGGATACTCTCTTAAACTTTGTCCTCAGAAGTGATTAAACAAAAGTCAAGAGCAGAGGAAAACAATGCTGATTAGATTAAGTAATTATTCTTAAAAACCATTGAACATTTATATTTTTGACATATTAGTTAGCATTCATACTTGTAGGATTCCAGAGAAGATAGACTATATTCATTTGAAACTCAGGCCCATCCCTCCAAATGATATTATCTATTTGTTGTCAAACTTTTCGATCTTATCTATCCTAACAATCCATGGATTATCTCAATGTCTTATACAAAAATATTAAAATGAATAGAAAAATCAGCGCATTGAAGAAAATTCTGACAAATGAAAAAAAAAAAAAAAGAAGAAGAAGCAATAGGCTCAACCCATGCCTGAAGAAATCCAATGCTCTACCAAAATGGATGTAGTCTTATTTAATATGGCTTAGTAGCTAAATTTCCGTGCACTGGGACCAAACTACCTGATTAAAAGCCAGGTCCACTTAATATGTGATATTAGGAAAAGTACTTAACCTTTCTGTTTGTCAGTTTTCTAACTTTAAAAAATAATTAAACATTACTCACATTATAAGATATGGGAATGAAAAAATATGTTAATGTTAATATTCTTAAAGTTCTTTCATAGACCAACCAATTCCTCAATCAAGTACCATAAGATACTGCTTTCAAAGATGCAGAGTATAAATCTCTGAAATATTGTACAAGTTAGCTATTGCTGCCTAACAAACATCTCAAAACTTTAGTGGCTTAATACAACTATTTGTTGTTTCTTACATGTCTTGGAGATTTGTTCATGTCGGCAGGGCTTTGCTAGGCTCTGCTGAGTTTCTCATGCATCTGTGGTCAGTTGTTTAGTAGTCTAGGGACTGCTAGGTGTAGAAGGCTGTTGGAAAAGATAATTAAACTCTGCCTGGTATCTCATCCTCCTGTAGTAGGCTTCCAAGGAAGTAAGTAGAAATTTACAAAGAGCTTTTTAGAACTTTGTTTATATAAAGCCTAACATTCTTTTGACCAAGGTATAGGGGCCAAGGACAGGCCACCTCAAGATGGGTTACATTGGCATGAACGTTATTTTGAGTTGAAAACAATCAAAACCTAGCTTATTCTGGAAAAGATCTACCTCTCCCACAACTTCCTTCCTCCTTACCTAAGAAACTGATGTATATAACAGGGTAACCTTTGTTTTCCTAGCATCTCCTTTCACCTTCTTGCTAATAGTCTTTCTTCCCTTTGTACTCCCAGACCTCTAACGCTGTCCTCAGCTCATATAAGCATCACGTTGCCTATCTTTAGAATTTCCCTATCTGTGTGGATTCCTTGTATTTACACTATCAAATTTTATTTTCTCCTGTTAATCTGTCTCGTGTCAATTTGATTCTTAGTCTAGCTAGAAGTGCCTTGAAGGGTAGAGTAAGTTCTTCCTACCCAACAAAAGAAAATCACATGTCTATGCCCATATTCAAGAGTTAGACAAATAGACACTAATTCCTTTCAGAGGAAATGCATAGGGTATGGCAGCAGGGATGGGTAAAGTATTCAGATCATCAGCACTATCAGGCTATCAAGTTATGTACCCAGTCCTTGGGTGATGTTAAAAAGTACAATTCATTGCAACGACTCAATACTGCCTGTCAGTGATCCCTAAAATTTAATTGTGCTTCCTAGTTATAGCATTCATTCATCAAATCTCTTAAGTTTGGAACTCTGAGAAACAAGGAAGAAAAGTGCACAACAAAGGAAAAATATATAAGGGGTTGGTAAGAGTTGTAAGACAAGGTAGTATTTTTCTCTTTGTTCAGAAAGTAAAAGGGTAAAATTGCCTCAGAGAAAACAATTCCTCTCATATCACTTTTACATACCACCATAATAATATATATACCAGAAGCACTAAACCCAATAAAAACATAGCAGTCACTTAATCACTTACCAAGCCTGGCTCTTTGCATTATCCCATCTCATTAAGTTTTTCAATATTACTTTTAATAGTACCTTTGTGATTTAGAAAAGAATCTGACTTTTGGTGTCTCAGATGGTCAGAGGTCCACAATATTGTATTTGGTTTACCAATTACACTAACAAGTGGATAAATGGAAGCGTGGATGAATGGTTTTGCTGGATTCTGGAATTGTTATTTAAGTCATTTATATTTGGGTTTTTCCATGGTATAATATTTCTGATTTAAAATTCCAGGAGGTTGCGGTTTTGCTGGGTATTATTAGGATGGCTTACATTTAGTTTCAATCTTTTCCCAGAATCTTTACTCAAAGTTCGTTGCTTTAGTCTACTTTTATTTTTTAAGTTTTATATTTCTTCAGCTATTCTGATCGCACTCTCTAATTATACCTTTCCCAATTGTGCTCAAGCTAACAGTGCACCATCCTCTCTCTGTGGAATGTGTCAGATTTCCCCATATAGACTGTGAAGCATCACTCTACTCACACAAGGACAAGGAGGAATCCCTTGGATTCTCTTTGAGCTGCACCTACAAACATATTGAGCAGGCTCATTTAGCAGCAGGTTTCAGCCTTTAACTCTCTCATTCCAAAGCAATAACACCACATTTGGAAGATAAAGGGTTTAATTTCCAAAGACTTGCATGACTCCCAGTCTTCTTGGTTTATGATTTGCATGAAATCCTCCTTGCGACTTTGAATATAAATTTAAGCAAAACTGAAGTGTGCACGAATAAAACATTTAAAGGTAACAATAGACAAAGACATGTGAGTGTGTGTGCGTGTGTGTGGGGGGGTGTACACAAATTAATTCATGTCTATATCTATCCGATACAAAAGGCAGTGTTAGGGTAAAACTGAATTTTATAAAAATCCTCATTTTGAATTAACCTAAAACTCCTTGTTTGAAATTACTTGTATATCTGTTACCTGGTGTCACAGAAGATCGATTTGGAAAAAACTCAGCAACTAAATTTGACTTCTGCCTCCTTGTGTTCCCAATATTTAAAGTTAGAGAAGTAAGATTTTAGTTTCAAAACTAGAGTTCCAAATAAAATCTTTTCTGTCCCCATAAGAGTGTACATTTTTACCAAACTGCTGTTTTTATTGTAATGTGTTAAAATTTTGTACTCTATAACATAGTATTTTGCCCACTGAAAATAAGAGAAAATATTCTCATTCTAGGCTCAGCTAGAATGTGTTTAGAGATTATATTCAAACCTGGCACACACTTAGCACTAACAGTTTCCTTTTTTCATCTAAATTCTCCTGGGAGAAACGTAAATGGCAATGGATACAGCAGCAGTTGGAGCTAATGTACTGATGGCTGCGGGAACTGTTACAACAGTGAGCCCCTCAGCTAGAACATTCGATTCAAAGACCATTTCTGGAGAAAAACGGGCATTTCATGGAAGATAATTATTAGATAGGAACTGGATTATATTCATTGTAAAACAAAGCAGAAAATATGTTGGTTAAATGGTGGTGTGTTTTTCCTTTAGAAAACTTGACACAACTATAATGCTGTGTGTGTGTGTGTGTGTGTGTGTGTGTGTGGTGTTTATACTTACAAAGAGTACACACAAATTTATGTCAAGAATGAATATATAAATCTATATTCTAACTTATATATAATTGAGGTGTGATTCACAATTCTGTAAATAATTCAATCACTTCATCTCTTAAGTATTAATTTAACAAAATTTTTAAATAAAATTTTGTAAAACAAAACATATCAAAAAAAAGTTCCACATCTAGAAAAACATAAATAAAAGAAGGTTCCCCCCAATCCCACTGCCATGTATGCACACCAATACCTAATTCTTTTGGGCTATGAGTATTTGTTTTGTTTTGTGATCAATCATTGCATTTTAAAGATACAGAAAAAAAATCCTTTGACTCATTTCCAGTATGTTTTCATACCTGAAATTGTGTAGGCACCATCAATCTCCTATGTCCATTAAGAAATTTATTATAAGATTAGCTACCTCACAATTGTTGCAGTTATCCCATTTTAAAAGTAGCGTTTCAATCGTAATTCAGTGAAGGGTACCAAAAGTCCTACCGGATGGCTGTTGACTACAAGCAACATCAACAGTAAAAGAGTACAGAGCTCAGCAATTACAGGAAATGATGAAAGGAAAGCTAAGGAGCCACTACTCCAACAGAAATCAACCAGAAAAGGATTGTGAGCTGGCGCCCTGTAGACTCCTAATACAAAGGCAGATGGTAGAAACTGGACTAGAAGAATCCTTTGATACACCAGCAAACCACCAATATTTCTTCAGAGTAAATAGCTTCTAGTGATATATATGACCGGCCACAAAAACACTAATTCTCAAATTGTACAGTAACAAGAACCACTTTATTATCTACCTGAAAATCTTTCCTTTGAGAGTTATGCCTGTACTTAAAGGCTTGCATTTAGTGTTCTTCTTTTACAAAATATCTTCACTTTATCTAGATGTTCTCCCAGAAGTTGACAGAAGCCTAAATTTTTACATCATGAACAAACCGGATATTAGCATACTCAAACTATTAAGTAGATTTTTGTGAAAACCGTAGCCATAATTCACATATATTCTTCCCTCTGGTGTTTGCTCCCATCAGTCTGTCTCAGTTATTCTGTTCCTCTCCCCCACCTTAATACATAGTAAGAAATTTACATGATACAAAATACAAAAGAAGAAAGTTTCTCTATGAAACAACAGCCTCATCTCCAACATATAAGTAGAAGATGGAAAAGAATATGATTTTATTTCTTACTATATTTACTTAGGAGGGTGCTCTGGTTACTATGGCTATATAACAAACTGCCCCAAATTCTAAGACAAACACATATACTCATGGATGGGAATTTGCACAGGCAGAATTGGATGGCTTGTCTCTCTGTTCCATGTTATCTGGTTCCTTAGCAGGAAAATTCATAAACTGGGTGCTGGAGAAATCATCTGAAGTTTCACTCACTCATTCACATAATTGATTTGAGTTCAGTGTTGGCCAGTATGGCTGGGGGACTCGTTTCCCATATATACAGGCACCTTATAGGTTGTGTTAATTTGGGCTTCCTCACAACATAGTGATTGGATTCCAAAGGTGGATTCCAAGGGTGCCTGGAGAAAGAAAGCAGGTAAAAGGCCAGACTGCCATTTAGGACCTAATCTTGAAAGCAACACAGCATCCTTTGCCTCATTTTATTTATTAGGGCAATAATAAAGTCCTGCTTAATTTCAATAGGATTAGAAACAGATATTGTTTTCTCATAGAGAGTGGCAAGGTTCTAGAAAAAAACATGTGAGGTTGGAAATAATGCTATGGTCATTTTTCATGACTATAATCTGTCATTGAGAATTTGCGATTTTTAGGGGAGATTTGACAGTGAATAATTCTTCATATGTAATATTCTCACTGTTCATGAAGCTAGGTCTCAAGCAAGCCCAGGTTTCATGACATGTGCATACTTCTTCAACAAACATAAACTCATTGTCAAGAATAACACATTGTTCTACATACCTTAGGAAATACAAAGAACTTATCCCTTAATAACGGGAGAAGCATGTGCATGAATTGGTATAATACTAACTGTTGAATTTAGGTGAGAATGGGAAAGTGGAATATTAACTGTATCTGGGAATCTGGAGGAAGTTTTATCTTGACTTAACTCCTGCTGCTTAGGCAGGACTGTTTGGGCAGAGAGAAAAAAGAATATTAGTGCTAAAGAAAAGAGCTTAAGGAAAAGTAGCAAAGTGAGAAACAAAGGTATCTTCAGATTCATTGGTCTGAAATTCTAAATAGAGAGGAAATACCAAAAAGATAACTAGAAGGTTTGAACTAGATCATGGAGGTAGGTCTAGAGACAAGGAAATAATTAAATTTGGTTTTGAGGGACACCTGGGTGGCTCAATCAGTTAAGCTTCCGACTTCAGCTCAGGTCATGATCTCATGGTTCGTGGGTTCAAGCCTTGCGTTGGGCTCTGTGCTGACAGCTAGCTCAGAGCCTGGAGCCTGCTTCAGATTCTGTGTCTCCCTCTCTCTCTGACACTCTCCTGCTCACGTTGTCTCTCTCTCTCTCAGAAATAAAATAAATAAAATAAAATAAATAAAAGAATAAAATAAAATTGGTTTTGAGAAGGAAAATGAAAATGAAAATTATGCTTTAGGAAGCATCCTCTTAGAGAAGCATGTAGACAGGGGAGAGACAGGAAATGACTGTCAGGCAATGGTAAATATTGTTAAACATAAGTCAAATAGAAATGAAAGCCTGGACTGGAATAGAGGTCACTGAAAGAGGAGATAAGTGTTAGAAGTTTTTGCAAGATAGAAACGATGGGACAGTATGCATAAGTGAATTTATGGAGAAATGATTATATATTGATTATAATGAAGAGACAACTCCTTATTTTAAAACCAACAACACCTGGATTCTGGTAGGATGATGATAGTTAACAGAACAGGAAGCATGAAGAGATTTGGAGAAATAAATAAGGTCACTTTTAGGTAAGTGGATTTTATCAGTTTCAAGTATCAATGCATAGTTTCCAGAAGATAAGTGGGAATCTGGAGCTTAGAAAAGTCTGATCTAGCGGAAAAGCAGTATTCATTAATAGCAGCCATGCTTATGAATGAAATTAGCTAGTAGAAGAAAGGGGAATCAGAGAAAAGTATTGAATCTCACTGGACTCACTTTGTAACATAAAGAAAGATGAAGCGAAGTCAAGGGGAGTCAACAATGTCAACCTGGCAGGATCATTCTAAGCAAGGATCGAAATGTGCTTCTCAAATTGTATGAGGTGACATGCCCCATTTTTCTCACCCTAGAGCACTGGTCCTGTGCTAGGAACGATTTGCCTCTCCTTCCCAAGGCGTATGGCAATATCTGGAGATATATTTGGAAATTGCAACTGGGAGGGTGCTACTGGCACCTAGTGGGTAGAGGCAAGGGAAGCTTCTACGCATCTACAGAATACAGGATACGCCCACAATAAAACATGATGTGCCTCAAGACGTTAATACAGTAGCCCTATTTCTTCACTGTTTTGTTTTCCGTGGCTTCAGTTACCCGTGGCCAACCGCAGAAGCAGATGATCCTTTTTCTGATGTATTGTTAGAATGTCAACAGTATCCTAACACTACATCACAGCACCTACATCATTCACCTCACTTCACCTCGTCACCTAGGCATTTTATCATCTCACATCATCACAAGAAGAGTGAGTACAGTACCGTATACTTTGACAGAGAGCAACCACATTCACATAACTTTATTACAGTGTATTGTGATAGTTACTCTATTTCACCATTAGTTATTGTTATTAACCCCTTACTGTGCCTAATTTTAATTTAAAAATTAAATTCCATTATAGGTATGGATGTATATATAAGGTTTAATACTAACCATGGTTTAAGGCATCCATAGGGCTCATAGAATATACCCTCCATGAATAAGGAGAGACTGCAATACTGCCAATGTTGAGAAACACTACTCTGGATCCCATTGAGTGCAATTTACCATAAAAGTGAGATTTCCATCCCTTCTCAAATTCTGCAGCCCTTTCCCAATCAGGGAGAGTCCTCACAAGGCCAACATTTTTATGGTACCTCTTAATTTAAAAGTGGGTCCAACACTCATTTTTCTCTTTGTAGACTAAGTAGTAGCAACAGACCCTATATGTCTCCAACACTAAACGTCAGATCTATTTAAGAGTCATGAACTTGGTTATATTTTCCTTGTCTAATCCAATGTGGGTTTTTCAATGCACAGCTGGAAAGCCAGTCTGCCGTAGGTCTGTATGTTACAGGTTAATGTTCATTTTAAATGCATTAAAAAGTTACTGAAATTAACTACATCTTAAAACCTATTTGCTAAGGTCTGTGAATGAAATATACAAAACTTAGCAAAATGTAATTTTTTTCAGATCTTCTAAGGCAGTTATATTTTTAGAGGAGTCAAAAAAAAAAGACATTTGTGGGAAAAATCCATTGTCGAAGAAGCTGACATTCTGATAACAGTGATTTTTCCCCCAAATGCATATCTTAAAAATAATTTCTGACACATGTGGTTCTTCTCTCAACAGTGACCAATTTTTAAGGGCGTAATATCACTTGTTTCATCTTCACATGAAGCAAACTTCTTAAATTTACTACCTACATGGTCAAATATCTTTCAGAGGATGTTGATTTATTTATGTAAAAAGCAAGATAATACAAAGTGGCACCGGGGAATTATTTCCCTCCTGCCCTGGGCCTTTGAATCATAGGCTACATCATGCAGCTCAGCTGTTGACTCTGGACAGAGTCCAGGAGAGCACAGTACTGTGAAAGACGCCAGAAAGATACACCGCCCTATCGCAAATGAAGTAAGAGTTATCTTCTCTGCAAACTCAAGAGGATAACAGATGATTTGTATTGCAGTTGATATGCAGAACATTCATCTTTAATTTTCAGTGTAGGTCAGGGGCACTTTTAGTTCAGAGGATGGCATATTGCTCTCCTAGGAAGGGAAAAGGAAGGAAGAAGACACTTAGAAAATACTTATGTCCATCTTGGCTGACTGAATCCTAGCATGTTGCAGCACACAGCACTGATTTCTTCATTTCCTTCATGACTTAGTCATCCTTCCTGCAAGACTCAAGGGTTCTCACAAAGGAAAATAAAACAGGCTCCTTCGACACGGGCATGTGACACACTTGTAATAAACCACTGTCTAATTGTCCTTTTTGTAGCATCCTGCTCGTTGAGACTACACAGGTAATAAAATCGGTGTGCTCTTCATGTTCTGTGGTGAGAGCAGCAGTATGCTGGCAATTCCAGAACTTGTCCATGGTTTCGACAGCCAGTAGAGTTGTTGTTTGCTTTATTAGCTTCCCAGAGCTAGGGAAGTTGCCAGGCCTTGCAGCTGTGCACAAGTATGGAGTCTCATTTTACAGGAGAGACTTTCTGTGGAATTTCATGGAAATTTCATAATGGAGAAATATTTGGCACTTTGGGAAGAAAGTACTTGTTTTTAATTTTCTTGGCAGAGCTCCTCCATGACAATAAAGTGCCCAGAAGGCAGTGCCTATGTGGGGCTCAAGTCCTTCTACCTCTCAATACTTTGAAAGGTCATCATAGCCCCTTTATTAAAATGTAGGCTTCTCTCAAGTTTAGATGATCTGACCAGGAATAGTGAATAAACAGTTAAGTTCATTCTATTTTAAATCAAATGAAGAGCAATAAATCCAATTATTGGATTATCAAGTAAATCCAAAAGCCCACCAACTGAGCCATACTAGATTCATTCCTGAAGGATAAATTCTAGCATTTATTTTGGACCTGAAAAATAAATAATTTAATATAAGGTCAAACAAAGGAAAAAAAGGAGAGATTTTTTTGAGGTATTTATCAGGAATTAGTTGTATAAATATTCAGTTCAGAATAGAATAATGTTCGAGGAAGCTTCTATGATTGCTAGTGAGTATCAAGCCCTGTGAAGTTTAAAATGAAGTGTTTTGTGATTTGAGGAATAACAGTTTAGAAGATATTGTAGGGGCCAAGGCCAGAGCACACTTAGATGGGCCATTTTGGCCAGAATATTATTTTGAGTTAAAAGTGGTCTAAACCCAGCAGATTCAGAAAAATCTTTTTACTTCTCCCTAGGTTCTGCCACCCCCTCCCCAACTTTTATCAAAAAGAAAATTGTTAACAGAGATTCCTCTTTACCTAAGAAAGTAATCTACGGAACATGGCAACCTTTGTTTTCCAAACATCTCCTTTCACCATCTTGCTAATGATCTTTCTCCCCTTTGTATCCTCAGACCAATGCTACCCCTTTGCCTCAGCTCATAGAAGTATCATGTTGCCTGACTGTCTTTGGAATTTCCTTGAGTGTGTGGATTCCTCATATGTACACTATTAAATTTGATTTTCTCCTGTTAATCTGTTTCATGTCAATTTGATTCTAAGTCCAGCTAGAAGGACCTTGAAGGGCAGAGGGAATTCTTCCCCAACAAAAATCTCTGTTTGATTTTTTGAATATGGTTTACTTCTTGGGACTTATAACACCCTTTTTGACCTTTATAAGCTATGACATTACACAAAAAAATATGCTTCTGTATCTAAAACATTTTCACTGAGATTTCATGGTCATAGCATATACGGGAATAAGTTTATACAGGCATTTGGCACATAAAATGACTTCACTAAATGGTCGCAATATATTTTTTTCTTTATGGAACACTGAGAATAACATGGACAAGGTAATGTAGAATAAAAATTTTACCATCCATACTCATTACTAACTTAAATCCTACTATGACTCCCATACACACACTCCTCCTTTGTTCACTCTCCAAGTACAAAAACAATAGATTTTGGTTTTGGGGATAAAATTGGTTACTCATAAATTCACTCATAAATTGTGATGAGGGAGCATGGGGCAAGCTGAGGCCAAAGTACAGTCTAACAGCACCCTCCCCCACAAGGTGAAATGTGTGATATTTCTCGGACACTCGTGGCTCCTAAGAACAAAATAAAAGTCTTGAAGTGCTTGCCATGGTGATGTGGGAAACAAAGGCAAATGAAAAATTAAAATTCCCTTACTGCCTATAGCCCATTGACAAGTCCTTGAAACTGACAGAGTGACCTCCTTCCAGGAGCTCAGCTGCCTCAAGAATGACACTTTGCTAGGGGCAAAAGGGAACCTTGTCTTAACACTATCCTGACCCTCCAGGACCCTTTAAGAAAAAAATTCCTTTAGAAACTTCCTTTATCTCAGTTCCCCCAAGATGTATGTTGGCAATCATATTCCAAACTTATGGCCCCCAATATACATCTGAAGGATATAGGACGGTGGCTGGCAAGTACTAATATCTTCTTAGAAGCACTGAAACTGCATTAAAGTGCTGGCCCCTTCTCTAGAGTCCTTGAGTGGGCCCTAGGTAGGCTTTTCCAGAGCCTGGATTTGAGCCATCCTCTGGTTGCCAGCATAGCCAATCATGTGATTAAAATGTTGAATTTTCATTCCCATTCCCCTGACCTCCAAGGAGAAGACAGGCCCTGGAGGCTGAATCAGCAGCCAATGGCCAATGATTTGCTCAATCATGTCTCTGTAATGAGGCCTCCATAAAAAACTAAAAGGATGAGATTTGGAGAGCACCAGGTTGTGGAAATAGAAAGATTCCATGTGCCACTGTGCTACCCACAAACTCCATAAGGACAAAAGTTACTTTGTTTGGGACCTTACTCTATATATCTCTTCATATGGCTGTTGATTTGTATCTTTTAATATCTTTTGTAATAAACCAATAATCTAGTGAATAAATAGTTTCCTGAGTCCTATGAGCCACACTAGCAAATAATCAAATTCAAAGTGAGGATTGTGGGAACTTCTGATCTATATATAGCTAGTTGGTCAGAGACACAGGTATTAACCTGGCTTTGCAACTGGCATCTGAAGTGGAGGGCGATCATATGGGCTGAGTTCTCAATGTATGGAATCTGATGCTGTCTCTGGGTAGATAGTATCAGAATCCAGGTGAATTTTAGGGCACTGAGTTGGTGTCAGATAATTGTTTATGTAGGAATACTACACACACACACACACACACACACACAGAGGACATTTTACCAGGATATCATACTTGCTTTACTTCCTAACACTATTTAAGGCAAGTTAAGGAGTTCATTTCCAATATACTATTTTGCTGAAATTCTTGAAGTTGGAGTTTAAAAAACTCAATGGTACCAATGAGAAAGGCAGAAATGAAAAAGCTGAAGAAAAACAAAGGACAAAAATGTGTACCAAACCATTGAGAGTAATCAAACAATCTTTGCCTCTTTCATATGCACGTAATCAAAAATCCCGTTAATTACAGCTAATTTCAAGATTCTTATTAAAGAGATGTCTAACTAGAGGATATCTGGGAAAAAATATAGTTGTGACTGGTAGATTCTTGAAGACGACATTAAAGTCAACAATTCTTCTCTGTCCTACCAGAGAATCCCTAACAGCAATCCCTAACAGCCATGGAGATAAAATCCAAATTCCATTTGAAAGTGGTTGTTTAGAACTTAAAAATAGTGTTCTCCTTGAACAATATTTTTATTCAGTATTGAGATCCACTATATTCTATGTATTATGCTCTATATTGAAGATATGAAGCTACATTAGATAGAATTCTTACTCTCAAGGAATTCATGGTCTTTTCAGGGAGTCAAAAACATCAATAGATGGAGAACATTTTATTTACCAGAATCCTTGTGGTGAGGAGAAAGGCAAGCCAGTATAGCTGGGCTGCTTTCTACCAAAGAGGTTAGAGTGGTGGAATAAACTACCCTTTTCCCCTGGTATCTGTCTGGTCCCAACTGGGCTGGGCATGTAGAAGGTCAGCTGTGGAGGAAGGTGAGGCAGAATACTACAATATGATGTTGAAAGAGGCAAAAATAGAGTCACACATTCTGTTCTGATAGAGTCACACATTCTGTTCCTCTTTGGAGCCCCTTATTTTTCAGATAAGTTACTAAACCTACGAAAAGCCAAATATACTCTATTGCAAGTCGTGGATTTGTGGGGTAAACTTGGAACCATGGCATGACACAGGACAGAATGATGCAGCCTATACAGGCCTGTAGAACAAAGCAAGATCTCCGATAGGCTAACAGGACTCCATTGGCATGCAGTGTGCTCACAGCACTGAAAGGAGAAACTAGAAAATGTTAGTGGAGCTCAGTAAAGACAAGGTAAGTGAGAAGGAGAAAGAAATCAAAGAAGTGTTCTGGGAGGAGTAAACACCTGAGAGGAGTCTGAAAGAGAAACAGGAGTCTTTAAGGTAGATCAGGCATTCTAAGCAGAGAAGTAGGAAGGCAGAAAGAAACAGCCTATGGTAATTATGGTAGGCACATTGTGTTTCCTGTTGGGACATTTGTGGAGATAGGATCCAGATCATAAGAGACCTTATATCTATTGTTAGGAAGTTTGAATTTTAACTCTCAGGCTGTAGGAAACACTGAAAGCCTTTAAACGGGATTGATGTGTCTTTATAGCGGGGATGGGTTTGGAGTTCAGTCTACAAAACTTGTGTAAGCCACAGTATGCCTGAAGCCTAGGATGGGTGACAGTGCATCCATCAAGAGCAGCAAACAGACATCATGATTTCAACAAATCTCATCATCCCCCAAAGGCCTTAATAAGTTCCTGTCATCAGAGACATTCCAGCAGCTGTGTTGTGTAAACAATGTGTCTATGGCAAAATGTTTTGGAGTTCAATAGCAATTTTTCCCCACTCTGCAGTAGGATAGGGGTATTTAAATGCACTGTTGTCCTTTCCTCCAACATATTTTTGGTGGTGGAAATGGGTCTAGTTCCAGGAGCTTAAGATATGATTATAGTCATTATGATTGTATGGGGAATATGGTTACATATTCCCTTGATGTGGAAGCACCAAGGGAAGGTGTCAACTATGAACCAGGAAGAGGGCTCTCACCAAACCCAACCACGCTGGTGCCTTGATCTTAGACTTCTCAGCCTGTGGAACTGTGAGAAATACATTTCTATTGCTTATAACTTACCCAGTTGGTGGTATATTGTTACAGCAGTCCAAACAGACTGAAACTCCTTGCTTGGAAATGAAAAGTAAATGGAAGGATGACAGGGCCAGATGGAAGAGGTTCATAGGCAATAATTGATTTAGGATCAGTGAGAGAGCGCCTGACCTGGTGATTCTCCATTTCCACCCCCCCAAGTCCCTGCTTTGCCTCCCTCTGCCCCACTCTGTGACCTGGGAAACTGGCTTCTACAGACACATCACCAGCTTTGTTGTTGTTGTTGTTGTTGTTGTTACTGTTCTGGGCTTTCACTTATTTATTACTGTCATGCTGGGCTTTCAATGGATGAAGTATGGCAGAGGTACAGGGTAACTATGAGGGATTGGAAGAGACATGTTACTTGTTTCCCCACTGTATGTCTGAGACGTGTGGTAGTTCATGGTTTCATCTCTCACTGGACTCAGAAAATAATGTCCCCTCTCTTCTCTCCTTCAGGTCTAAGATTAGCAAAAGCTTCCCATTGTTCAAACGTGGCCAGCACCTCAGGCATCTCTAGTTCACCATAACTGAACATAATGAATATTATAGATATGAAGCACGTATCTTCGAGTCTGAATATTTTCTTGGCTGTCTGACATTTCACCCGTATTTTTAATTCTATGACCTAGGCATGGGTTGAGCGAGGGCAGAGTTAGTACTCTTTAGAAGCTTAGCATAACAGCCACCTCCCACACTAATTCTAAAAGCTTGGTTACGAAGCACAGAACCCGAGGAAACACAATCAATACAAACAAATCCCAGATGAAAGTGAGTGCTTCCTGATGATTAGGAAATTTAAAAAGATAAAAGGAAAAAAAGAAAAGAAAAACTTTAATAGCTCAAAATTGGCTGAATGCAAAATATTAATAGACCACAAAACACATACTCTGATAGAACTGAGGCAGTCTTTTTAAGCTTTCTGTACTTGGCTGCCAATCCATGCCCAGTTCTCCCTGAGATATTTTGTGATCCTTAACATCGGAAGGAAATTCAAGACTTGATGTTTCCTTTACCACTGAGGCATAGATCTAAGCTCAACACTTGGAAATCAGAAAGGTTTTCCATTCACCATGGATATAAACGAAGCAGATTAACTTGGTGAAAGATGTATATTCTTAGTTTAATAATCATTTCTTGTATACTTAGACTCTAGAAAACACTTGTTCTTTTTATCTAGAATTTGCCACACAAATATTACTAGATATTTAGATATTACTAATATCTATAAAAAGAAAAACATACATTTAAAACACATGCCTGTAATCTTGTCATTGGTCACATACATAACATGGGGTGTTATTTTATGTAAATTTGGATTGTGATAATTTGAAATAGTGTAGTATAAAATATTCATGGATTCTGTTTTGATGCAAAATTTGAAACAATGCAATTTTTATTTTATGTTTATTCCTATGAGAAAAATAATTTTGAATTATATGAGTTTCAAATTATGTGAAGTCTTCAAGAAAACACTATGTGCATAAAATATTATTCCACCTGTCTTCCTTTGCAGGACTATTTATATTATCTTTTGTTAATAATAGTGATAGGCAAAATGAATACATTCAAAAGGCATTTATCAGCAGATTCCAAGAAATATAAAAGCTACCCCCATTCAAGTCACAGATTACAAAGGTTCAAAATCACATAATAAATTTACCTAAGCCATGTTGAATGGCTGGAATAAATTCAATTGAAAGTTTTAAGTAAACATCTTCAAAAACCTAAAGAGTTTGTTCTGGTTTGTAAAGATTTTGTTTAGGTCATATAAGACTCATTTTTTCAGTTGTCTGAAGTGCAAGGATACCTAGACAATTCTATTAAATGTGTTTTGCCATTGGGTAGGACAGTCAGCTTCCTCAAGGTCAACAGTTTGTACTCAGATCACAACCATTGCTCCAGCCAGACATCTTCAAAGTATATGCTTCTGTGAGAAGGTCACTAAGGGTTTGGATAGTAAGTCAATCACCAATTTGAACACGTTTTTAACTTACAATAAGTTTATTGCAGAATAGTACTTGCCAATTTTTGTCTTTAGAAATTAGACCTCATTTTCCCAAACAAGTATTGCTACAAATTTTGAGAAACCTTCACAGTGTTCCACAGAAGTCTATTTAACCCATAACAGACCCAATATTTAATTGCACTGTGATTCACATTCCTAAGGGCTCACTCTTCACACAGATGAATACTAATAAAGTTCCATTGAGAAAAGTACCTTAATATTCTCCAGTTTATACCATCACCTCTGTGGTACATGTATAAGGATGTGAAATTTGGAGTTTCTGCTGAGGAACCAAGACTCCATAAAATGCTGTATCACAAAGGAGATTTTAGACCACCAGCAGAATTTCAAAGTAGAAAACCTATAGCTGACTTGGGAACTGTCACATCTACTGAGAGATGTGTCAAGGGGTCAAGAGATAGGGAAAATGCATAGAGTGTTTCTTCAGAGAACGGTTAGTGTGATTTGAGCTCTATTCCATACCTTCCCTCTAGATATGGTGGTGGGGTAGTTCTTGTATATCTGGGTGCCCAGTAAGAGGGGCTTCAGTAAGACCACCAAAAAAGTAAGGACTATGACCTTATTGTGAGTCCCCCAGAAGATCAGTTCCTGATTTATTCTTAAGAAAGTAAAGCCTCTTGTGGCATGGAATGAAATCGGTATTGCCATTCAAAAATCAGGCAAACTACATGAGTCTCCAGAGAACTGTTGGGAATCCCCATTGGGAATGTTGGCTTGAGGTTATTACAAAGAATCATACTACCCAGTGGAGTATGATACCAGAGAAAGTAGACCTAGACAAAATGCGTGACGATACTTGGCAGAGCTCAGAGCCTGTCAGTTTAAGGGGATGACACATTGCTCAAATCAAGGAAGCTGAATTAAAGGCACACAGAAGGGAGCCTCTCAGGAATGAAGTGCACACAAAGGACAAGCTCTGAGCATCTTCAGGCTGGTAGAGTCCAAGCCATCTTTAAATGGCTGTTATTAATAAGAACATATATAGAAGCCTGACCTCTCTTCTCCACAATAGTAAATTTCACAGAGGCTCTGAGTTCCTATGATCCCTAAGTTGCAAATACTCCTGGTACTGGTTAAGTCAAAGACACACTATATTGATACCATGTCTCTCCAATCCCTTGTTCATCTTCTGCCTGCAGCTGTTTACTTCTCAGGGTATAGACATCAATTCATCATGTAAACACCTATGATTCACATATATAAAAACTCCATGAATAGGGAAAATAACAGACTTGCTGTCAGAAAGGCTTAAAAAGGGGTGGGTGAGAAATACACTTGAGCATTGTAGTTGACCAGAAACCATGAAATTGAACCTGGCCATTAGATTTTCAGTACCTCATAATAAAATGGAGTACCTGTCATGGGTCAAATCTTCTGCTGACACACTGTCACTAATTTAAATGTTATCTCTGCCATATAGGTTTTATTTTCCCCACTTCAGGTAAGAAAATTGAATTTAGAAAATACAAAGTGACTTACAAAAACCTTGCAGTAAATAGCAACCAATACTCACCTGCATGGTTTTTCAACTGCCCACTTCTTTGAATCTGAGAACTAAGGTATTTGGTTTATGTTTATCTGCATGTGTATGAGTACAACTGTGTCTGTCATATATTTCTATCTGCGGATCTAGCTCTTCATCTATCTATATTTATACTAGCATAGTCTGGGTTTACGAGGTGAGAGAAACATCAAGAGTAAAAATGAAAAACTGGAAGCACATTGAATGAAGCCAAACTGAGTTTAAAAAAAGCAAGACTCAGTGTAAAATGGAATAGGGCTCTACTATTATTCTGAGAAGTATTATTTCTGACAAAAAGGCCAGAATATGATGTTTTTAAAACAAATGTAGGTTTCCAGGATGGGCATACCCAGTTACTTTTTTTTGTATTATCATTTATTTATTTTTTAAAGTTTATTTATTTATTTTGAGAGAGAGAGAATGAGTAGGGGAGAAGCAGAGACAGAGGAAGAGAGAAAACCCCAAGCAGGCTCTGCACTGTCAGCAAAGAGCTCTACATGGGGCTCAAACGCACCAACTATGAGATCATGACCCAAGTGGAAATCAAGAGTCAGATGCTTCACTGACTAAGCCACCCAGGTGCCCCTGTCTTATTTTTTAAATATACTTTTAATATTAGAATAGATTTAGATTTACAGAAAAGTTTAAAAAATAACACAGCATTCCCATAAACCCCACAGCCGGTTCCCCCTAAGGTTAACATCTTTGTTTAGCATAGTATATTTGTCATAATTAATGAACCAAAAGTCATACATGAATGTGGACTAAAATGCACACTTGATTCAAATTTCTTAATTTTTGCCTACTGTCTTTTCTCTGATCCAGAACCTCAGTCAGGATACCACATTCTATATAGCAATCATGTTTCCTGGGGATCCTCTTTGCTGTGACCCTTTTTTCAGACTTTTATTGTTTTTTGTTTGTTTGTTCATTGTTTACTGTTCTTAAATTTTTCTTTAAGTTTTATTGAGAAGTAAATGACAGACATCACTGTATAACTTTAAGATATAGAGCACAATGATTTGATAAACAGATATTGTGAAACGGTTACTACAATAGGCTTAATCAAAATCTATTATCTCAATATAATAAAAAGAAAAGAGGGGCGCCTGGGTGGCTTAGTCGGTTAAGCGTCTGACTTTCGCTTAGGTCATGATCTCACAGTTCGTGGCTTCGAGCCCCGTGTCGGGCTATCTGCTGACTGCCAGCTCAGAGCCTGGAGCCTGTTTCAGTCTGTGACTCCCTCTCTCTCTGACCCTCCCTTGCTCACCCTGTCTCTCTCTCTCTCTCCCCTAGAAATAAATAAAACATTTAAAAAAAAAAAAAAGAAAAGAACAGCTTCTTGTGATGAGGACTTTTAGGATTTCCTTTCTTTATAACATAACCTCCCTATATATCCTACAGCAGTGTTAGTTAGTCACCTTGCTGCACGTTATACCTCTAGTACTTATTTATCTTATCAGTGGAAGTTTGTACCTTTGAGGAGTACAGATTATGTCTTTAGTAGAATGACCTTTAATTCATATTTGTTCCATGTTTTTTTCTCATGAGTAGACTGAGGTTATAGGTTTGGGGGACTAAAGTTACTTTGTAAAGTAAATATACATTGGTGATGAAAGGAGGAGAAAAATATTGGTTTGAAGCTGGAAAGTGAATGCTTATTCCTTCCCTACCACCATTACTGGTACTACCTTGAGAAAATTATTTAGTCTCTGACAGTGCTAGGTCCCTAAATTGGATTGCAATTCCTCCGAATCTTTTCTTTTCTTTTCTTTCTTTCTTTTCTTTTCTTTTCCTTTCCCCCCCACAAGATATTATTTAATTTTTATTTTAAACCTCTAAACAGCCAAAGCTTAAGGAGAGTCATTTGTCTCTAAAGACACATGCTGAGAAACACGCTGTCCCATCGCTTATTTCGTCAGTGCAATAGGTTATTGCTGATCACTCCCTACTCCCATCCACTGGGTCTTTCAATCTTTCATTTCCTTCTGTTACTTCAGAACTGCACTCAGGGCATGGGAAGATATCTGCTACTGGTGCCCATCATCAGGATATTCACCTCTGTCAGGCTCTGTCCTAGGTGTCATAGCCATCATCGTGTCTCTGGGAGTCTGCTACCTTCCAAAGGCTCTACCTGGAAGGTAATGTGCAGGCCTTCCAGCCTCTGTATACTCTTGTCTCCTCACTGAAGGCTCAACCCAGACAATAGAACATAAGACGTGTTTCTTTTGGCTTCCCAAAACTATTGCCAGTAGTTCATTACTCCCTATTCCATTATATTTCCTCCAAAGCTACGGGGATACACTTTCCCTTCCTGGGGAAATCGTCCCCTCTCTTTTCTTGCAGTTTCTTTCTCAAAAAACACTCGGTTATGGTTATATCTGCTTATATATCACAATACAGTTTTAATTGGATTTATATTTTTGAAGCCAGGAAGTTTTAAAATATTTTTATTATTATTGATGTTACCATCATCATCATCACCTACAATATAATGTCACTTCTCTAAGACAAAAATCCAAAGCCAATTATCTGCATGTATGTATTTAAAGGTGGGGATAGAAATAACTGGAGGGAAAGACACCTGGAGGATAAATCTAAAAAATAATTTGAGTACCTACTTCACATATATGCTATAAAGACCAAAAAAAACTTGTATAAATAACTTTGTACATTAGCTATTCTCATAAATTGTAAGTTACCCATGATATAACTTGCAAAAATCAGTGGTTTTAATGAGTCATGCTTTCACAACAATAGCTACAGACTGGATAGAAGCATTATAACGTCGAAGTCCAATACAAGTGAAAAAATAAAAGCAAAGAAAATGCCATCTTTATTACCTTCTTAGTAAGTTAGTATTAGAGACAGGTCCAAGGCAATTTAATCAATTTCTGTTTTTCAACAAGAACCATCCTCAAATTCAACTCTTTATCACAAGTGAGTTGAGGAGGGCGGGTATTTTGACTAGATATATTAGGTTATACCAGCTGACAACTTATGCTCAAATAGACAGATTTGTGAGACAAGACCATGTACATTTATAAACCAAACACTCTTAGGATGGTACAAATGACTTCCTCTGCTATGAAACCATGTCCATAAGGAAAACGCTATGGTACACAGAAGCAAAGGAAGTGAAAGCAGAGTCATGAGAAATAATGATATGGTTTGAGATCTACGAGAGTACAGATATTGTAAAATGTACCCAGGCACAAGGTGAATGTGAAACACTTGGCTAACAGCCCTATCAATCACCTATGCCTGTTTTTTCATTTAGTCAATGTGTCTAGTGTTTAGCCCCAAGCAAGCAGGATGCTTGGCCTGGGCTGGACTTTCCCAATCAGAAAATTGTTTTAGGAGTGGAGAAAGGACAATCAGACAGGAAGAAAATGAAAGCTCCAAATACTCTACAGGTGATGGAATTCTAAGGAACCAAGATATTCTGAGAAGTGTCAACTTTCATATGAGAGAGCAAAACTCTGAAGCAATGAGTGCTTTATGGACAGGTGATAAAGTAAGGACTCTGAGTCTTAGGAAGGGTCCCCAGAAATAAAATAAGGTCTGTTGGAGAATATACTTAGGAACAAGAGCTATAAAGAGTGAAGAAACAGAAATTGCACAAGGGAGAGATTGAATAGCACTGTTACTAAACAAGGGATCTTGGCTGATGCCATAGGGAATCCTGAAGCCGGAGAGGTCCTTCACATTTTCTCCTGCATGGACACAAAAGTAGAGGCCTTTTGTCCTCATGGAATAGACATCGGATAGGGCCGGTCTCAAGGAGTGGGCATAGTTTTGGGCAAAGCAGTTCTTTCTCTGAGGAGGACAAAGGTGTGAGTCTTCAGCAGCAAACTCTCTGGTCATCTGAAGAAATGAGTGCTTTGTTCCTGAAAAGAGAATCTGGGTGTTTTACTACAAAGTCCATTTACTGTGTATCTGATCACTTCACATGGACAGTTCTCCTCTGAGAACAACTCCTTCATTTTCTCTGATCTTGTTTCTGGAAGCATCTATAAGAGGAAGATTTTTATGAAAGAATTACAGTGTTGGCTAAGACAAGAAAGGAAAAGCTATACCCCAAATATGTGCAATCTTTATCAATTCTATTTACTAGCTTTACTGCAGCATAAAAAGTGTTGAGTATAATCCAATTTCAGCCAGTAGTATGTTGGTCTCCTCGGGGAATGGTTTTGTAAAGGGGGCTCAGAATTTCTCTCTTTTGTTGGAACTTGGACATTGAACAGAAGTACAGCTTGATGAGTTGGAGACTAAGGTTGTGTGTGTGTGTGTGTTTTGTTTTGTTTTGTTTTTTCAAGACCAAGTTTTGAGGTCATGCATGGCCTCTATTCCTACCACCATGGCTACTCTGTTTATGAGCCCATTATTCTTGTTGGTGATAGAAGATGGCTATACCACTGTGCTTATTTGGCTAATTTTTAGTTTTTTATCTCTTGAATACGTTCTAGTGAGCATTAATGTGTAAATACAAACACTTTTACATTTGTATTCACTTTTATGCATTCATCCACATGCCTCTTTTCCAGATTTTGTCCCTAATCTTCTAATACTTTTACTTCTAGACCCTTGACTAACCAGCCAAAACATTCATCACTGCTAATGACCCTATATGTCAAACCACTTCTTTATCCACACAAAGTAGATGATTAAGTAGATCACACAAAACTCTGTCTACTGGAAAGATGACCACATTGTTGCAGAGCTACTCCTGTGTGGAGATACAGTGCCACAGCAATTCATTTCCAGCTTATAGTAACATATTAAGCCAACACATCCTGCGACTCTTCCATCCTCTGTCAGTCAGTCAGTCAAAAGGATTGTCTGCCATATGGTCATAGGTGTGAGCTTAATGAAAAGCACTGGAACAACAGAGGAGCTTCATATGGTTCTGATCCATGTGCTAATGCAGCTCATTTTGCCTTCTGACCCTTCTTATGCCAGATCCTGGCTATCTTATGATGAATTGCTGTTGGACTCACCAAGCCTTATCAGTTTTTGGTCTGAGAATCCAGCTTATAATGTACTGCTCTGACCACATGTTCAGGTGATGCCTTATGATCAGACGCCCCATTGCTGCCAAGACTCAGTATAAGCTAGACACTGTTTTTCAAATGGTGCATAGTTCTCCATTACAGATGACACATTCCTTCTCAAAAACCCTGGGTCTTCAGATTGTGGTTCTACATTGGGACTTGCTATAAATACTACATAGTCATTTTCTCATCACAGTTACCTTCAGGGTCTACCAGAATATATGCTCAAGCAATGGGCTTGCACTATAGTGTTTATTTTGTAGAAGAGCTCTTTCATGTTCTCCACCCAATTCAGATGTGACTGACCTCCATATGATCAGGTAAAGAGTGTAAAGAGTATTTCCAGCTGTGAATTGTGTTCTTGCCCAAATCAGCAAAAGGCCTAGCAATGTGTTTCCTTCTTAGTGCTGAACGGTACAAGATACAGTCACTAGTCCTTTACTTTCGAGCATATGAGCAGGCATACACCAGTGAACTGAATTTCTGAGGCTTAAATCTTTGTAAAGCTTATCTCCTACCCTCTAAAGTGTCATACCAAAGCCTCCGATGTGTTTGATACTTCTTGTTATCCATTATGAGTAACCTGATACTATTGCTATAATAGACGAAGTATAGAGTTGTCTTAGTCCTGAAGCAAAGCTGAAAAGGTACACTTCTAGTCCTACATAAATGTAAACTTCTTTTGATCTTCATTTCTCATAGTAATGGAGATGAATGCACATGCCAGATCAGTGCTCACACATTTTGTACACTAGTTGTGTCAATTGGTTTTGCCAAAGATAAGCATATTCAGTCCAGCAGCTTCAAATGGGGCACTACATGGTTGTTTATGGTAGTCATCTTCTGCTAGTTTTTACTTTTTTTGTAAATTAAGGAGCAGACTCGGGTTAAATAGTGATGTGATGTAGACTACCACTCCTATATTCTTTAAGTCATTTAAGGTGATACTAATCTCTAATTGTGCCTAAGACAAAACATTGTTTTGTTTTAATATGTTTGTTGAAGGTGTGTTGCAGTTTCAGAGACTTACACTGTGCCTTCCCCACTATGATGGCTCTTTCCCCACAGGTCATACAGGTATAGCAATTTTAATTATACATTTGGCAACCAAGGAAATGATTACTGAGTAAATCTATGACAAAGCAGGCCCATTGCAAGATGGAAGTAGGTTCATTACCTATCGCAAACAGGATATGGGCTTATCACCTGGCCTTTTATGTCTCTACTCTAACATGGAAAACATACTGATACTCAGGTCCTTGAGTATTAATGTCAACTGAGATTCTGTGTCTAACAGTGCTTCTAATGTTTGAGTATTCCATTTGTCTAAACATAAATGCTCCTAGATCTAAGCAAATGGTACTAGATTCCTTTGAGAAGGTTGGAAAAATCATGGCTGTATAGACTTGCCATAGTATAGCAGTATCCTCATTTGGGATTTGACCTCTCCTTTAGTCATGAGGTTTTGGTTCTATAGATATGTCCATATTAGCATCCTCACTTCTCTGAGCCTTTCAGCTTCTTACTCACTGCTTTCCATGGCAGCCAGCATTTGTAGATCCCTTTGTGTGGACTAATGTGTTACAACCTTCCAAGAGACATTCTATTAACATATTAGTGTCATCTCTCTGAGTCTTTCTCAGAAAGTTAAATGCTGTATCATGGAAGAATGCTCTTTTCTGGATACACTCTTTCTTATCCAGCTTTTTACTCCATACCCCTTAAGCCATAATTGTTAATACCCTTTCCCATATATATTCTCTAGGCTCTCTTCAGTGTCTTCGTGTTGGCTAGAACCTGCAGCTCCCAGTATTTTCCTGGATCGTATGTAACTATTGGTATGTTGGTCGGAAGGAGAAGTGATAGATGCTGAAAAAAGTTTATTCTGGGATACAAAACAGAGTTCTCTGCATTTTCCTCACCAAGAAAGGAAGGCCAGATTTTAATAGGGATAGTGATCTCCAGATCCAGAATGTTCAGGAAGATCTGGCATTTAAAAATTCTTGAGTGTAACGACCCAGATATAATTATTCTAAGTTTCAATGCCCCAATCCTTCCAAACTAATGCTCTAATAGTGGTGTAACCGATATAGGTTTTACCTTCTCTAGAGAGCCATTTTAGTGAGTGTTGGGCCTGATGCTTGCTTTCTTCTACCTTCTGTCTACCAGGAATGCCTATATCTTTATATGCTACCAAGGTACTTCTTTGACATTTACACTTTGTTTCACATTGTTCATAATCATCTTCAGCCTATTGTTTTATTTATCTAATGTACTTAACAAAACCCTTCCATCTTCAAAGCCTTTGTAGTGAATATTCTATCTGTTTCTCTCAAGCAGTAGAGGTATTGCACTGGCCATTGCCTTTCCTTCTGTTGTTATTTAATACCCGATTCAACCAAATGTAACTTTAATAATTGACCTTATTACCCATCAGGAGCTATCAATAATCCACTTATCAGTAGTAATGAAATTCTCAATGTCAATAAACCAATGGATGAGTTAGTTTCCAAATTCCCTTCCAGGATATTATCTTAGCTCAATTTTTCAAGAAACATTTTCGGAGGTTGAGATTTATAAGCAGGAATTTTATAGTGGATGCTCCCAGGAACACCTGAAAGGAACTGAGGGTGCCAATATTAAACAAAGGGAAAAGTTGAACTGTAATAAGTTACAATAGAGGCATTAGCCAATGCCAATCCCATGTGGAGTCCTAAAAATGGAAAGAGGCTTCAAAACTGCCCCAAATTTAAGCAAAATGGCTGGGGTTTTGTAGCCTCTCATATGCTTTTCAGTCTATGCAGGCTGCCCTTGCAAAGGCAATTCCCACAGAGAAACGCAGCTCTAAATTGTCAGTAGGCAACACTCTCTGAAGCTCATAGAATGAATGCCTCCATTTGAAAGGGGAATGTGAGTGGCATATCACACCATCCACTCTAGAGATATATAGAAATATCACTGAAAGCATTAAATTCTGATGGGAAGCTTTATAGATTGGCTATGGCTAAGAGATTGATTCATGATAGATGAATCAGTAGAAGTTTCCAACCATGAGAGATGAGGTCCAACCATGAGGACCTTGAGAGATCCAGCAGAGGTCACCAGGACAATGTAGGAAGATTTGTGAGTGAATGAATGATGAATGAATGCCTAGAGAACATGGTACCATCTTCAAAATAGAAGCTGTACTGAGTAAAAGAAGGGAGACTAGTGACAAATATCACAACCAGTGACAAATTTTGAATGGTTCTGCAGTCTACTCCTGTGTATATATATATATATGTATATATATATATATAAGAATTTTTTCCTTCTAAGAGCAAGCTTGACCTTCAAATTTACATATCATTACAGTAGCATATAAAACCACTAGTGATTTTTATTTCAATGGTAGAAATTACTGACACACTTCCACAGTTCCATTCTGTAGAATGATTTGATTTTTTATTTCTATTTGTTATAAAATTTTTAAATGTTTTATTTATTTTTGAGAGCAAGAGAGACAGAGCACAAGCAGAGGAGGGAGAGAGAGAGAGGGGGAGACACAATCTGAAGCAAACTCCAGGCTCTGAGCTGTCAGCAGAGAGACCAATGCAGGGCTTAAACTCACAGACCTCAAGACCATGGCCTGAGC
Organism: Hyaena hyaena; assembly: GCF_003009895.1. Lineage (NCBI taxonomy): Eukaryota > Metazoa > Chordata > Mammalia > Carnivora > Hyaenidae > Hyaena > Hyaena hyaena. The sequence goes on along the minus strand of NW_024081203.1, from coordinate 980,183 downwards.
CTAAGTCAGATGCTTAACTGACTTAACCACCCAGGCACCCCTGATTTTTTGTTTCTAATACCTTAAGATATTAACATTTCTGGCAAGCATAAATTTTGGTGATTTCATTGCATTTTCTTTAGAATGAAAAGAAACAGTGAAAAAATAATATAATTTATTTTAAAATACTTATGTTTAATTTGCATTTGTATTTAATTTACACTTCTTTCTCCACTTTGGCGCTATTGACATTTTGGGTGAATAATTCTTCATTGTGAAAGCTGTCCAGTGCATTGTGGGATGTTTTAGCAGTATCCCTAGTCTCTACCCACTAGATTCCAGTGACAGTCTTTCTCCCCCAAGCTGTGACAACCAAAAAATATCCCCAGGCATTATCAAGACTCTGGTTGAATACCACTAATTTAAAATCATGTTCAGGCATTGGTTAGGTTTAAAGTGCTTGTACAGAGAATAATTTATGTCTAAAGCAAGCCGATCTTGTATACGTGACATTTTGGAATGTCATTTATTTAAGTATAAAGTAAATACTGAAAGAATGAGGAGCTAAGAGAGATCATATGGAAAAGGAGAGGCTGGAAGATTTTTTTCAATTAAGAGAAATTAACCACAATATTTAGTTTTTCTTAATGTAGGTAACATGACAGCATATTTTTCCTTGTTTTCTGTTTTGTCCATGAAGAAAAAAAGATACATTTTAATGCTAATAAAGAAGATCAAAACTGCTGAGAGGAAAACCTAAAGTCTTTAGAATAGAAAATTTGGCTTGTAAAAAGACTTGGAATACCTTTGTGAGGTTAACTACATGAATGGGTTTCTATTATTGGATAATATCCAGTAACATATGTTCTGAAATTAAATACATATGGCAGATACTGTGTTAGGCAAATACAAGGATGAATAAGCCATGGCTCCTACCCTTAAGAATCTTACAGTTGAGAGCAGTAATTCTCAACTTGGCCATACATAAGAATCACTGGGAGACTTTTGCACATTACTGGTGCTCAGATATGACCCAAGACCAATTAAATCAGAATTTTGGGTTAGAGGGAGTCAAAGCATAAGTATTTTTAAAGCTTCCCAATTGGTTCCAATTTGCAGCTAAGGTTAAAAGAGAAGCTTAAGAAGAAATGAAATTCAGCACATTCATTATATAATAGAAGTATATGTCCAATGATATTGAGGCACAGATAAATAAACATCCAAATATAAATACATGGAAATTTCATGAATTTGAGTATCATCCCTATTGCAAAAGAGACAAATTCAGATACATAATTTACATTAACATAAAGGAAATGCAGATGAGTAAACTTTAAGACTATTTTAAAGCCTAGCCTTTGTCAAGTGAGGACATTATGAGCAAATGAAATATATATATTTTAATGCCAAATTTCCAGAGTCCATAGAGTCACATATACTATCCCAGAAGTTTTTTCCCCCAGAAGGTTTTTATCTTTATGCCGAAAATCTCAGATGAATGGTTAAATAACAGAAAAGGTAAGCAGAATGATATTTGTCTGTAATTACCATATACTACAGTCTTCCAAATTATTGGCCTGGGATTATATACTAATTAAATCCTTATAGAACCATGGAAATAAATGTTAGATATTCCAGTGTGTAGTAGTAATAAATTTAATAGTGAAAGTGGATAATCATGCTTGCTGTCAATTTTTCCTAACCAGATTAATTTAGTCTGTGCTCTGTGATGTGGAAATCTAGCTTGGTAAGTGAGAATTTATTCAATGAATCCAGCAGATCCAGTACTACAAATTGGGGATTACTTGAGCCAGTTCTGAATGGATTCTGCAGTCTATTCCTATACGTGTGTAAAAACGTTTTCTCTCTCTTTTGAATAAACTATAATTCAGGTTCTTGAATTTTCATGATACAGAATAATTACTGTGCTATGACACACAGTCTGCATAAAGAGCAGGAGTTGTTCATTGTTAACATTGTTCACGCACAACCTTCGTCTCCACACCTTGGGCTCCAGCAACCTTCCTGTTGAAAGTATAGCTTGGAGAATCTATAATTGGAAATTATAGGATGGCTGAGACACTTGCTAACTAACCATCTCTGTTCTCATTTCCAAGCTTTATGAAAAATCAATTTAGAACCAGAAATCCATATACATGGACATCGTTAACCTACTTCCCTAGAATAAAACATCTAAATGAAAGGATCTTATGAAATATGTCCTTGCATCTTTTGTAAAAGCACTTTTGAGGGAGTTTCCCATCATGTTGTTCAATACGACTCAAATAAATCATTAATAAATTCCTCTGAGAATTCAGTTTTGAGAAAAATCAATGTTTTTATTATCACAAGATAGTGTATATTTTAATATAAAGGGCGATATTATAAATGTCAAATTACTCATCCACTTTCACTATAATACCATATCCATTTATTTTTTTTATGTTTTTAATGTTTTTATTTCTTTCTAGGAGAGAGAGAGAGAGAGAGAGAGAGAGAGAGACAGTGTGAGCAGGGGAGCGTCAGAGAGAGAGGGAGTCGCAGACTGAAACAGGCTCCAGGCTCTGAGCTGGCAGTCAACACAGAGCCCGACGCAGGGCTCGAACCCACGAACCGTGAGATCATGACCTAAGTGAAAGTCGGATGCTTAACCGACTAAGCCACCCCGGCGCCCCTACCATATCCATTTATATTACTTTATGTTTATCACATTTGGAGCTTCCTTTTCTATTTTTAAAAATATTTTTATTTCTACAAAACTTTAAGCTAAATTTCATTACAATAGCTATTTAAGTTCTTGGAATGTTTAATTTTTCCAAACTCTCATCATTTTACATTTTTTATTTTTTACAATAGCATTTTATGTGCACTTTAAATTGCATCAAATAATTTATCAGAATAGATAGGGTAGAAACCATGTTATAAGAAAGTATAACAGATACTAATGAGAAGTTAAATAACAATATGCATTATGCGGATTCACTCAGGTTCTACTTTTTGTCTTTTATCATATAACAGTTAAAAATAATTCCGCTTTCATTAAAGAATGCATCGTGAAATGGTAAAGTATGGCATTGGTTTTATTTATATGTATATATGAAAAGTATGTTTGTTTGGGACATAAAGTTAAAATTTAGGATCATGAAAGCTGTCTATTCTGTGTAAAGACCAAAGACGCAGAAGTAAGTGCCCAGACTTATTTATTTACTTGGGGTTTAGATTTACTTACTTGAACATCCAAAATGATTATGGATATCACATATAGACTATAAAATGATAGTAAAATAATAGTCATTCTATTTTGTCAATATAATACATAGTATTGGTAACACTTGTAAGTTACCTTTCCAAAGTAGTCTCACTTAGTGACACTTGCTTTAAGAGGCAAATGAGATAATGCACATATATCTCTACAACTTAAATATTATCTAGTTCAATTTAAATAATAATATGTTCTAAAATATCGAGTAAACATTTTTCCCACCTGTGAAAACATTGCTTCTAGCAATACCAGGATTGTAGCTTATGCTTTTTTCTTCTAATTTTTTTTTAACATTTATTCATTTTTGAGAGACAGAAAGACAGGGTGTGAGTCAGGGAGGGGCAGAGAGAGAGGGAGACACAGAATCTGAAGCAGGCTCCAGGCTCTGAGCTGTCAGCAGAGAGCCTGACGCAGGGCTCAAACTCACGAACTGTGAGATCATGACTTACGCTGGAGATGGACACCTAACTGACTGAGCCACCCAGGCACCCCACTTTTGCTTTTCTTTAACATCAATTTTATGTCATATTCGTTTCCAACACATTTTGTTTTCACCATTTATGTGTCATAAAATTACAGAGAGTGGCACCTGTCCAGTAATAGAATGGATGCCAACAGAACGTTTTAGTCACTACTTTATCTGCATTTTTAAAATAGTTGTCTCTCTTAGATAAACAGTTCAAACTGATGACAGAATATAACTATATGAACACATGTAATGATGTGGGTTTACATCATGTCACACTTCGCATGCCAAAATAATGAAGAGTTATAATGCAAGCAGCCTAATTTTCATGGATTTAAATTTCATCACTGATTCTTTCCAAGGAAATTCAGATTTATGAAAATGGCATCTTGAAAAGAGTTTTATTACCCTTGCACCATGTTTAATACGTGAGAAAACCTACCAGTTAATGTATTTTCAGATGTAATATAAGGATGGATTGGAAAGGCCTATTAATTTATGGCCCAATACAGAACATAAGAGAGTTTTCTCTAGAGTTGCACTGGCACCATATGGTTAAAATAAAATTTTAATTAAGTTAAGTTAAAAACTCAGTTCCTCAGTTGCACTAGACACATTTCAAGTGTTAAATAGTCTCGTGTGGTTACTGACTCCCATAATTCTACCATTGCAGGAATTTCTGCATGGTACATGGATTACCTAGAACCCCATCTCACCATCTGCATTCCAATCACAGAGCTCTACTCTTCATAATTAATGGAAAATTTTCACAAATGGGAAATATTTCCACCCTCATGTTGATGTGAATTTGTTCTGATATCACAAAAATTTTCATCTTATACAATAGAATAGGAATAGATTAGGGAATTAGGGAATAAGACACACTTTACATAAATTAAACTTGGATTTAAAATTGTTCAAATACAGTAGGATAAAATTGAGAAATCTCTTGTAAGATACCTTAGGAAATTGATAAGTTTCTCTCTAGGTACTTATGACCGTGTTCCTCTTCTTAAATTTTGTAATTATTGATAATTATGTATTAGTTTATATAAAAAGTTTTCATAGATTTTTTATAACTTTATGTTTTTATATACAAATGTGCCTATAAAATTATATTTCCTAAATTAATCTATAATCTCTGATTTCTCCTTTTCCATAGTAATGTTTGATACATTAATATCCTTGAAGAAAGTAGTATGTGATAAATTAATACTTTTGGATAACACAATGTTAAAAGTAAACATTTTTATTTCAATCATTGTTGATGAATTTCTTAACTAGTCTATTTTTTGGCTTAATTCATCTAATTTCCTGAAAATAACACATAATTTTTGATAATTTCTGTTGTTCAGTGTTCAAAATAGATTTTGAACAATATATTTTGATTTGCAGCACTATTGCTATTCACGGAGGTAAGAGGAGTAGATATTGAGGCATTTGATAGAATTCCTCTTATCATAACTTTCTGAATCACTATCCACCCAATTCTCAAACTTGTTAAGTAATGTAGAGCTCTATCACTAATTCATATGGGCATCATTCAATCAACCCACTATTTACAGATTCTGGGGGAATGAATGTGAATGCATCATATCCCTTGTCCTCAAGAAACTAATAGGTTAGTGAAAGGTTTCTGATAAGTAAGCAGGCAATTATAATAAGTATATATAATAAATATGTATATATATAAATGAGAAGCAAAAGAAGTGATTACAATAATTATTGGAGTTTATTATGTAATAGACATATTGACATGCTTGGTCACTTTCCATAAGGGGCTTAACCTGGCTCATTTACTACCCAGAAAAGACCACTGGAATGCTCAGAAGTCTCCAGTGAATACTGAATTGCTGAGGAATTTGGAAAAAAAGGCCAGCTAAAGTTTCCATTCCGTAGATTCTGAAGGTGCACCATCACAGTTTGTGGATGTAGATAGGTACAGAGAGCTAAGTGACTTGTGTGAAAACGAATTAAATGCTTCTACTAGTGCAGCTGAAACATTTTGGAAAAACGCTATTAAATTACCTTTTCTTATAATAAGAATATCAACAAAAAAGTGGTTCTTTGGAAAGGAGATGTGGCACTACTGATCTACATACAGCCATTGTGAATACCAGCAACGAATGTCTCACAGAGAAGAATCCTGTGTCGGAAGGTATCTTCATGTTTGTGGGACCTGATTTGAAGGAGAAACTCTGGAAACAAAGGTTGCTTAACGAGTAAAGCAAAATTGACAAAAGGATTATGATAGCCCATTTAATCATTCACACATCAGAACCTAAATATAAGAGCCACTATCTAACAGCACCTGAGGGTTCCCTGTAAAGGCTGCTAAGGAAACGTGCTTTGGAAGAGCAGTCACTGTCTTTGGTTGGATTCTGTGTCATCTGTTTCTGCAAAAAAATTCATATTTAGAGAATGCAACATACTCCGCACTTTGCATTGTTAAGAAATTACTAGAGCTATATGAAGAGACCACCGAAAAAGTAAGATTTGCTGTCTCTAAACTGCAAGAGGCTACTTACCAAGAGCTGCCACCTCCATAGTTCTCAAGGTCATTAAAAAGGAGACTTGGGGTGCCTGGGTGGTTCAGTTGTTAAGCTTTTGACTCCGCTTAGGTCATGATCCCACGGTTTGTGAGTTCGAGCCCTGCACTGGGCTCTGTGCTACAGCTCAGAGCCTGGAGCCTCCTTCAGATTCTGTGTCTCCCCTTCTCTCTGTTCCTCCCAGGCTCAGGCTATGTCTCTCTCTGTCTCTCAATAATAAATAAAAACATTTTAAAAATTAAAGGAGGAGCATTGATAACAACCATGGCTACCTGTGGATATTAGGGATATAAAAAGATGAACTATGGTACTTAAATGGAAGATTATATTAAGTGAAAAACGTCGTGACTCAGAGAACAGGTGGCTGGAACAAGACTTGAATAAAGTGAGCCATGTGAAAATTGGTGGAACAAAATAGCAGGAAGGGGGAATTGTGGCACAAAGGCCCTAAGGCAGGAAAAACACACCTGACTGGTTAGAGGAACATGAGAACAAGAGAAGTCAAAGTGTTAAGATAACCTAGATCACTAAAGGCCCGGTAGAACATTGTTAAGTACATCTGAATTACTCTGAGAAGGAAAAAGAAACATTTAAGGGCTTTGAGCAGGAGATGATATGATTAGAATTCCATGTTTAAACATTTCATACAGACCAGTTCAAGGAGACTAGATTGCAGGGGAACAAGAATTAGCTGAAAAATATGTTAAGAAACAATGGCAGGAATTCTGGCCAAAGGTGGTGGTGACCACATCTGGGGTGGTGGTGGGAGAGAAGTGGAAAAGGTGAGAAGTGGCTAGAAACTGGATTTATTTTAGACTTCAAGCTAATAGGATTTCCTGAGGGATTGGATGTTAAGTGTGAGGACACTACATTTTTTGACCTGCCAGTAAGGAGAGTGGACTTGTAATGAAGTGAACTGTGAAAGGTGATCATGGAGCAAGCTTTAGGGGAGATCGGTTTAGTATGGGACATGTGAAGTTTGGGACATTTACTGACCATCCAAGCAAAGAGAGATATCTGCCCTGTGGAAAGATATCTGGATTAGAGATATAATGTGATGATCTCTAGCACCGAGATCATATTTAAAGCCATGAAATAGCCAAGGGGTTGGGTGCAGATAGAGAAAAGAAGAGAGCTGAGGACCTAGTTGTGGGGAATGTCAACATTACAAAATGAGGAGAAGAAAAGAAAACCACAAAGGAGATTGAATGCCCAGTGAGTGGGAAGAGAATATAAGAGAGTGTAATGTCTTAAAAGGCAAGTGAAGGAAGATATTGATCAAATACGTGCGCTCAATTATGTCAAATGCTGCTGTCAAGTCCAGTAAGATGGGAAATAAGAAAGCTTAGATATTGGTAGAGAGGATGTGTAAGAGCGAAGAATCAAAGGAATGCTTGGACAACATGCCTGGACAACTGAATATGCATGGTGTTTGAACTCAATGGGATAAAGAATTTAAGAGGAGCAGGATTTGGGAAAGATGATGTACTAAGCCTTCGGTTTGAACCTCAGGGGACATACACATACCTAGGGCAGTCTAGTCTCTCCAGTGCCCCAAGGGAGTGGCCAGATGTGGACTAAGGTCTGAATTGGCAGAAGTAAGGACGGAAGGGAACAGTAGCTATAGCACCAGAGGTGGTGTCAGGTGCTGTTGCTCCTTAAGAGAGGAGGGCTTCAAATGGGACAGCACCAAGCCCATGAGCCTGTGCCTGCAGCATCTCACAGATAGCAAAGACCTGGACTGGGCCAAGTCAGTTAGCAGACACTAAACGTTGTCTATGCATTATCAGAAAATAAATGTGTGCACATGGACACTGCAGTAAAGGATAAAAGAGAGATATTTGAGTTTTTCAGAGTTTACAATCTCTGGCCTTAAAAACTGCTGCCATATTTCAAACATAGCCACAGTTGTATTAGAAATTAAATTTTAAAATGACCACATGACAGAAAAGAAATATTTTCATACTAAATTTTGAATGAATCCAAAGTATTAATGAAGAAGGCAATTTTAAATTGTTTGTTTTCTTGTAATTGAAGTCATAGCTCTAAAATACATGGACAAGCATTTTAAAATTTTGAGTTATATACAAGTCATGAAACTATTTTGTGCCTTGTATAATAACCACTAGTTATAGGAAATGAAAGTGAAAACATTAAAATACTATGTATAAGTTTATATTCAAAATATATATTTATCTGCGAATTATATTACATTTATGTTTTAGTTATAACAGACATATGAGACTGATTTATACAAAGTGTTATCTAAAAAAGCTGTCTCTAAAAAAAAGTTTCTCAAGAATTATCAGCTTGAGATATACTAAAATTTATATTTCAAAATAATGTATCAGAAATTTATACCAATATTTTCAAATCCTATAAAACACTATCAACAGTTCTAGTAACAGTTGTATTAGCAGAGAGATCCTTCTCAAAATAAAAAATTATCAAAAATTATTTGCAAACTTACATTTGCCAAGATTGACTAAAGTCATCTTTAATTATGTTAATTGAAAATGAGTTGATGGCCAAATACACAAATTTTCTGAAAAGTATGCCAGAAAAATCTTACCATCAAAATTTAAAAATTTTTATTTTAGATAGAGTGGAAGGGAGAGAGAGAGAGTGAGAGAAAAAGAGATGGGGAGGGGTCAGACGGAGAATGAGAGAATTTCAAGCAGGCTCCACACTTAGTGCAGAGCCAGAAGCAGGCGTCGATCCCCTGACCTTGGGATCATGACCTGTACTGAAATCAAGAGTTGGACACTCAACCAACTGAGCCACCCAGGTGGTCCAACATGTATCAATTGTTAATAAATGTATAATAAAATATTTTTAAAGGAAAATCCTTGTATTTTGGTACTTTTTACTGTACTTCTTCCCTGCTTCTTAATCAAGGGGCTCCATTTTTACTTGATACAGGTCCCCACATATTATGTAGCCAGCTCTGTAAAGTTGACTTGCTGGGGTATGCTATTTCAAAGAATAGAAAGTTGTTGCAAAAGAGAAACAGGAAAAATTGTTAGGGGAGAGAAAGCATGGAGTGGTTGGGAATGAGAACAAAGAAGATGTTAAACTAAGTGGGAGGGAGTGTTCGTCTTAGGCAGTGCCCAGAGATACCCAGAGTGTTAGAATAGATTGGACAAATTAAAAAAAAAAATTGCCAATAAGACTGGTCCCAGCAGACCCCTAGTTGACTGGAAATGGAAGAGAGAAGGGTAAGGGGCTGGGGAATCAGACCTGCCTCACCTGTATTATGTAAATACTGGTTAGTTGCAATTTTCCTCTACGATATTTCTCTGAAAAATTCCTCAGGGGAATTATTAACTTCATTTTGTGCACTAATAAGAAGTTACTCCTTCTGAAATATTAATATGCAGTTACCGATGAGAGGCAGCTCTACAGCAAATTAGTAACTTCCTTCCCTGTACTGTTGCTTTGAGGCTCTTGTTTGAAACCCATCTTTCAATTCTCTGTCCTGACTTCGTTATTAAGCAAGGCACATCTATCCTTTCTCTTCACCTTTGGGTCTCTGAAAGGCTAATGGCCTATGCTTTCATGGTGCTTCCAAAGAGCCCTCATAGATGTTTGTGAGAACATCGTATTCTAAATGTTAACATGTACCATTCCAGCTTTGTGAGAAACAAAATCCTGATTTTCCAGATTGGTGAAAAGATATTCAACTCTTTTATGACATAGACTGTATTAGTTTGCTAGAGCTGCCACAACAAATTTTCATAAACTGGATAGCTTAAACAACAGCAGCTTATTTTCTCATAGTTCTGGAAGCTAGAAGTCCAAGATCAAGGAGTTGGCAGGTTGGTTCATTCTGAGCCTCTCTCATGGGTTTGCAGATGACTGCCCATTTGCTACCCCTCCACATAGTTATCTCTCTGTTCATATCTGCATGTGGTGTCTGTGTATGTCCATATTTCCTCTTCCTATAAACACACCAGTCAGACTGGATTATAGCCCACCCTGATAGCCTAATTTTAATGCGATCACCTTTGTAAGAACCCTATATCTCTAAATATAGTCACATTATGAGGTTTGGGGGTTTAGAGATTCAATGTATAAATTGCAGGAGGAAACACAATTGATGAACAAGTAATATTATTTATACAGAGCAAGAGTAATATACCAAAATGCTTACAGAAATTAGAAAGAAAACACTCATGGATAAAAGAGCTAGGTAGAAGAAAACAGAAACACATGAGAGGGTAGCTTTTACAGAAAAAAAAAATTTATCTGACAGAATATTGGATATTCTGATTGTGTTCAAGAGAAGCCAAAAATCTGGACAATTAAGTGAGATTAGTATGTATATGTCTGAAACACACACACACACACACACACTTCAAGCCAAATTAAAGCTCTCGTGGACATGAACTAACCCAGAGGGAACCTATGAGCAATTTCTGATATGGACAGTAAGTGCAGAGTTCTGTGCATATGTGTTTCTGAAAAGTAACAAGAAACTCTGCAATGAGTAATTAGATCATTTTTTCCCATAAACAATCCAAAAATTTAACTTCTTTTCAGGTGGAGACCATGCCCATAAAATCTATAGTTTCTAATGTTATAATATCTAAGAAAAGCTAGCAAAAGAAGAGACATATGGAGACCAGTTAAATCAGGTAAAACAAACAAAAATTAAAGAACTATTTGGTCGAACTAATATGACTCTCAAATTTAAATCTATAGTCCCTTCCCCTCTTTGTAAAGATGTCCTTAATATGGTAATGAATGTCAAAGGGTGGGAAGAGAGGCAGCAATCATATTCAATATGAGATAAGAGGATTCTATCTTTTCTGCATATAAAGCTTTAGTCCCTGCATTTTATTTCAAGTTTGGTGAACAGCAATCAGTTCCCATTTGTGATTAGTCTCTGTCTTTGCTCTGAAGAGAGGGTTGAGACAGAGTTTTAAAGGTTATTCTACACCAGACAAAAGGAATACATGAAAAATAAAAGGCTTTTCAAATGATCTAAAGTGCACTTGAATCTGCCACTTTGATATCATTAGCAAATTGTGATTGATTAAGTATCATAGTTAAATCTCTTCCAAGCTTTTTTGGAATAAAAGGGGGTATAGCAAGTGTGGATATTCCCAGTATGTGGCCTTATTTTCTAAATGGGCAAGTGATATTTTTTCAGGTTGCATAATCTTATCTTTTACTCCTGAAATTATAATGTTAGATAGAATACTGAGAGTAGCTGTTCCTGAATCATTGGTCAAGCAGATGATTTTCTCACCATCTCAGCCTGGGGACTAATAGGAACACTTGTGGGATGATGCTAACATTCCACTCCATTGATAATGCAGAATATGAGTCATGCATAATTTATTTGATTGTTTTTATAAATCACTCCTTTAGTTAGAAATCTTTTACTTGTCATGAGGTTGGTCCATCTCAACTAAACAGTTTTAAAAAATCTGTTTTCAGGGGGGCAAAAAGATGCTGTTTTCTTTAATACTGATCTAAAAAATGTGTTCACTAAAGATCACTGAAGTTTTCTTTAAAATAATAATAATAATATATCTATGGAACCAAAGTGGTTTGATCTACAAGGTATCTTTTAATTCATGCCTTTCTTCTAACAATTTGTTGATGAGGGGAGCATTGAGGGTAACAAAACAAAATTACAGACTGGCACAGCAATATGGAATTCACTGATCCCTTTTTGAAAGTTATGTGAAAGTGGAGGCAGTAGATTCTGCTACTAAAAATATGAAAGGAGTTTGAAACTAAAATCCAGCTATATGTCTGCCAATAGCTACTTGTTTCACATTGGCATTTTATTCCACTTCTCAAAGATTATATTCCCTTCTCTGTTTGGCATTCTTAGTAGGATTTTCTTGATTAGAGGGTGCAGGATATGATTTTTCACTACCCTACTTCTGCAATCCATTCAAAACTATCATTAGAATGGTTCAAAAAAGAATCTAATTGTTTCTCCATGCATGCATTTAGTAAGATCTCACTTTCTCATGTCTTTTGAAGTTGGGTAGATTACTTGATTTTCTCTAGCCAAAGAAATAGGAGTGGCAATGACACCAGTCATTTCAAAAGAAAGCACTGAGAAGCAATGAATGATCTCTCTCTGTTGTTATAATTATGGAAGATCATGTCAAGACAGAGTGTTTGTTATCTGGGTACCTGAATAAATAGGATGAGTCTGGATTCCCTGCTGATCCACAATGAACGTTAAGCATTAAACAATGAATAAACCTTCAATATAAAAGACACTAAAATGGTGGCATTATTTGTTATTGCAATACAACATCACTTATACTGACTGGTACAACATGTTCATCCCCGAAAGTAATTTCTTACATGAAATAATACATCCATGTATATAGCTTATAATTACACCATAACCAAAACTTTAAAAATATTTTAAAATAAATTTTGATCAAAATTATTAATAACAATTTATATTCAATCTTAATACAGTAACTCTTTGGCTTATTTTTTTTACCCATAGACAACTAAATTTTGAACTTATGAGTATCATTTAATCTCTTTTATAATGACTACAGATATGTCAACTTTTTCACTTGGGTTTCAGTGTGACTGTAATTCGCCTACCTGATAGTCATTCTGTGATTTCCACTAACTCTCAGTCTCCACAGACTATTCTTTACACATAGAAACATTCCTTTAATCCTTCTTTTCTGAAACTTTATTTAGTTTATTTTCAAAACACAACATCTCTACGCACTTTAGTAAGGGAGAAGGATCTTGTTTTATTTATTTAGAGTAGCTGGGAAGGTCATTTTTATACAATCATTCAGAGTCATCCCCTCTCCCAACTTTCCTGTGATTCCCGCCCCCCCCCCACACACACATACTGTCATTCCTTTCTATTAGTTCCAAGTTTCCTTCACATTACATCTCCATCTTCCTTAAGGACCACTATGCCTATTTGTGTATTAAAGGGTGGCAGAACTTTAGGCTGCATAGTAAATTTGATACTTAGAGTGTCATTTGTATATTTAAGACATTTTCATCAAGTGTCTAGTAAGTATATAGTACTCTCTCACATAATAAAAATACAAGTGAGATTTCAGCCTGGATCTTGAAGGAATTTTTTTCTGGTCAGGCACCCAACCAATAGACAGGCAATTGCAAGATAGTTCTTTTTAAGTTTATTTATTTATTTTGAGAGAGAGAGAGAATAAGTGGTGAGTAGAGAGAATCCCAAGCAGGCTCTGTGCTGACAGTGTAGAGCTGGACATGGGGCTCAAACCCACAAACTATGAGATCATGACCTGAGCCAAAATCAAGAGTCAGACACTTAATTGACTGAGCCACCCAGGCACCCAACAAGGCAGTTTGATGGGATGTTAAATGACTCTGAGAGCACGTAACAGAATATGTTTGCCTGGAGAAGCATCTGGTTGTGTTGTCTAATCTGAGAATGCTTCAAAGTTTGTGAAGGGATGTAGGAGTAGGAGAGGATGAAGGGCAGTAGGAAGGGCTCAAGACAGAGGAAAAATTCTTGTTGAGAGACAAATGGTGGACTAGCAAGATTATAAGAACCAAATTAAAAAGTAGGTGGCATAGGTCTACTGAAAAATATCATGAAAAATAATTATGTTATGTTCAATAATATGCATTCATCTTAGGGGCATTTCTTGGCCAATGGAGGAATTTTAACCAGGCAGTAATGTGATCTATGTTTTTGTCAGTTGATCACTGATATTAAAATGTCAGTCAATAGTTTATTGTATAAAAATAGATGAGAAATGAGGGCAGTCTAATTTAGGTAGTGATAGGAGAGTGGAAAGAAATGGATGATTTAAAAAATATCGGGGATTTTAGGAAAAGATTTGGTAGTTGCTATGCAGACAGGAAGAGAGTGAGGGGAGCAGTAAGGATGACAGTGAGATTAGAAGAAAGCAGTTCGCTGGGACATGTAGAAGAATCAGAATGCAGAGTAACCAAATTGAGTGGAAAGAGGTCTGTTTTAGACAAAATGCGTTTAGCAGGACTGTGAAATTGTCCTCAAAGTGAAAATGCTCTAAGCTCAATTGTATAACCTGGATTGAAATCTCTCAAAAGACTGGTCAATTGTACCTTCCCCATTTTACCTCCTATGTCTTCTTTCCAGAATAACCTGACATTCTTCTTATTCTTTTAAGCATTCCAAAGCACAACATGATAGTGTTTCAATAACATGAAATGCCTATCTTCAATTTCATTTGTTTAAAAGTTGCAACACTTTTAAACTTGTAACACTTTCTAGGTCACCTTCAAATACTGCCATACATGTTTTGATTGAGGCAAGTTTATAATTTACATTTTATAGATGAAAAAAGTTGATATTGAATTGCTGTCGCCTGAGTAAGCAGAGGCGTCCTGACTCAAATCCATCTCCTCTGATTTCTAATCACTTATATCTTCTTCAGTTTTGATTTTTTTAAGCTTATTTATTTATTTATTGAGAGAGAGAGAGAGAGAGAATCCCAAGCAGCCTCTGCACTGTCAGCACAGAACTCAATGCAGGACTCAAGCTCAGAAGCCATGAGATCATAACCTGAATCAAAGAGTTGGACACTTAACTGGCCAAGCCACTCAAGTGGCCTGGTTATGATTTGTTTTTACTATGGAATATAAATAAAATAATACTTTAGAAATATTTCTGGTTCTTTTCTCTACACATTATCTTAATAGTCATTTACAAGTGGTTTTGATATAGTTTTCAAGTAATAGGCAGATTTTTTTGGAAAATATTTTAATTCATTAATGTGTAAGTACACTAGCATGCAGGTCCCATTTTATTCTATTTATTTGTTTTTTGAAGTTTATTTATTTATTTTGTGATAGGCAGAGACAACATGAGTGGAGGAGGGGCAGAGAGAGAAGGAAAAAGAGAGAATCCCAAGCAGTCTCTGTGTTGCCAGTGATATTGAACTCACAAAACAATGAGATCATGACCTGAGCCAAAATCAATAGTCAGATGCTTAACCAAATGGGACATCCAAGGGCCTCATGTCCCATAGTATTCTAAAGTAAGAGCCAAAATGTCCAAAACACAATAGGAAAATCACACATGATACCAAGGACCAGGAAAATCACAACCTAAATGAGAAAAGACAGTCGATGATGCCAAATCCAGAGTGAACCAAATGTTTGAATTATCTGACAAGGATTTTAAAACAGCCATCATAAAAGTGTGTCAGTAAGCAATACCAAACTCTCTTAAAACAAAGAAAAAATAGAAAATTTCAGGAAAAAATAGTTATGTCAAAAAACAAAATAGAAAGTAAATAACTTAAAAATACAGTAAATAAAATAAAAATCTTTAGTGTGCTCTATAGTAGAATGTAAGTAACAGAAAATAGAATCAGTGATAAATCAGTAGAATTTATAATCTGATCAACAGAAAGAAAATAGACACCCCTCTCAAAAAATTAAGGCAGTCTCAGAAACTTGTGACACGATAACTTAAGACCGAAAATTTGTATCTTTGGGATCCCAAAAAGATAGGAGAAAGAGTGTGGGACTGATGGAGTATTTGAAGAAATAATGCTGAAAATGACCGAGATGTGGTGGGAGACATAAGCATACAGATTCAAGAGACTAAGAAATTTCTAGATAAGATAAATGTATAGAAATCTACAGCAAGCCACTTCATAATTAAACTTCTGAAAACTAAAGACAAAGAAAAAATGAAAGGCGCTTGAGAAAAATACCACAATACCTATGGGGGAAGGCCAATTCAAAATTATAGCAAATTTCTCACCTTTGAAAATGCCAAGGCCATGATGAAGTGGCCCATTGTGGAAAGACTGAATGAAAGGAAATGCCAACTGTAAATTCTCTACCCAGAAAGACCATCCTTTAGAAAAGAGGAAATAAAAACATTCTGAGACAAAACAAACTAAAAAAAATTGTAACTGGCAGACTTACCTTTAAAGCATGGCTGAAAGATATTCTTCAAACAGAAAAAAAAAAAAATTGGTAAAACAAAAATCTTGCAGCATCAGGAAGAACAAACAACACAAAGAACCAAACTATGGGTACATATGATAAACTATTCTTCTCATGAGTTTCATAAATCATATTTCATGATTAAATAAGCACTTTAACACTGTATGGTACTCAAGATGCTCATATTTAAAAGTAGGGAAGGGAAAGAGACGTAAATGAAACTAAGATTTAGACGATTCACTCAAAACAGTAAAACGTGGATACCACTAAAGTGTGATAAGTCACATGTACATATTGTCAATCTAGAGCACCCACTAAGAAAACTAAACAAAGAGATATACTCAATAAATAAATCAAGATGGAAACCTTAAAAATATTCAAAATCTCACGGGAATTCCAACAGAAACCAGAAAACATATAATTAAATGGCAGACTTAAGCTATTACATATCAATAATTACCTTATACATAAGTAGTTGAAGCACACCAATTAAAAGACAGAGATCAGCAGAGTCAATGAGAAAACAGGACTGAATTAAATGCTATTTAAAAGAAACCGATTTAAAATGTTACATGTGTTGGTTGAAATAAAAGGATGGGAAAAATATCCATGCAAATATTAATTCAAAAAAGACAGGAGTGGTTGTACTTCATCACATAAATAGACTTCAGAGCAAAGAAAATTACTACGGACAAAGCAGGGCATTACAAAATGATAAAATGATCTATCAAGAGGATTTAATGATTTAAATGTATATGTAAGAGAGTCTCAATATACTGAACCCAAATCTGATAAACCTAAAGGGAGAAATATACCAATTCTTAACTATAGTTGAGGACTTAAAACTTCTCCTCTCATCACCTGATAGAACTGCTATGCAGAAAATCAGCAATGATATAGAAGATCTGAACAAAATAATCAACCAACAGGATCTAATTTATATCTATCTATCTATTATCTATCTATCATCTATATCACTCCAGCCAACAAAAGTAGAATATACGTTTTTCAAGCATCCATGTCCTAGATTATAAAGCAAGCTTCAACATATTTAAAATATTTTAAAACATTTAAATTTAAATTATTAAATATGTTAATATATCATTAAGATAATTAATAAATAAAGTAAATTGATATATTATTATATAAAATAAATTAATATATTATTAAATATTTAATTTAAATGATTTAAAATAAGAGAATATGCTTCTGAATATAATAGAATTATACAAGAACTCAATAGAAGAAAGGTAAAACTATTGACACTTGGCATAATAGCAAAAACTTGGGGAGGGCAGGTGTTCTTCAACAGATTAATGGCTAAACAGTGGTACATCCATATCATGGAATAAGTCCCACTCAGCAATAAAAAGAAACAGACTTTTGATACACATAACAACATGGATGGCTGAGCTCTCCAGTGAATTTTGCATAGTGAAAAAATTCCAATACCAAAAGTTACATATGGTATGATTCCATTGATATAGTATTTTTGAAGTAATAAAATTTTTTAAGTGGAGGGCAGATTAGTGATTGTCAAGGGTCAGAATGGGGTGAAAGGGGAGAGATAAGTAATCATTACCATCAAAGAACAACAAGAGAGATGAATGTGGTTATGGAATTCTTCAGTGCCTTGACCATGGTAGTGGGTACTTGAACTTATAAATATAACAAAATTGTATGGAATGAAATACACACACACGCACGCATGCATGCACACACATACACACACAGAAATGAATACAAGTAAAACAGGATATCTGAAAATAATCAGTGGATTATTTTCATGTCAATATCCTACTTGTGATATGGTATTATAGTTATACAAGTTGTTACCACTGAAGAAAACTAGGTAAATGGTACATAGGATCGATCACTCCACGTTATTTCTCAAAAGTGTATGTGAGTCTACAATTACTTCAGAATAAAAAAGTTTAATTAACACACATTGTACTTTAATGTATTACTAATCCCTTGATATAAATATCCAGAATATTATCCACTTTTGAAAATAGCTCAATTTAAAGATAAAAATTTTTAAGTATACTTTTAATTGGATTAAACATAATAATTTTGTAATATTTAATGTTGCCCATGTTCATGTTTTTTAATTTCTTTAGGTTTATTTATTTATTTTTGAGAAAGAAAGTGAGCACAAGTGGGGGAAAGGCAGAGAGAGAGAGGGAAACACAGAATCCATAGCAGGCTCGAGGCTCTGAGCTGTCAGCACAGAGCCCAGTGCAGGGCTGGAACCCACAAACTGTGAGATCATAACCTGAGCCAAAGACCGACGCTTAACCAACTGAGCCACACAGGCACCTCTGTTTTTGAATTTTAAGGCACTGATTTGAAGATGTCTACTCCATTTCAAAATTAAATTACTACTTGCTTATGACTTAGTCACAAACGCTAACTGTATATAACTTTGGTATAACACAACTAACAGGTACATGTATGTATGTTTCCTTAAGTATATTTAAGGTTAGCTATCTTTCTTTTTTCAAATTTGTAACAGGCAGAACCAGTGAGTCAGAATTGGGATAATAACAAAGCATTGGAATATTGTTGCAATATTGAAATTTTGTTTTAAAATTCTTTGGGAGTGGAATGGAGGTGTAAGAATTGGCAGTTTCAGCTCTTGTAGTATGTTATCACCATACTGTCAGAAAGAGCGCACGCAAGCCAACTCTGACGAAACTGGGTGTGTTGTAAATCAAGCATGAGCCATGGGTTTCTTATGCCAACAACGCATTTCAACTCTTACCTTATTACCGCATTTCTTGGACACTACAGGATAATATCTTTTAAGCTTTTTACTGCTTGTGTGTGAAATCTCAAATAATCTAGCCAAATGTAGTGAAAATTCAGGCTGCATTGGCTTACTGTATACTGATCTTTGAAAATTTGAATGTACAAATCCTTATCTATCAATAGGGTCAATGAGATCTCACCCATCACCTTGACAAGGCATTTTTTCGTTGTGTAGATTGTTTTTTTAAGAGGTTCAGTAAAACATGCCCTGTCCCATAAAAGTCACTTTCTCTCAAATATCTTCTGTAAATTCTGAGTTTGCAGTGAGCTATTTCGCATGGAATGTGTAAGCATTATATAGAAACAAGACATATCTAAATTTTGGAAGTTATGTTTCCTTTAAAGAAATTAAACAGAAGGCAGACTTAATAATATTAGAAAAAAATTCTAAGATACATTTACAGGAGACATTTGTTGCAACAGCCTGGCTTAAGTGAAAAAAAAAAAAAGAAAAACACATTAAAAATTTCTGTAGGGAGGAGCAAGGTCAACCATCTTATAAGTAGATAGTGCATGACAAGAGGAACATATGTCAAAAACATACTTTATTTACCTTTCATTAGAATGTCGTCCTATGGGAAATTTAAATACTCCAGGAGAGGGATAGGATCTTTTTCATGTTAACTAATCCAGACAAAAGTGAATAGAGATTTGCTTTCTTCAGCATTTATTGATATTAATTGCTTTATTGAACTAGCTGTGGGAACAGGGATTTCCCAATGCCAGCATAAAGGATCATTATTTATAAGCTAACTGATCCCACAAATTCTACACTTAGCTCAACATTTCCGTTGGAAATACTGAAAGAATCTTTTTAAAAATGTTGTTATATTTCAGCCTTCAAACTGTATGCTAAATTACATAAGCTAAATGATAAAACATTTTCCAGCAAAGGGGAATTTTAAAGTCTCACATACTAGGCTTCAAATCAAGTTCTGAAGCTATTATTATTACATTTTTCTTCCATTTATTTTTAATTCTTCCCCTTTGGCTTTGTCTTACAGGTGTCCCTAGTTACAACCATCAGTAAAAACAAAACACATGTGTAGGCTATAAATCTGTATTTGTGCTAATTCATAGGAGAAAAATATCTTCAGTTCTTCCTTCCAATTTCCTTTCCTTTTACCACTTAGAAGCTCTCTATAGGGCTCTGAGCTTATGATTACAGAAACCAAATTCTGTCCCTCGTGATAGGTTAACCCGAAAGTTTCTGCATGTCATTTCTCATTGCAACGACAGAGGTCAAGGTGGAAATCCCCAGGTTAATTTAGGACATAAAAGGATTTAGAAAGGGAATCAATATTTGGTAAAAGGGAAGAGATACCAATTTAGCCTTTTTGCAGGAACACAAAGTTCAGTCGATCAGACCAATATCGAGTACTAGCACTAACTTTTCACATTGGGAAGTCCTAGCCTTGAATGTCAAATAGTTAATAAGTTTTCCAGGCACCAAAATGGAGGCTCTTATAATTTTGTGCAGATATTCATATTATAAATGTGCCAGAGGCAATGCTAAAGCCAAGGTAGAATTGGTTATTTGCTTGTAAAGTCTAATTTGAGTGTTTAATAGATCAGCTGTTTTAAATCACATCACGTTGAAATGTGATACACAAATTGTCAGCTTGGAGTGTTTTTCTTCCTCCTTCACTTTTATTTTGATAAAATAATAATTGAGTCTCTAACATGGTTCTTTAGTCTTGAAATAACAATACCAACTGTTAGCAACAAGCATCAGGGCTGCTGTATGTTATCATTTGATAAATCACTGTTTCATGTTTGTATTTTATTCTCAAATCATTTCTTTCTCCAGTGATAGAGGAATACAGTCTTTTGTGAGGGAAAAGTGTTTTTACAAATATAAGTATGTATCTGAATAGTCATCTAAAAATTGGAGCCATGGATTTATATAGTGCTTGCAGGGTGTCTTAGATTTGATTATGAAGTTACCCCATGAGTGGGTCTTGCCAAGACTATCACGGAATCAATGGACTGGGCTTATTAGGTCATCATCCCTTACTAACAGTATAGAGTTCTCAAAAGCTTTATTAGGTGCAATTGTAAGTGGCTCAGACAAGAGGTTTCAATCATTTCTTTTAGAGATGATTCCACAGCTTCAGAAATTTCATTGGCAAGAAATGATTCCCGATGCTTAGATGGATGTGTCATTTTTCTCTTAGAACACTTGCAATCAATCCTGCCCCTTACCTCCTACCAACCACAAAGTCTTTGCCTGTATTGTTCTTCTTTTTCTTTTTCTTTTTGGTTTCCACACTCTTTCACCCAGTAAATTTTGCCCACATGATCTAATACCCACATAAGAAAAAAAAAAAAAGTCAAAATTGGGCCAGTTTGCATGAAGAGGGATTAGAATGAGTTGAAGTAAACCATGGAAAGAGAATATTTAGTTTGGCTTAAATCATGGCTATAATCACTTAAACATGAACAATAACCCATTTGGAAAATATCAGAAACTGTTTTATATCACAGACATATCATTAGGCCCCCATAACATTCCAAGAACCTGCCCTTTTCAAACCCAGCCTCCCCCCAGAGAGACTGTCTATTTCAATAATAGCATTCTCAAAAGAGATTTTGAACATTATTTTATTTTTTAACTCACAAAGATAAGACAGTAGGGTAAGGGTACTTGAGGTCCTTCTCTTTCGAGAATGGAGGCTTTGAGAAACTGTTGCAAGCCAATAGGGAGGCTTTCCACAGTGCGTAGGAAAAGCTCCTTGCAAGCCAGGAGCCCCACAGTGGGCCTTTTTTCAGCCTATAAACAATACAGCTATGAGTTTCAGTGGGCTAAGCATCAGGCTGGAAATTTGTAATAACATGAGGTCTGATTCCAGAGCTATAATTTACTGGCTTGTTGAGTGACAATGGGCACATAACTTCACTGACATGTCTTTTCTAAAGTTTAGTCTTGAAATGTGTATTAGTTACATATTTGATCATCATAAAATACATAATCCTAAGAAGAAAAGAAAAAAAAATCTTTAAAGATAAGAAAACTGATTTAAAATAAAAAGACTAAGGCTAAGTAGATGCTCTGTAAACATAAAAAATGTATGCTTTAATTAAATGCAAAAAGACACTTGGCACCTTTCAAAAAAAAAGAACTGGCAGACCCATAGCTATAAAATATTTTATATTTAAATATTGTTTAACTTAAATATTTAAAAGTGTGCCCTGCTGTAAAATTAATAAATGAATCAAGATATCAGAATATAGTTCGGAAAAAAATCGGAACAATAGAATTTGGAATATGATTAAATTGACATCAAGATTCAATAGTTTCTTGCATTCATTCTTACTGAATGATACTAAAACGTTAGTTAAATATTTCTACATAACCAATATTTGCCTTTATTCAATGCTACAGTTATTTCCTTTTTGACTAAAATGTTAAATTAAAACCTTAAATAGAACCATTTTAGAAGACTATTCAATCTATGATTATACAGAATTTTTCTAAATTTCTAAGTAATGGAGAAATTTACAAATAAGATTCAAGAGATTTTATAACATCAAATGGAATTTTTAAATGTCAAAGCTACCTATTAACGTTTGAAAGTTAACAGAAACAAAGGAAATATTTACAATTCATCTAAGAGACATGTGGTGTTTCTCTTAATTTATAAAAAACTTGTTGAATCCAAAAAAAAAGGCCAATATCCAGTATGATATTGAGCAAAATACATGAACAGGCAATTCACAAAGTAAGAAATAGGGTTAACAAATTAATTATTTAAAAAATTATTCTCATCAGTAATGCAGTAAATTTAAATCAAATATACATTTTTAGCCAAAAAAATATATTTTTCTGGGATAGGCCACTTATAAACTACTAGAAGACATATTAATTTTCATAAACTTTATGGAAAGGTAGAAATAGATGGAAATGTTTATTAAAATTTTAAAACTTGTTGGAGTGCCTGGATGGCTCAGTCGGTTAAGTGTCCGACTTTGGCTCAGGTCATGATCTTGCAATTTATGGGTTGAGCCCCACATCGGGCTGTGTGCAGACAGCTCAAAGCTTGCAGCCTGCTTCGGATTCTTTGTCTCCCTCTCTCTCTTCCCATCTCCTGCCCACATTCTGTCTCTCTCTGTCTCTCAAAAATAAATAAACATTAAAGAAACTTAAAAACAATTTTAAGGGGCGTCTGGGTGGCTCAGTCAGTTGAGCGTCTGACTTCGGCTCAGGTCATGATCTCATGGTTGATGGGTTTGAGCGCCGCGTTGGGCTCTGTGCTGACACCTCAGAGCCTGGAGCCTGCCTCAGATTCTGTGTCTCCCTCTCTCTCTGACCCTCCCCTGCTCACACTGTCTCTTTCTCTCTCTCTCTCAGAAATAAATAAAACATTAAAAAAAATTTTAAATTTAACATACATAAACTTTTGTATCTTTTTTTGCATTAATTCCACTTCCAGAAATATAGCCCAAAATATTGTCAGACACTGAAAGATTCAATCATGAACATGTTTATTGCAGGATTATTTATAATAGTAAACCTTTGGAAAAACCAAATGCTCTTTTATAAACAGGATGATTGGTTGAATTCAAACCCATGCATAGTGCTTCATAATAGAATGGTATAAGCTCGACTGAAAATGTGCTGATATGGAAAAGAAATATTATGTAAAACAGTTAAATTAGAAAATATCCTGTTAAGGGATGCCTGGGTGGCTCCGTCAGTTAAGCATCCGACTTAGGCTCAGGTCATGAGTGCATGGTTCTCTGAGTTCAAGCCCTGTATCCAGCTCTGTGCTGATAGCTAAGAGGCTGGAACCTGCTTTGGATTCTGTCTCCCTCTCTCTGCCCCCCCCCTGCTCTCTCGCTCTCTCCCTCTCTCTTTCTCTCTCTGTCTCAAAATTAAATAATCATTAAAAAAAAGAAAATAACCTGAAAAAATTTTATTTATTCCATAATGTGCTTTGTGCTTAAGCAGTTACATAGGTGTATATGTGTATATATATATATATATATATATATATATATATATATATATGTATAAAACCTTGAAAAAATAAATCACAGTATCAATAGTGATTTGCCCAAGAAAAGGATTATGGTATAGTCTTTATTTTTAATGCCTATTATTAGAATCCAGTACTTTTATAACTAGGGAAGAAAAACATTTTTTAGATATGGTTTTTAAGGAGTCCTTAAAATTATGGTTACTTGATATCAAAGTGAATAGAAATAAAACATAAACACACACATAGAGTATACTCTTAAATAGATATAATTAATAAAATGTCTTTTCCTCACACAAATGTAATTTTGGTTTGCTTTGTTTATTGTCAACATCAGGTTTTCCAGTTTAAACAAATGTTTAAACTGTTTATATTTTTAATTTTTATTTATTTATTTTTAATTTGTTTCAATATTTATTTTTGAGAGACAGACTATGAGCCAGGGTTGGGACAGACAGAGAGGGAGACACGGGATAGGAAGCAGGCTCCAGGCTCTGAGCTGTCAGCACAGAGCCAGATGCAGGGCTCAAACTCACGAACCATGAAATCATGACCTGAGCCACCCAGGCGCCCCAGTGTGTCCCTGTTTAAAAAGAAAGAAGGAAAAATGTTAAGAGGCCATGGTTTGCAATCGCTAATTCTTGCCTGGATTCCTAGATAATGCCGGGAGAAAAAAATGCCTTCTGAAAACTCAGGATAATACAATTGATGGATACCTCCCCGAGAGTGGGGTTGTTTAGTTAGGACGCCTTCTACTTATTCTCTGAGTCTGTGATGACCTGGAATGCAACATTCTTTAAGATCACCACCTTTTTCTCTTAGGAGCAAAAGGGGAAAAAAATGGAGAAGCAAAGAAAACGTAGTTCATTTCAAAGGGGTAAGTGATGAGAACTGAGTCAACACGGACAGATATGGAGGAAGAGAAATTGTTTCGATCAACTTCAGTTTATTATTTCTCCCCACAAGGAACAGAGTATAAGCTAAACCATGTGTGAAAAGTCAACTGGGCCCCAAAGCAGCAGCAATTTCTTCACTTATGAGGACTTAACTGGTCTTTGCAAACTGTTCAGTTTGGTTCCTGACCAAGAAAAAAGACTCTTTATCTCCTCCTCCCACAGGACGTGCTGCACAAACACCCAGCTCTAGGACTTGATTGTTTCCCCGCACACTGACCTGTCGTGCCTGCCTATCTTATTCACAATCTCGTGACTCCACCCCCAAGCCGCCTCCACTTCCTTTGTACTTGCCAATTGCTGCGCTGTGGGTTCACCGACAGGCCTCACTCAACCCGCCTGGAAAGGGCATCCCTAGACTAGCCCTGCGCTGCTGGTTGCATGTCCTTAATTTAAGATAAAAGAACGGTGTAATGATACCATTGTTTCAAGTCAAAAGTTTAAAGAGAGCCCCATAATTATTTAATGAGGTTTTTCAAAAACAACTTCCAAATAGGGATTTGGATGCTCACAAAACTGGGCCAAGGCTGTCCTAAGAAGAAGTCAAATTTGGCTTTGTGGCCATTTACCTTCATTTTCTGCCAAGTTTGTCCCCTCTCTGTCTTAATATTTGGCACTCTTGCATTACAGGGTCTCCTTACCTTGGGGTTACATAATGCTGCAAATGTATGCACTGATGAAATTTCACATTCACTCTGGCTATTTATATTTAGAGAAAGTATTCTTGACATCAACAAGAATTTAAGGTGGAAAATAAGACGTTAAAATACTGGAATGATAAGCAATGCTTCACGACAAGCTCACTGCTAATGATTTTGCTCAACTGTTTATTTAGGACCTAATATATTCTTGCTCCTGCCATGGTATCCAAGAGAACATTGTCACACCCAACTTTCCTGGCTTTTGTAAATTGAGATTCTAAGCCACAACGTAGGGTTGTAACACAGCTTAATGCATGATGGATGACAGAATGAACTAAACATATGTGTGTGTGTTTGTATATATGTAGCTGTATATGTGAGTAAATGTATATGTAAATAAGTGTGTATGTGCATATATAAACATAAAAATGAGCAGACAACTCATGGAGATATGCTTTTTATTCCACAATTACTTTGCTGAAGGGTTATTCCATGGTATATATAAACAATGATGCTAAAATAAAAACTGATGCTCTGAAAAACTCTTCATCAATGATTTCATGTGTGCTTCTGCAAAAGTAAGCCAATCTCAAGTTCTCTTTCTTTTCTATCTCTAGCATCTTTTTAAAAAGGAGGAAAAGGCTCAAACTATGAAAAGTCACTGATACTGAATATGTTTCATGAGCTTCATTGAAGTCAAATTCGAGTGACCATATCAAGGGAAATCATGCTTTATGATTTCAGGTGGACACTCTAGTGTGCCTGGTCTGGCCTTGGACCACTGAATGCCTATCAGAGGCAAGTGACCTGGGGCAGGGCATAACCTCCAGATACGCATCATGATCCTCTTTGAATGCATTTGGTCTGAAATACACTCAGGAAGGGATTCTTTCTGCATCTAATCTCCTGCTTTGATAATAAAGAAAAAGTAGAGTTGGGAGCTGCTAATCATGGGATTTCTAACTAGGTCTGTTACTGACAGGCTCTTTGACAATCACCTCAGTTCCTTTGGTTTAAATCTTTCTTTTAAAGTATTTTTGAATAGTCCTGAATCTGTCGGGGTCCCCAAATGAAACATACACCATATTCAAAATTTGATGTGTCCAGAAGGGTTTTTTTTATAGATAAACCATTTACAAAGTTTCAGTGTAGGGGAAGCAGGAGAGATTGTTCAGGCTGGGTGTGGTACCAGGCTTATGCTGATGGAAATTAAAGAAACCCATGAGGGACATTCCCTAGTGTCAGAAACCAATCTTAATGACTGTTGTGAATACCAAGAATTGTCCACTTCAATAAACTATTTTCCTTTAGTAGAATAACTGATTAAATCACCCTGATGTCTCAGATCCATTTTAGAAAGTAACATTCTACCATTGAATGTGGATGAATATAAACTGGAATCAGAACACGATGTCATTGCAAATATTATGGTTAAAGTTAAGGCAACAGGTAATTGTTTGCATTTCCTTTCTACCTGGAACAGCTCACATTGGGTCCCACAATATAAATATAATACTGTTTGTTCCTACTTACTGCTTAAATCTATTTTGATACCTCAGGCAAAATAACTTTGGAGAAAGGTTTATTTTCAATTGAGTAAGTATGAATTAATAAGCTATATATTGCATAACTTAAAAAATTATATTAATACTTATTTGGTAGAAACATGGATGGTAACATTCTTATATCATGTAAGATATTGAAACTAGAATACAATCATTATTGAATTTCTTTTGTTCAGGAGGTTTAAAAGCAGGAATGGATACAGTACCATAATGGGTTACTCTCACTGTTTAAAAAAGATGGGCCTTTCTATTAGTAATAATGGACTAAATTGTTTTAAAATGCTTATACTCTATTTTAAACACTTCCGGACTCATTTTAACAGGAAACCTTGTAGAACAACTGGAGGCTCACTGATGCTCACAAGCTTAATCTGCTTCCATGCTGCTGCCAATAACTACTTTTCCAAAATTTTGGTGCTTGATCTTATCTTGGATTTTTTGCTTTCGGCTTCAAAAGAGCTGCAACATCAGTTTTCATGTGCAAAGCTTTTCAGGACACTTTAGGCACTAAGTCCTGATGGAAGCATAATATGTAAGGACACTGCTATTGGCTGCCTATACAGGGGAACCAAGGAACTAAATGATCTTTAAGATTCACTCATCCTTAAAATTGCAGCACCCTCTTGATTTTTTTTTTCTTTTGGTTGGCCATCTGTCCATCTTTTCTTGTTTTTCTTTTTTAATCCTTTACTACGGTATAAACAGAATCCCCAAATAGATGATAGGAAAATAAGGACCCGAGTGCCTGAAGTGCATGCTCTAGATGAGATATTCTGTTAAACTAGCCTGATATAAAAAGATCACTTCATGTTTGCTTTCTCCATCCTCAGAAAAGAGTAAGTAGCTCTGTTCACTGGGAATCTTCTAAATCAGTGCTTCTCAAACTTCTACCTGAATACAAATCCCCATAGGATCCCTAAAACAGCAGAACTTGATTTATTAGGTCTTGGGGTGAGGGGGTATGGCCTGAGATTCTGCATTTCTCACAGGCTCCCAGGTGATGCTGAAGCCGCCCGTCCAAGGAACAGACTTTAGGAGTAACATGGTTCTAAACTATTCTCTTTCTATCTTTATATCTAAATTTAAAGAGATCTTGGCTTTCTAAACGTGAATCATGTCTCCGTACATTCTTCCAGTTCCTGATTTCTAAAAATAAAATTGGACCAAGAACTGGAAGGGGTATTTTAGATTCCCGAAAGTTAGATTAAATTAAGATCAGGAAAACTCTTCACAAATGCAGTTCCGAAGGCCCTTAATCCTAGATCACTTTCCAAACCATCCCATCTCAAACTGAAGTCGGCTTCTGCAGGGAATGTCTAGCGTTTGTCTCTCTTCTCCCCCTTACTGACTGTACCTCTTTTCTACAATCTGCCAAAATACTGCATCCGCACATTTCTTGGTCTCTTCCCAGGCTTATGTATACCCCACAGAGGTGCCCTTTCACATATGTAGACACAATGGGTGAATTGTATGTTAAATAGGAAAGAATCTTTATCATTCATAGTTACAGGAAATCCCCGACTCAGGGCAATATGTATGTGATATCTGAATACACAATCAGACCCTTTGAATAGCATTACATTGTAGGAGCAACAAACACAGCAAAGACTCCACAAAAGCTGTCTTTTTTCAAGTATTCACAATGCAAATGAGCCATGATGAAGGAGAAAATCTGGTTAAAATCACCCACTAACTGGATACGCATATCCACCTTTTATCTTCTATTTCAATTTTCCAATTTAATGGCTGGCATCTGTTAGAAAAGAAAATGTAATGGTCAGTGCTGTGGAATTAAATCCGTACCCCCCAAATTTATTAGAGGCTTTCCCCTCCACCCTCAAAAATCCGATACACTGATTAAAATGCCTAGCTTTGTTTTTAAACAGAGTCTGGGAATACAACTAGGAAAGATTATCTCTGAAGTCTTTGTATTGCTCTAGGAATTTCTGAAGATCTGAAAATGATCTCTATTTTGGGGTTATTTACTAATGAAAACAGCATTGTCGTGCTTGTAGAAAATACTACCACCACCTACTGGCATATATTGTACATAATAGTGAAAAAGCTTCTAAATCATTTGAACAGTACCAAATAACAGTATGGAGAGAGAAAATAATTACGGTCATTTTGCTCCAACTTTAATTTCAAATTAAGTCAAACAATTTTGTTACCCTTTTGATAACATAACACTTTTATTGTCTCAATATGTAAATTAAAAGAAAGGGGCAAAAGCAAGGCATAAAATATTTAAACAGAGAAATAAGGTATATGTATATTGTTAAAATGACAAATGCCTTTGTCTTTCACCTGTTGCTAAGCTCACTTTGTTTTTACTGGAAATTTATTTCATTACACTGAGAAGAAAAGGGGAAATTTGTGTCCATCTGGCAATTCAAAGAACCATTTGAACACATAGCCATACGAAACTGTTTCCAATCAATAAAAAATATTGAAGCAGAATATAAAGATATATACAAATCTCCTTACAATTTCAGCTGTAATTTTGATAAGGAAAACCAGCTGAAAAATTACATGTATACTAAGCTTTTTGAAATTTTTATTCCATAGTTAACTCTCATTATCTTTTAGATTAGCATTGAATTATTTGCTCTTCTTTACAATTTCCCTTGGGAAAGAATTAAATCCTTGTGTTATTTTTTCAGTGGTTATTTTGAACTTTATCCTCAGACAATCTAGACTTCAGTACTACAAATTTCCTACCACTAAAGAAACTACTTCTTGCATAGAATCTATTTTCTTGTTCAACGGTTTAATATTTTGCATCAATGAGCTAGATTCATGAAAAGGATATGGGATTAAAAGCATGGGTCTTCTTCCCCAAACTTGACTGTGACACCTCTATTTGTTACAATCATGGAATGGACAACTTACCACTTTAATGATTACTTATAATGATATCTCTATGTACACACATATAGAAGGATAGATTTAGATGGATAAATGATGATATGTTTATATATTGTCATTATGTTAAAGAAACCATTTTTTGGAGGCTAAACATAAATTTTAAAGTAACGGGAAAATTTTAATATTTAATTGCAGTTATACATTGAAAGAAGATCTTTTTTTGTTATTTTTTCCATGGATATGAAAATGTTTGTAGAAAATAAAGTAACTCATTTCCTATCATCTTATTTGAATTATAATTAGCTCCCTACCAGCTTAGTGATTGTTCAATGCCCTTTAGAAAAAATTTTATTGTTGCACAAAATACTGCTTACAGCACATTGATAATTAAGGATTTATTGTGAAATACTGAATTACTGGCTTTGTTGGACTATTCCTTTGATAGTTGAATTTTTGCTTACTTGCCTACTGCTTCACTTTTCAATATCCAACACTACTTTTTTCTCCATTTATTTAAGAAAGAGTCACTGAATCTCTACAATGTGCCCAGCATTGTGTTAGAATAGCTGATTCAGGGGCCGCTGGGTGGCTCCATTGGTAAGCATCAGACTTTGGCTCAGGTCATGATTTCGCAGTTTGTGGGTTTGAGCCCCACATCAGGCTTTGTGCTGACAGCTCAGAGCTAGGAGCCTACCTCAGATTCTGTCTTCTTTTCTCTCTGCCCCTCCCCAGCCCAGGCTTTATCCTTCTGTCTCTCAAAGATGAATAAATGTTAAAAAAAAATTTTAGCTGATTCAGTGGTGGACGTGTACAGACAAACCCTATGACCTGTTGGAGACAGAGTGATGGAGAAATGCAATAAACAAGTAAAGCAACAAAGAAAATAAAAGGGCATATAACTGTAAGTGAAGTGGAATGTAAGGGAGCATGTAGGTAAGCATCTTAGAATGTGACCAGGAAAGGTCCCTTCAGCAACATGATCACTGAGTTAAAGACAAACAGAAGCCCAACGTTGCAGAGGTTAGTTTTATGGGATTGTTGAAGATTATGTATTTGATGTTACTATACTAGCTATTAAAGGGTATTAAAATATGCCTGCCTATCTCTCTTCTATTTTATGCAAAAGACTCATGATGAAACGATTATATATCCAAAATTTATTTCAACAAGGGTTGAGTGAATATTTTCAACAAGATTTGAGTTAGTATTTTCGCAAAAAAAATTGAAAGATAGTATTATGGTTGAATTATATCCTCCTGCAATTCATATGTTGAAGACCTAAACTTTTACCTTCGTATTTTCAGAATGTGACTGTATTTCCAACTAGCAGATAAACAAGTCCTGTAGATCTAGTGCACAGCATAGTGATTACAAGCAACAATATTTTATTTTAAACTTCAAAGTTGCTAAGAAACTGAATCTTAATTTTTCTCACCCCCCCACACACATGTGATAATTATGTGACAGTAATAGGTATTAGTTAATACCTATACATATGTATATATATATATTTTAATAGTTAATAGCTATATATATATTTACATTGGTATATATACCAATGTGATAATCATACCACAATATGTAACTATTTCAAATCAACACACTGTACACCTTAAATTTATACAACGTTATATGTCAATTACATCTCAGTAAAACTTTTACGAAAATTTTAAATAACATGAATGTATTTGGAGAGTGGGCCTTTATAGAGATAATCAACATAAAATGAGGTCAGATGGATAGGTCCTAACCCAATATGACAGGTATCTTTATATGAAGAGATTAGGACCTGGATGCACAGAAGGAAGACCATGTGAAGATACTGAAGAAAGAAGGCCATCTACTAGAAAAGGAGAGAAGCCTTAGAGAAGAAATCAACTCTGCCAACACCTTGACCTTAGACTTCTAGCCTTCAGAACTGTGATGAAAATTTCTTTCAAGTCCCTCAATTGGTGGTACTTTATTAGGCAGCACTAGCAAACTAATTCTGATTGGATTTGCAAAGCATCAATAGTGGAATAAAGGGATTAGTTAAAAGGAGGGTATGGTCTATGTAGCAAGGACAGTGTGAAGAAAGCCACAGAAGGAAAGAAAAGTGATAGATCAAAAAAAATGATGTCCAGTTAGGTTGAGTGGAAGTGGAAAGTGAATGGAAGGGAATAAGGAAGATAAATTTTTAAGGAAGATAAGGATTTTCTTCTTACACAAAGAAAGAGGTTTTATCCCCTTTTCCTGAACATGAAGAAATCTATTATTTTCCCTAAAGTAAACCCTAGGTATAAAACTAGATAAAAACAAAGCTACCATGGTTGAGGTGGGTGCCATGACCTTGCCCCTCTGCTTCTTTCATCATCATTGCGTGTCTGAGGAACCCCAGAGATCAATACAATATTTTGAAAATCTTTGCCATAAAGAATTGAACTTTGGGGCGCCTGGGTGACTCAGTCAGCTAAGCGTCTGACGTCGGCTTAGGTCATAATCTCACCGTTCGTGGGTTTGAGTCCCGCATCGGGCTCTGTACTGACAGCTAGCTCAGAGCCTGGAGCCTGTTTCAGATTCTGTATCTCCCTCTCTCTCTGACCCTCCCCTGCTCACGCTGTGTCTCTCTCTCCCAGAAATCAATAAAACATTAAAAAGTTTTTTTTTTTAAAGTTGAACTTTATTATTTTTTTAGTTGAATTTTACTAATGTGCAGTTTGAGCCACTAAGAGTGGTTGCAGTGGCTTGTAATGCTGTATGCAATTTCTTGCTCCCATCATAGCCTATAAAGCATTTATATACTTTCATCCACAACCAGGTGACTCACTGCACTCCATCCATGGGGGAGGTCTGCAGACCTACCACAGCAAGGCTGGGTTTGGCCATATACCAGGGTTTGGCCAATGTCATGTGAGCAGAACTAGCGGGTACCACAACCAGACAGAAGCTCTAAAAGAGACCACACATTTTTTAAGAGCTACTGGAATTTGGGGACAGTTTATGATAGCTTCAAAACTGATTAATAGAGTGATTATTACAGAAATCAAGCAAATCAAACAAATCAAAGCAAGGATATATTTTTTCTTAAAATTGTTTTTTAGCAGGTTCTAGATTCCACCACAGTGAGAAAAATATGGACTTCATAAACATTGTACATGTATACATTCATATAGTGTAACTGCATTAGAATTATCTATCATTCCCTGGTCTCTTCATTCCTTTTCAAGTAACTCCCCTATACCCACATGGTCTGTTGAGTGGGGTCGACTCAACCAAACACCACTGCTTGGATAAAGATGGATAATTCTTGATCTGTCACTTTCAGAGGGTAGCCTCAGGCTGGACAGGAACTTGTGATGTTTGGCCTAGCACAATTAAATTTTTTATTTTGGATAGTTTATTTTATTTTATTTATTTTTTAACTTTATTTTACTTATTTTGAGACAAAGAGAAAGTGCGAGGGGGAGGGGTAAAGAGAGAGGGAGAGAGGGAATCCCAAGCAGAGCCCAACACGGGGCTCGATCTCACCAACTGTGAGATCATAACCTGCTCAGAAATCAAGAGTCAGACGTTTAACTGACTGAGCCACCCAGGCACCTGAGGTTGGGTTTTTTTTTTTTCCAGTTTACTTTTTATTTTGAAATTTTTAACTAAAAGACTGACAGATAATTTTTATTGTGATAAGCTAAAAACTCATACAGACGCTAGGCTAAGGTAAAACGCTGTGAAGACTTATGCACGGTAAAATAGTAATAGAGAGTTAGTAGGTACCAGTTAAGACACAAGAAAGGGAACACCTAAAGGAAGTTGTGACCATTCCTGACACTGCCTCATGTCCTGCTCATATTGAGATCTGGTTCCCCTTTTCCCCAGTGCCCATAATACCTCCTTGTAGATTCAAGTGACTACCCATCCCCTTTTTATTTGAGCTAATTTGAGAAGAATTTCTTGCCTTGGATACAAAACAGAAATTGATATTTTTTTTAGAACACCCAAGCAAATGTAATGATGGCCCAGGGTAGAGTGCTGATATTAAAAATGAAAAAAGAGAGGAGGCTTTGGAGACCTAGAATCTATGTGTAGAACTGGTTGTGTATATGGGGTGATGAAAGGTAAAAGCTAAAGGTTTCTCTGTGGTTCCATATTTAGTGGCAATAGTATAGGAGAGCAGCTAGAAAAAGAGATGCAGAAGGAAATGTTAGTTTGGGGACATCCTGAATGTGAGAGACTAGGACATTTTGTTGGAGATGTCTACTAATCACTTGCGAAGGAAGGACATCTGTGCCAAAAATGTGAATAATCAGTTAGCACATATTTGCCACAGTATGTTTGGTACTACATGAAATACAAAAATAGAACCACAAAACTTAACTTCTTTGACTGTTTCACTTTTTATAGGTTTGCTTGTTTTTTTTTTTTTTTTCAAAAGCTGTCTTATTCTTTTGCCTGAACTAAGTGATTATTATCGTGTTCTCGTGGATTTCTGAGAAGGTATAACTAATGATTGAAAAGCACATTGAACTATTTTAGGGGAAAAAAAGAAAAAAAAACCTCGGACTTTCTAAAGGTTTTTGATAATTCCTTATTCAACTCATAATCTCCAAAAAGTGATATGGCAAAAGGAAAAAATTTATAAGCTAACTTTTATAACTTCATAGTGTTCAAAATTGGATTCAAAGCAACCTCTGAAGATTCATCATGACCAGATGAATACCCTCAAATCAAGTAAAAGAATTAAGACAAAGTTTAATAAAGAGAGCTGATGCCAGTTATAAAGTTAAGGTACAGGAGAGTCAGTGAAGCCTTATTAGAGGTAGACCATAAATATGGCTTTGAGCTTGTCAGTAGCC
This sequence comes from Hyaena hyaena, assembly GCF_003009895.1. Classification (NCBI taxonomy): domain Eukaryota; kingdom Metazoa; phylum Chordata; class Mammalia; order Carnivora; family Hyaenidae; genus Hyaena; species Hyaena hyaena. Next base: position 945,342 of record NW_024081203.1, on the reverse strand, counting down.
AATGGAATAAGGAAAATGCTATTAGTGTTAGTTGGGTAAAACATAACTATAACTCCCAGGCAAAAGTAAATGTCTCCCATGGCTACTAAATAGAGATAACTATGTGATATATAGCAGACAGCAAATACAGCTTCAAATTTTATAATAACCTTTCAAAGAAGCTTTCAAAATGGGACCCCTGGGTGGCTCAGTCGGTTAAGCATCCAACATTGGCTCAGATCATGATCTCATAGTTCGTGGGTTCAAGCCCCAATTCAGGCTATGTGTTGACAGCTCAGAGCCTGGAGCCTGCTTCAGATTCTGTGTCTCCCTCTATCTCTGCCCCTCCTCCACTCTCTGTCTCTCTCTATCTCTGTCTCTCTCCTTCAAAAATAAACAAACATTAACAAATAATAAAAATTTTAAAAAAAGATTCTCTCAAAATAAGTAAGCAGAGTATCAACATATATACATCTACCAGGAAACCAGTTGATTTAATGTGGCCAGGTACACAACTTTCCAAAGGACAAGCTTAACACCCAAATCAATTTTTAAAACATTGAAAGTGTATTACTATATTTTCCATAAATATTTTCATATACTGTTGCCCAGATATTTTTTTTGAAAATCAGTGAATTTAAGATTTTTCTCCCTCACAGATTCAATGGTGCTGCCTGCTATGTATTGGTCAGTACAGAGACGTATGCTTTCAAAATGAGGCAGGTGGGGCTAGAGATCACATGCTTCTAGGCCATCCCCTCTGCTGGATATAAGATGCATGTTTTATTTTACTAAACAATTTTGAAATTATGGGTGATAGGTGTCTTACATTTTTATTCTAAGAAGCAACCAAGAGAATTTTAGCCTGGAAAAATTTTCAAACATTGATGGCTGACAAGATCACAGAGTCTGAATGGAGTCCTTGGCGAATGTCTGACTTGGAACAATGCCACTTCCTGTTGTAGTCTCAACCTGATGTAAAATGGAAACCTAAGATACTGAAATGAGTGAAATGCTTTTTGGGCTTATTAACTGAATATTGAGACATGTCAGCTAAAAATAACGACTGAGGCTTTGGAATAGTTAATCTGTAGACCCTTTTTGTTGGCCATAATTAGATAGCAGGGTTGGTTGATGTGGCAATTTAAGAAATATATTCATTTGTTAAAATGGTCCTGAGTAAAATCATTTCAGATTGCCCCCCTTTATGCATTCTATGCAGAGGCCTATCACAGCTTTGTCTTCATAATAATCATTAAATTCAGTTCAAATACTAGTCATGGGAATTGTTATTTGACATTTATTTATTTTGCAATTTATCTCAAACTGATTTTACTAGGGGGAAAAATGCACTAAGGAAGTCAATCTGCTGTCTCAGCAGTTACTTGTTTACAGAAAATTTAAGTGTAGGTGACCCTGTTCTGGTCGGAAACTTTATGATTAGAGCTCTTTCTGCCTCAGTGAAGAGTACATGTACTTTTCGTTTTTCTTTTCAGCAATCACCAGACTTTTAAGGGAAACAAATAAAGGCAACAAGCATCTATTAAAGGGTCAGATAGGGGACATACTTGGATTTTTAAAATATTTAATAATTTTAAAATAGAAACTGACTCCTATGAGGTAACTTGCCATTTGATATGCTAACATGGCACATTTGTTCCAAATAAAATGAGCACAATTTTGAAAATCATAGGTAGGGATTAAATAGAGATAGGCTAACAGCAATACTTACATTAATTATAAATATAAAATGCATTGATTTGGGGATATATATTCAAACAAATAAGAGTGCTCTTGGTCATACTTTTATCTTTCTTTTTTAAAAAATAGAATTCTAACATTGTATGTCAGCTATACTTAAGCAAAAGCAGAACTCTACAGGTTTGTATATACACATTTATACATACTCTCTTAGGAAAAACTCAAGATTTCCTCATTATTTTGATGTCTTCTCTAAAATGGTGTTGTTCTCTGTGACAGCTTTCTACACAGTCCCATTTTACTGTACTTCAGTCTTTAAGAAACCAAAGTTAGAGTACTGGAAAGTACCTAAGGAAGGATGCAATTAATACAAAAATCCATCTGTACCTATCACTTCTTTTTGCTCAATTCCCAGAGGATTCTTTACAAAAGAACGTTTTGTAGGTAAATATAAATTTATTATTATTTTACTACTTAGTTTTATTGACTGATTGATTGATTGATTCTTTTTGGTGCAGTATGATAAATCTGTGTCTCAAGAGAACATAAGAGAATGTGGTCAGAACAGTGCATGGGCTTTTTGTGTTTTGTTTGTTTTTGTTTTTAATTTTGATTTTTTAGAGAGAATGATGTGAGTGGGGGAGAAGGGCAGCGAAGAGGGAGAGAGAGAATCTTAAACAGGCTCCAGGCTCAAAGCAGAGCTCAAGGTGGGGCTCGATCCTACAATCCTGGGATCATGACCTGAGCCGAAAACAAGAATCAAGCACTCAATTGATTCTTGAGCTGCAAACTGGCCACCCATTTTAGTTGGGCACTTGTGAGCCACAAGTTTTTATTTATATTTAATAAAATTGATTTTTCATAATGATTTCTGATGCATAGATTTTGGTCCACCTCAAAAAACAAAACCATAAACTAAACAGAAAATTATGGATGACCTCTGAAGTCATCAGAGTGTGAGCCCATATATTACAGAAATATACATTTAAAAGGTATTAAAGAATTAAGAGAAAATTATTCAAATAATTTAAATTTAATCAATGCACTTAAAACACAGAAACAGATGACTGTAAAAATATTAAGTTTTATCTTTCTAGATTTCTCCTTTTTCAATAGTTTTGCTCATTTTTAAGAAGGCATCAAACACTTAATCGGTGTGAAGGTACAAAATCAAAGCAACAGTCTCAAATTGAAGTGGATTGGCCAAATCTGGTTAAGAAAAATGTTTTGTTTGACTTGGGCAGGCCTATATTAATTTTTTTAAATGTTTTTATTTATTTCTGAGAAAGATAATATGAATGGGGTAAGAGTAGAGAGAGGAAGACAGAGGATCTGAGGCCAGCTCTGTGCTGAGAGCAAATAGCCAGATGTGGGGCTTGAACTCACGAACTGTGAGATCATGACCGGAGCCAAAGTCAGACGCTTAACTAACTGAGCACCCCTAGCTTTATGTTGATTTTAACTTGCAACATGATGCCAACATTTAAAAATTAAAGTATCTTATATTATTAAAAATATCTATAATTCTGATATTTTTTTTAATATAAGGCTAGCCCCCAACATGGGGCAGACAGCCATATGCTAGAGCTGCAAACTGGCAACCCATTTTAGCTGGACACTGATCCCCTGGTTGTTAATTTCCCATACATGCCTGCTCCCACAAGGTATTAGTTTCTGGCTCCTAGGATAGCCTACAATGCAAACGATAGTTATTTCTCCCAGTAAAAGATGGGATCTTGGTATTTTATTTCCTTCCTGGCAACCTTCCCACCCAATCCCAAATGATAATAATGTAATATGGAAAGTAAAACAAGGAAAAGTGTAAATAATTGACTGTGAGATAATGTGGCCATTGTCCCTCCCCGCCCCCCCATGCCAAGCACACCTTCTTTATGCTTGATAGTTCACCTTGAAATGAAAATCGGTGAAAAGACCAACTACCTTCATGTATTCCTTAATCTAGGTTTACAGGAGATCTTTAAAAGACACACAGTCCTGAAGGACCACAGCACCTCAGTCTGTGCAAACCTGCAGGCTAAACTACAGATGGTGCCGTTTAGCAATGGCCACGTTGTCAGTTACGACCCTCTGAAAAATGCAGGGTTTATCATAGAAACTCTGACAGTCGCCGGAATATCATGTCTCTTTTGGGCATTGTTTTAACAAATGCATTTGAAAGAAAAATGTTCTCAGTTAACTACAGTTCCCAGAATACCTTGTAGAACATTCTGTCTCTATTGATCATAAAGTGGCAGAGCCACTATGCCTCCTCTGGCAGAACTCAGGGGAAAGGGAGCAAGTGCATTATACCATGTGACAAAGTTTAAATTATGAAAACACTAGTGTGCAGTTTCATTGGTATTTGCATTCCCTTAGCACAAGAGAGATCTGAAATCTATTTTTATCCGGAGGATCTTATTAAACTAAGATTGTTACTCTATGTAGTGGTTTCAAGCAGTAGTGCCTGATGGTACTTTTTCTAAACAATAGAGAATAAATCCAAACAGGCTAAAAAAATGTTCATTGCAAAATCCTGTAGTTCAAGAAAAATTACATCTGCATGGACTGCATATTTTGGGTGCAATTTATGGTGCAGTTTCTCTTCATTAACCACATCTCAGAGAATTTTCAAAGCATCAGCTTGCATATTATTAACATGTACTTAAAATAACAATATAGGAAGCTTCAGAATTAAAATAAAAGGTTAAGCATAGAAGCTAAGGTACTTTCAGTGTGTCCATATACATGAAATTCCTAAGAAATTCAGCGTTTTAATTAAAGTGAACTAGACCTTACCTAGACCAGCTAGATTAATAAGCATCTCATTCTACTATAACTATTCTCCTTAATAAAAGTAGATGGAATCCATTTTGCAAAAAAAATATGGTATCAACCATCACTGCTTCTTTTATATAGCTAAACACATATAATTATTCTACAGCATTTTTCATGCAAAAGAACAGTGACAAAAAGGCGATTACAGCATTTGAACTGAATGGGGATTTTTCTTCAATTACTCTACATCATAGATATGTATTTTGTGAGGTGTTAGATTGTTTTTGTTTATTTTTTTAATATTTTATTTATTTCTGAGAGAGAGAGACAGTGTGAGCAGAGGAGAGTCAGAGAGAGAGGGGGATACAGAATCTGAAACAGGCTCAAGGCTCTGAGCTGGGTGTCAGCATAGAGCCTGATGCAGGGCTCAAACCCAAGAGCCGTGAGATCTTGACCTGAGCTGAAGTCGGACGCTCAACCAACTGAGCCACCAAGGTGCCCCTGTTTTTATTTATTTTTGGCATTTATATACGTTCTCAATTATTTTACAACTTGAGATTCTTAGAGAAAAATCTGTATCATCAATTGCATTCACAAATGCATAAAGCATTTTAAACCATTGAAAAGCTAAATGTGAAAACAGTTAGGAAATGGGGTTCAGAAAACTCCAAAGTTACCATCCAAGCGTCCTGTCTTGTCTTTCACACTCAGATCCTTGAGAGCATTTTCTGGAAGTTAGTAGAAGAGGATGGATTCAATCTTCTACTTAAATGTACAATTTTTGTGTAGAGTATATAATGAAAGGTCACAGTACTTGCCATTCAGAACTGGGTTTGAATCCGGCTCATAATTCCTAAATTGTGTTATGCTGAGCAAATCAATTAATTTGTCCAAGCTTCTCAATTGTCCAAGTTTTCTCATTTGAAAACCAGGGATAACAATGTCCACTTGGCAGAACTGAGAGGGTTGAGAGAGGGAAAAGGCAGAAGATATGCAAAATGCCTATTATGGCGCCTGGCATACATTAGGCACTTTTAAATGTAGAAATTGTTATTATTATTTCATCTCCAAATCTACAGTAATCCCTAACAGCAGTCCATGTCAGCAGAATTTGTAGAAGGTGCTATTTTAAAATAAAAATTAAGGGGGCAACTGGACGACTCCTCAGTCCATTAATCATCCAACTCTTTCTCGGTCTGAGCTTAGGTCATGATTTCACTGTTTGTGTGCTGACAGCTGGGCACTGATGGCACAGAGCCTGCTTGGGATTCTCTCTCTCCCTCTTTCTCTGCCTCTTTCTCTCTGTCTCTATTAAAATTAATAAATGAACTTTATAAAATAAAATAGTAAAATAAAATAAGATTTAAGATTAAAATTTTCAAGTTCAACAGTTACCGCTTTTATTTCCAAACCTCTTTGGTCTCCATACCCAAGGTCTGGCTTATTAAGCCTCCAACCGCATGAGAGGAGAACTAGCTTGTGCTGCATGGCCTGTGCCCTTTCGGATCTCCATGCTCCCCTTATTTAAATGAGCTTCCCAGTTTCCGGGGCACCTGAGTGCCTCAGTCAGTTAAGTGTCAGACTACGGCTCAAGCCATGATCCCACAGTTTGCGGGCTCAACTCCCGTGTCGGGCTCTGTGCTGACAGCTCAGAGCCTGGAGCCTGCTTGAGATTCTGTGTCTCCCTCTCTCTCTGTCCCTTCCCCACTCATTCTCTCTCTCTCCCTCTCAAAAATAAGTAAACATTTTAAAAAATGTGCTGCCCAGTTTCATCATTGCAGTGGATTCCTACTCACCCTTCAGTGATGTCTTCTTTGATGCAACAGGATGGAAATGATCACTCAGAACTTCTCTCTCTTGTTTCCCAAGCACTAATATGTTACTGGCCAGTTGCTAGAGAGAAACAGCCAAATTATTTGAAAATATATTAGGAGAAAGAAGTCTTCCTAACTAAGAGAACATTGTCAAAAGCCAGTTGGGTGGTAGAGAACCAACTTCTAGGAAGGAAGAGATGCAGTTTGTGTTAAGCCATGCAATTTTTTCTGTCAGGAAGGGCCGAGGCCCATGCCCCATACCGTGTGGTGCCTCCATAGCCACAGCATTGGCCTGTGGTTGCGGCTTTGCTTCCTGTCTTCTGCGTGGACTGGAGGCCCAGTGCCATCCTCCCCAAGCCGCAAGGATGCCATTCCAGCAATCTAGACAACACTTAAAAATAGTACGACTGAAGTAGAGCATCCGTGGAGATGTGACAATATCACTTGATATTCACTATTCTTTTCTATTTATTGCTGACCTATAAACAAATATTTTGTTTCAATAGTTCCAAAATGTTAACTGATGTCGCCTGCTATTTTCTTGTCAATACCTATTCATCCAATGCCATTTGGCCCTGCCACTCCACTGTCACTCGAGCTAAAAATACCGCAGAAAACCAGTCATCATGTGCTCACTGGAGATTTTGGTGACTGAATTTTATTTTGGTGGTGGGACATGAAGTTATAAATCGGGATGTTTTTAAAGCAGCTAAGCCCTATGTAATGCTTCTAGAATGTCCAAGTGAAAAATACACTCCACGGGAATTTGAAATGTAAGAGTCTGTAAGTCTTTGTGAATATTCTGAATGTTGTGCCCCATTTGTGTATTTCTTATGCAAAAATTGATTTAAAAATAAATTGATACAGAAGAGTCTTGTAATAGTACCTCTGACCTCAGATAAATGCAGAGACTTAATTCTTTAGTTGTTTCTGTCTGTGATTTATTCACAAACCAAACCCAGAGAAATCTCATCGATCTTCTCTTTCAAATAAGATATTTCTCAATGCACTTTTATATGATCAGTTCCCTGTAACAGGAACCCAAGCGTTCTTAACTGTTTTTGCTCCCCGACTTCATAGAGCCCTCAGGCTTCAGAGTGGCCTTGTTCCCCCTCAGTGGAATTATAAATAACCACACAACTCACTTTTTAGCCTTGTAATGTGTGCCATAAGGAGGACGCAGAAACCAAAATTCTCTACTTGTTTTATTTGCTAGCAGGCGCTCCAATCTTTAAGGCCCATGACTACCCCCAAAATTCTAGCTCTGAAGTTAAATCAGGCCACCCCCAGGGAAAAGCACAGCAACTTCATTTTTAAAGCATATTTGATTTTCTTTTCCTAATCTTCCAGCTTTTCTTTCTTTCCCCTTTTTTCCCCTCTTCCACTGCTGCGTGCTTTAATTTTGCTTTCAGTCGGTAGTTTAAAAACTTTAGCTTCTAATAACTGGAAAAAATGGTTATTTAAAGATAACTGCAACTTGCTTAACATGCCAGGCTATCATATGCTCAGTGCTTTGAAGCTGCAAATTAATGACGAGCAGGAACAGTGACTATCTTTCAGAGGAAACTGACCTCTTTCTAATGGCACATCGCTAATGTCATCTGTCTACTGCATCTCATTATGTGAATTTCATGGAGTTTAAAAAAAAGTATCTTAAGGCTGTGCACAAATAAAAAGGACCTTCTAGTATTAAGCACTTTGAAAATTTTTGATCTCTCAAAATACCTTCCTTAGATACTGCTTCCCCCTTTTGTGCATGGCACGCTGCTTCTGTCATCTATTCTCTGTGACTAATTATGTTAATTTTGTGCCATAAAAGTAACTGAAGGCTGTTAAGAAATAAAAGCTTTGGAGTGGCCTTATTTCATAAACACCCCTTTTGAACAAGGCGCATTTAGTCATATTTGCAGTAACAGAAAGAGTCTTGTGCTAAAAATACAACAAAGGCTCTTGAATATGGCCATTTATTCCCACTTTATTAGGTAATTTATGAAAAAGTATGAAGGGAAGCCTTTTTGTTACTATAATTTGCATAAAGCTGGTGCCCCATTAATGAGATAACTTCCTGCCTTTTGTGTATCACCAGCTGGAAATAGAAATGGAGGAACTTTTCTGTAGCCCAATTACTTAACCTGCTGAGTTCAGAGTTGGAAAGTAAACAGGATTCCTATCTGCCAAAGAACTTCATTTTGGTTCCCCTAACCTGATTTTAACTAGACTTACTGCGGTGCTCACTTTGTAGTACGTACAAGTATCAAATTATTATGTTGCACACCTGAAACAAATATAATGTTATATTCCGATTCTACCTCAATAAAAAATGATTGCACTATTTAGAAGAAGGATTAGCATCAAATGCTAAAACTAGCTAAAGGTCAGCAAGGTTATAGGATAGAATGTATATTTACTTCTAGAGAATAGTACTTGTTTATCAATCATAGTTTCCTCATTGGAACAACACTGTGGGTGTATCTTGGGTTCATTGGCTCAAGTGAGTAACATTTGATCATGTCTGGAACATACAGAGCAATACATAAGATGAAAAGAAAGAAACTATGTACTAATTTTAGATTTTTTTGGGGGGTAGAAAGGGACAACATCTTGCTTTGCAATCCTTGCAATTATGAATTGTAGTCTTTCAGTGAAAGACATTAACAATATTTTATATGCATAATAATCTTTCACTGCTACTAAAAAATACCTTGGTGATATATTAAATAACCACTTATTAAGGACTAAAGTATGCATAGAAGAGTACATATTTTTGCCAATAGGGCTAGAAATTCTAAACATACAATAAAAGCATGGAAGAATAAAACAAGGCCAAAAGAAAAGGGGTGTTCCTGAAGTTATAACTCGTATGTACATATGTGCACACGCACACACACTTACACAATATTAGGAAAGACTTTGTTGAGGTCCTAGAAACATAAGCATCTGTGACAAGGAAAATTCTGCTTATCAATATGTGATTCAACCTAACATTTGAAAATTAGAGTTTAGTTAAATTAACCTGTGATGCTTTTTTTCTCTCCAGTTCCTAATGCTGGCTATATAAATGTAGCTCCAGATGACACATTGCTAAATGTCATTCTGTGGTACGTCAACATGGAAAATAAACACAGAGTAAGGACGGAGAGGGGAAAATCACCACTTTTGCTTACATTTAACAAACTAGAAAAGTGAATGATTAGCCCCATGGAATCATCATCTTTTAAAATAAAAGTCTTCAACACTTTTAAATTACAATAAGAAATTATCTTCTAATTAAACAAATACTCTGTTTTTCTATAAACCTCTCTTATACTATCCCGGGTAAATTGCATTTAGTAAAATAGTAGTAGTTATAAAAGCCATGACAACTGTCAAAAACTATCAAAGGCTTTGACAATTATCAGCATGGAAGTATGGTTGTGTTTTAACTTGTAAGGTGAAGCATGATTGTTTCATCATGCTACTTACATTCTATATACTTATTCTCTGGACAATCTTCCCTTCAATTTGATCTAAAACCTGTCTCCCTGTGCATGAGACATTTCCTCCTTTTTTTGATATTTTAAAAATTTTTTTAATGTTTTTATTTATTTCTGGGAGGGAGAGAGAGAGAGAGAGAGAGAGAAAGAGAGAGCATGAGCAGGGGAGGAGCAGAGGTAGAGGGAGACACAGAATCTGAAGCAGGCTCCAGGCTCTGAGCTGTCAGTCAGCACAGAGCCCAACGTGGGGCTCGAACCCACGAACCGTGAGAGCATGACCTGAGCTGAAGTTGGACGCTTAACTGACTGAGCCACCCAGACGCCCCACATTTCCTCCTTTTTTGGAATCTCTTTATATATTGCATCCTGAATAGGAATCTATTAGGCATTTTCACTCAGTCCATCAGTAACACCAGGGCAGCATTTCCCAAACATAGCAATACACAGGACAGTTTACGCATGATATGTCTACCTTCTTCGGTTCCAAAGAACACAATGGGGTAGAAGCACATCTAGGGAAGTAACTTTCTTATCTGTAGTGCACTGCTGGGGAATTCCTTGCAGTAGGTTTTATGGTCTAAGTTGCTTGATTAAAAAAAGCTATAAATAGGCAAGGGAAATAATAGCTATTCATCCAATCAATGCAACTTATCTCTCTTTTTGTTTATTTTTACATAGACTTATAGTAAAAAGCATACATAAAGGCTATCAGGAACACTGAAATTCCAAACAGTAGTCTCCAAAAAGTTATCAAGGAATGGATTGGTCTGAACAGGCACTTGCTAAGCCACCTTCTTTTTATTACCACCTGGGAGAGAAATTGATTCCATAAATTGTCATAGTTTCCCATTTGTTTGCTACTGGAATGGTGACAAAATCTATAATTTAAATTTTCATGAGGGTTAGTCATTTGAACCACTGGAACATAGAGGAAGAAAATAGTGTAATGAGTAATCCTTTAAGGAAAAAAATAAAAGACTAGAGCAACCTAATTAAACTCAGGGGAGAAAGTAGCCAAAATGCCAAAGCAAAATACGTAACTGTAAAATTTTTACTTTTATATTTTTTTGAACCTCAAGATTATACATTCTAGCTACTCTACTAAAAATTCTATACTATGACTCCAAACTCTGTATTTGATTCAAACTTTTCCAACATAGGCCTGAAAATTAGTTGATCTTCCAAAGTTTCCCAGTTAAGCGGAGAATTTAAGCAAGGTCTATAGAGTGAAGTAATATACAGTACTGAGCTTCAGAATATTAATTAGGCGGTAACTTGGGTATATAAGATACAGGTCCATTTAATTACTATCTTATAAGGTAAAGACCTTACGAATATATCAAGATAGCTCTTTCTCCCCTTGGCACTTGACTAAAATCTACAGGAACTCTTTCAAAATAGCTCAGAAAAAGAAATCAACAACCAGCATAAAGTTAACCCACTGTTAAAGCTACGTAAAAGTATGGAGAAAGCTAAGGGGAAAAGTTTGAATCAACAAATATTTTCTACATTCCTATCGGTAACTCCAAGGCCTTTTTCCCCCCTCTGTTCTTTTTTCCCCCTCCTTGTCTGTTACAAGTTATGATGTGTGGATGAAGGCTTTTTCCCATGCAGTAATGACTGTATACTGAGATTTCAAGGGGCTGTTCATGACAATCCCATTTTCTGTGTAATTTCATGGTTGTCTTCTTGAATGAAGATATTGGCTGCTCTGAAGCAGGGGGTCAGCCGCTCCTGCTCCCTTTCAGTATTGTTCCCGAGTATGTTTCCTTTCAGCTGATGAAAAGTAATTCATCATTTACACCCCTGAATTCTGCCAGCATTTTTTGAACAACTTTTCTTTCCCTGTGGTACCTTAGGCCCATGAAAGAGATAAATAGGTTCAATACAACACGAGGCCCCAGATCCTGGGAGCAGGTTAGGCCTCTGAGGCCCCGAGCTGCCCCTTTCTCATGATAGAGTTTGTCACCTTTCTACCTCTAGAAGTCAAATCCTGTCGACTCAGCCATCTTTCAGGCTCTCTGAAGTGGCTTTGGCACCCACTGGGGCATGTGAGCTTAAAATTGATTTTTTTTAAGATCTGTCAAGTTCCCTTAAGGGACGGAGTTGACAGCCAGCAGGCCTCAACTATCACAAAGCATTCAATGTGTAAAAGACACCTAAGGAACTTCCTTTGAGGGGCCAAAGGGCTTCAGACTTTGTGACACATTGAGAGGGTGCTGTTGCTAAGAAACTGGCTTTTGGCAATAGGCTTTTTCGTGCAACTCCGTTACTTTGGGAAGTACTTTAAGCTACCTCACTCCTTATGGCAAAAGACAGCATCGACTGTTATAAAAGAAAGATCCAAAAAAAAGATGTTAAATGGCATCATGTGATTCTTCAATAGCCTACCACTTATGCAATTTAGGAATTAGTTAACTGTAGTTTTCATACCAGCTTTCAGAAAAATAAAGCACTGGGCAATTGACACTTAATCAAATAATATCTGGCATTTGTTATTAAAGCAAAAGATACCAACTCTTTAGGAGTTTGGATATTATAGAAAATAATGCAAAAACAGATTGCTCTTTCTCAACTTAAACGGTGACTGGCTTAACACCTCAGTAATAGCGAGATGCCAGAGTTCACCTCCCATTACTCGAAAAATAGCACCAGAGCAGTTACATCCAGCCAGTTGTTCCTGACCCGGGTCTACCAGATCAAGAAACTGTTTAATTCAGCCTCTTATTTAGCCATTTCTCCCTATTTCATATGTTCTCTTAGAAGTCAAAATGAGAATGTGACTTCTCATTGTTTTAAAGGCTGAGGAAGTGTTCTCTTCTTTCTGATATTGATTGTGAATGGCTTCAACATGGCACATAATTTTTTTGTTCTAAATAAGAAAACAACTTAGCCTCTTAGCCACAGCTTAACCACTTTCTCGAGCTAAGCCATTTGTACAGAGCAAGCACAGCATCCTTTGGAAGACTAGTGATTCCTCAAAAGAAGTCAGAAGACAGGTTTTCAAATTCAATTCCAACCTGTGTGGTTTGAAGGCCGTGAAACTTTCAACAACGATATAAATACTGCATGTGTGTCTTTCTCCTGAGGCTGGATTTTACTGACTGGTATGTGAAAGGCCAATTGTATAAGCAGGTGTAGGTCTGAGTTGAAAGGATTTGATGGCATTAATCTCCCTTTAAGAGGTCTTGTTTTCATGGGCTGTTGTCAAGAATAACTGGGTTGTTCTGTGCCTATAACTACAGTTATATGTCCCTTGTCATAGAAAGCTGCCCCAGCCTTGGACAGAATTTCTACATGACTTTTCCAAACACAGTTTCAGTGTTCCCTGTAGATAGAGAGAGATAGTAAGGTGAGAAAAGTTTAGGTTTTAGTGTCAGACATACCTTGGCTTTGAATTTCAGCTTGTATGAGCTGTGCTGCCTTCTTAAATTCATGAAACTTCTCTGAAGTACAGCTTCCTTGTGCATAAAATGAAGACAACCATACCTGAAGATTAGATGAGACTATACATGGAAAATATCCAGCATAGTCATTGGGATGGAAGCACAACAAATGGTAAGCATTATTACTCTGATTGACCAAATGTATCTCACGATTTCATGGTATTTGGCATTGTCACTCAAGACCCCATAAATATTAAGAATTATGAACTTTAAAATGTAATTTTCCTCCTGCATCCAAACACTGGACACGTTAAACTCTAAACTAGAAAGAGTATTATCTAAGGCTAAGTCAAGATGTGCTATGATGGTTTTGAACGGATAACATGGTCAAAATATAAAAGGAATTGCGGAGACATTTTCTGAACCAAGGTTAGTAACAAGAGTTCCTTTCCACTAATAAACAGGTAAGGATAGATGTTGATACCACCATACTTCTTCTACTTCATAGACTGAATCTGTTCTGCCATTACTGGCTGGCTAGTCCTGCAACCTATACTGTGAATATGTTGTTTTCATTGAGTGAGTACACGTGGTCCTTCTGCACGTTGGTCAATTCAAGTCATTTGGTCAGCTTTCTCGGGTTCCTGGTTAAATTAGTGTAGAAGGAGGAAGCAGTATTTTCCGAAAAGTTTTCCAGGTGCTTCCAAGTCCAGCCTATGCTGAACATCACTGCTTTAGATATCAAAATTGAGTAACTTATCATTTTCCCACAAAATGTGTTACATGTCCATAACCAAAGCTCACTTTGCAGGAGAAATAGCATTGTAAATAAGCAGTCACTGAGTGGCTGGAGAGAAAATGCTTGAAATTTAAAAGCAAAGGAAGGGGAATCTTCAGTGTGTTTAAAAGAGACGCCTGGGTGGCTTAGTCGGTTAAGTGTCTGACTCTTGATTTTGTCTCAGTTCATGATCTCACGGTTCCTGAGTTCGGGCCCTGCATTAGGCTCTGCACTGACAGTGTGGAGCTGCTTGGAATTCTCTCTCTCCCTCCCTCTGCCCTCTCTCTTTCTCAAAATAAACATTTAAAAAATACACTGTGATATCACTGTGTCCTCCTGACAGTTGGCAATGCAGACAACAATTTCACCAACAAATTTGTGACTATACAACTATTCATGTGTTAGAAGGATATTTCCATGTAGACACACTGAAGAGATAGAAATGAGACTTTGAACCTCCTTTTCCCAGTGTCCACTAAGGCTTTACATTCTCCAGTTATTTTTCTAAGTGTCCCCCACTCCCAATATTAAATTAGATGTATCTGTACTGTGTCTAACTAGTGTTCTTCAATCTTCCCATTACAGCATGGGAGGGACTGAACGAAGGCACTGGACATCATGAAGTGGCTTTCCCATTGGCTTGTAGGCCATAGGTAAAAGTATCATGTCTGATGGGATCACCCTTGTTTCCCCAGTGCCCACTTCAGTGTTTGTCGAATGCAGGCACTTTACACATGTTTGCTGAGCGTGTGAAAAATACATGAGCTATTCCCACCAAGACTTTTCCAAAATCGACACCTCCCCCCAACTAAAGGCTTAATATGTCTAGAGTCTTTGCCCAGAAGTCTAACTATTGTTCTACTACAGAACTTTTCCATGCTCTTCTGAGAGAAGTTGGCAGAAATTCTATGGCCAACAAACTCATAATTCATCAGAAAAAAAAACGTGAATTTTTCTCTCTTGGAAAGAGAACACTTTGGAATTGATGTGATAAGATAGAAATGAGGTGAAACAGGCTCATCCTGTTTCCGTACTGGGAATAAGTTCACCAGCAGGATGGGAAGTAGCTTATTTATTTTGGACATTCTTACAGCTATACTATCACCGATAAAGAAAAACTACAAAAGTTTCAGTGATACACTTTGATGCATCTATGTGTTCACAGGGTCATCATATTACAGTCATTATGGCAGTAGACACACTTCCCTCCCTGGTCTATTACAACTGACCGTAATGTACCATAGAGGCTCAGGTTGTTCTCTTCTTGACTGAGTCTGGAGAGTATCTATTTCACAGTGTATTCCCCTTAAAGGGAGAGTCTACAAATGGCAATAGACGAGGCACTTATCTGTACATAAGCATCCAAGACAGAGTGGGAGTAAATGATGCACTTCATGGAGTTGCATTACTTCTTCAGTACAATTTGCTACACTGAGAGAGAGAGAGAGAGAGAGAGAAAAGTAATTTGGTAAATGGACTCTAGTGACCTGAAAGAGTTAATGTGCTTCTTCCTGCTAGAACAGTGAGCCATTTATATGTAGGCAATCCCTTCTCTTCTCCTGAGTTACATCAGTGCTGCAGGAGACATTTTAAAGTGGATCTTCACAGACTCCAGGGATGGCGGAAGAGGCTTTTTATCGTTGTCAGTAGTAACTAGAAAATGAGTTTGTAATTTTTTTTTCTTATCTTCCCCCCCACCCCCCCTCCCGTGGTGTCATTCTGAGAAGATGGTTTGAAAGACTTCCTTCCTTACATTTGGAATCACTATTAGGGAGAATTTACCTCTTTGGTGTTCTTAGCCCAACCATACAACAACTTGAGGGGCTAGCAAGCATTTTCTGTAATAAAAACAAAGAACAACAGAAAGAGCTGATATGTTTTTCACATGTCTTGATAGATTTCCAATTGTTAGCTTCTCTCTTTCTACTACACATTACCAATTCAATTCTCATTTTTTAATATCTGTTCCTGGATATTTTAAACATATTTTTGCTTAGGTTGTTCTTTTTAAAATTATATCAGCTTCCTCTTTAGTCATAATTTAAATGAATATTAAATGCATCACAACCTTTTTTAATTATAATTCTCTCTCACAAATTCATCATGCATTATAAGATTCTGATAAATATGCTTTTGTGGTTTTTGCATTCTTTCCAAAATATCTTTTCCCAGAGCAACCTCTCTTGGGTTCCTTTATTTTCACAATATGTACATGTCTAAGTGTTTCAACCGTAAGGATTTTTCAGACATTAAACATTCATTCACTTGTTTTTCAAATTCTAGGGTATGATTTCGCAAATCTTTTCCTTTAGCTGAGCACAAATGCAAGATGTACTTTTTTCCCTCCCCAAACAAATTTCAACCCTGGAAAGGAAATTTTACCTAGAAGAAAAACATTTGATACTCGATTTTCTCTTTATGCCTTAGAGGTGTATTTCTACACTCACAAAATACCTGACTATCTTTATTTTCCCTAATGTCTATCCAAACAGGATCTGCTGTGTCAGCTAAAACACTCACAGCTTTTCTCTTCCCAGGCTATCATATCTGTGCAATATCAAAGTCTCCCCCTCCTTTTTTGGTTTCTAGTTTCAGTAAACTTATCCTAGCATTTTAAATCCTCAATCATTTCCCTGACTCAACCATATCACTAGTATTTCAATAATATCATGCTTATCCCTGATACTCATATTCATACTTATCATCGATAAAGCTTTGATGTAATAAATCCTTGATATAATATCGTACTTATCCATGCTATGAGATATAATCAAAAATGAAAGCAGAAATTTAAGATACAGAGTAAAATATATTACTTGCCAATTTTCCACAGTAACTTTTCATCATTACTCCAAAATTACTTTTTAATGCAAAGAGTAGTTTCAATCACATTGAGGCCCACATGATTCAGATACTATCATAATCACAATTAGATTACATTACTGCAATCAGGAATGGAGATCATTAAGAGAAAGAATATAAATTGCTTTAGTTTTACAAGTACTGAGCTAGCAAAATTATAATTAATCTCCATTTATAATCTTTTCTTTCATAGAACTGCAAAGCATGCTACTTTTTTTAGGCCATCAATACAAATTAGAACTAAGTAATAAAGCCCTAACTACTACTACAGTGCTGCTCACAATTGAAGAAACTTTCACATTATGTATAGAAGGCTTTTGATACAAACAGTGCCCTTAGAGTAGATTGTTTCAGTGCAATAAGCCCAACTATTACAAGGTGCTGTATAAAAAACAGAATGCTGCAGAAACTATCTCTACTTTCAGAATAATCAGAGAGTGCATTCCATTTCCTAAATGAAGTGGTGCTACTACTCATGTGAGATGAAGAAATACTGAATTTGCAGCCACAGTGAATGCATCATGCTTTGCATTCCAAATTTTAAATATAGTCTTTTAAAAGTATAAGAAATTATAATATTAAAAGTAAATTCAAAATATTAAGACCCTCAAAATGCAATCAATTCTAATTATATTAATTGTTTTGTATATTTTAAATGGATTAAGGGTCGCCTGGGTGGCTGAGTCAGTTACGAGTCGGACTCTTGATTCTGGTTCAGGTCATGGTCCCAGGGTTGTGGGATCAAGCCCCATGTTGGGCTCCATGCTGAGCATGAGCATGGATCCTACTTAAGAGAATCTCTTTCTCTCTGCTCTTTTCCCCCCACTTGCTCTTTCTGTCTAAAATAAAATATTAAATAATAAAAAATAAAATGGATTAAGTTGTATGATACTTGGTATTCCAGGTCCTTCCATAGTCCTAAATATACCTTTTGGTTATTCATCCTCAAAACTCACCTCAAAATATAGTAGACTATATATTATAGGTATAATCTATAATAATATAGATTACCTAATATTTTGCAGGTTCACAAAAACTTTCCCACAATTCAGAAACCAAAACAGTTATAAAAATCAGATGATTTTTTTGAACTCTTTTGGTGACAAATTGAACCCACATGAGGCCAAGTTGACATGAACTTATTTGGCAACAAGATCTTTGTGAATATTCTTATAAGACATTGCTCTAGGTCCCAGTAAATAATTAAACAGTATATGGCATACATATATCGCATTACCCTTTCTAAATGGGAAAAATAGTTTTCTAAAAAGCTTCTTGAGAGTTTTAGGTGAGGACTTATGGCCTCGGTTGCTGCCTATGGGTGATGCACACAGCCGAGGCAAAACTGTCACTAACTGTTGTCTCCTTGCCTCTCTGTGTCTAAGTCTTCTCCATTGGGCACAGCCTTGCTCTCCGCTTCTCTGAGTCAGTGTTTCATCATCTTGCTGTGAGTGAGTAGCAGCTGGGCCATGATTCTGATTCACTCAGCCCTTGAGGCAGCTGACTGGAGTTTGGGTAGCTGGAGCCCTCATTGGTCACCACCAGCTTTGAATCTATACGTCTAGTTACCCAAGTTACCAGTAGTTTCAGTGGGCTGCAGAGATATTATGGATTTGTAAGAGTGTCATGATTTGGAAGATGTGGAGAAGCATTGTTCTGTGTATCCAGTTTCTTCACACCTTCTCATTTTCACGAACCAGGTACAGACTGTTGATAACAGTACCTGACATATTGGACAATAGATTGTTTGCTGAGTGTGGAATGTATAAAATGCTGTTATTATTATTAAAATGTTTGCATTTTTAAATAAATGCATAAGATATTAATTTCAGGAAACAAGTATAAGGTATCAGGCTATGGATGGTTTATTGGAAATGCTGAGTCATTGCAATGTAGGCTAATGTATTTCTTTTTTTTTTTTTTAATTTTTTTTTTAATGTTTTATTTATTTCTAGGAGAGAGAGACAGCGTGAGCAGGGGAGGGTCAGAGAGAGAGGGAGTCACAGACTGAAACAGGCTCCAGGCTCTGAGCTGGCAGTCAGCACAGAGCCCGACGCGGGGCTCGAACCCATGAACCGCGAGATCATGACCTAAGTGAAAGTCGGACGCTTAACCGACTAAGCCACCCAGGCGCCCCTAGGCTAATGTATTTCTAAGCCTGAACCTAAAGACAGCTCATTTAAGTGCAGGAAAGAAAAATAGGTCTAATATTCTGTATTTGTAATAAATCCTCTACTAATGGTGACAAAATATGGTGGCATAGATTTTAAAAGTCATAACTCACAAAACACCTTGACAGTTGATAAACCTCTTAAATTCCAGGAATATGTGATGATCCTTTGCATTAATAAGAATAGAAAATAATAATGATAACAGAAATACTTAGGTGTATTATTTTAACTATAAATATGGAATATAATATTTTATTTATAAATAATTGTTTTAGTTTAAATTGTTAAAAGAATGGTTCTTAGATGGCTCTGTACTGAATCTAATTTAATTAAACATGCACACTGCTGCCCATCTCATATTTTTACTGTATATGTAAAATAATAATAATTTAAAAAAATAAAATAACTATAATTCTACGCAATGACATTAGTTTTTAGTGCTAATAAACTCATGCTTTACAGCTATAATATTCTATAGCTGTATGGTAGCAAGTTTTAGCAAAAAAAAGGCTTTCCAGAAATGTTCCTTCTCTCTATGGACAGTATGCAAAGTTTGATTCTGAAAGAAAATCAAGATGGAAAAAGAAGTTATGATCTCACTTTCTCAATAATTATTGAAGTAATTATATGCATTTTCTCATATACCCTGTAAATAAGAAATAAAGAATCAAACCAATTAAATTATTTATAAAAAGTAAATCATCCCTCTTATCTGTAATTTTAAACAGTTATGAGTGTAATACATCAATAGTATATTTTCCTTTCCATCATTAATTAATTAACCTATCTGAATCAGATGCCTGTAGAACACTGATATTAAAAAAAACCCCAAACATTGTGCCTGATATTAAAGAGATGCAAAATAACCTTGAAAATTCATTGCAAAAATGCTATAAAAGAACAAGCAAATACTATTACAACTGATAGGAGGGAGTTTGCTTTGCAGTAGTCAATAGAAAATATTATGTGTGTGTGTGTGTGTGTACATATCTGTGGGTATGTGTATAATGGTCTGTGAAGTCTAAATTTCTTAAACAAATATTTAAGCTTCTCTAATATTTGATCTCGATCTGCACTTACATTCATATAGTGTAAGTTGTAACTAAATTAGTTTTCTTTCCAAGTGTGCTTGGAGAAAAGCATGAAGACTGTGTTAGGCAATGAATAGTATTTGTCTTGGGGAATACTGGGGAGAATTCTTTTGTTTTGTTAGCCATTGGAATGAATTGGATGGTGAATGACTGAAGGGGGGGTAGCAAAAGTTTAAGCATTGAGGCAAGAAAAATAAAGACCAAAAAAAGACCTGAAATGAGGAAAGAAAGGAAAGCATAAAGCATCAATGTTTTGAAGAAAAAATTCACACAACCCAGGGGATAAGGAAGACAGGCAAGTTGGAATATGAACCACAAAACTGCAAAACCTGTATTGAGTCTGAACATTTAGGAATATTGTTCCATCAAAGAATTAGGTAAGCGGTCAGAGGATCTTTCCTTGAAATATTGGCAAATAAAGGTGTTTTACACTTTATCTCCCTTATTTAATCATTCCCTTTTTCCTTGATAAAGCATATAATAAAAACAAAATATGTAATATGAAAAACACCCTAGAACCTAGATTTCCAGCTCTCTTGATCATAGAGTGAGGAAGGTAACAATGTAAAAATGATCTGCAGCTGAGTTACAGTTGTTAGAGATCGAAAAATTAAGAATTTTTTGTGTAATGTTGGTATTCCTTTTTACTGCTTCCTAATTTAGCCTCTCTTGCCTGGCACTCACTTCTTCCTCCAAATTCAAATATATGTAATAATCATAGAAAAGGAAGCATAGTGATAAGAGAGAGGAAAAAACAAAAAGGATCAAAAGCAACAAAAGCAAATAAATGGCACATCCCATGATAGGAAACACCCAAGGAAACTGAAGTTACAAGATATAATTCTTAATTCCACACATACCTTAAAGAAGTAGATAATATGCTTTCTCTGAATCTTTGTAAGTGCAAACATATATAAATTCAGACAGATATTACAAGCCAACCCATAGAGATAAAAATAGAAAAAATATATAAGATATTTTAGGAATTAAATACATTATAGAAAAATGTCAAATGAATCAACTATTTGGGGTTTGGAATCCTATTTTTTTTTTTTGAATCCTATTCTAATAGTATTTTTATTTCCATGTCCAATTGTTAGTTTACATAGAAGTTTTATTGATTTTTTGATATTGACCTTATATTATTGCCTTAGTATATTGAATTATTAGTTCTAACAGCTGCTTTGTAGATCCTTTAGAATTTTCTGTGGAAACAATTATGTGCTATGTGAAAAAAGTTAGTTTTGCTTATCCTTTTTGTTTATTCTTTTCCAGTCTGATGGGGTTTTTATTTCTTTATCTTGCCTTACTGCAAAGGCTAAGAACTACATTGAAATGTTTAACAGAAGTGCTAATCTGAGAGAAAAAGCATTCAGCATTTTTTCATTAAGTATGATGTGAACTCATTTTTGTAAAGCTTAATAAAAGGTTGAAATTCCTTTATATTCTTATTTTTCTGAGTGTTTATATTATAGATTATTATTAAATTTTATTAAATGCTTTGAATATATTGAGATGGTTATTTTTTTCTCTTTTATTCTGCGAGTGTGTTGAATTACATTGATTGTTGTAATAAACTAATTTGTCATGTGAGAATAGATTTAGATTTACCAAAAATCTATAATGATAGATAGTACAGAGATTTCTCATGTACTACATATTCAGCATTCAGCATCCTCTATTATTAATATCTTACACGGGTATATAGTATTTGTCACAGTAAGGAACCAATATGGATACATTGTTATCTACTAAGATCCGAATTTTATTCAGATGTTTTCTTATTAGCTAATGCCCTTTTTCTGTTCCATGATTCTATTCAGAATACCACATTACATATAATCCTCTATTCTCTTAAATCATCTTGACTGTGACAGTTTCTCAAACTTTTCTTATTTGATTAATTTTACAATTTGAGGAGTACTAGCAAGGTACTTTGGAGAATGTTCCTTAATTGTGATTTATTTATGTTTTCTCATGTGAGATGGAGTTATGGACTTTTGGATGAAAGACCACAGAGGTAAAGTACCATTTTATCACATGACATCAAAGGTATGTACTATGGACATGACTTATCACTGTTGATGTAAGGCTTGACCACCTGACTAAAGTATTGTTTGTCAGGTTTCTCTATTGTAAATTTACTATTTTTTTCTCCCTTTCCATATTTTACCTTTTGAAAGGAAATTGGAATACAGGGCCGGCTCTGAAGGAGCAGGAAGTTATGCTCCATCTCCTTTAGGGTGGAGTAACTGTATAAACCATACAGATTCTTTTGTACAGCAGCTTTATTTTTTCCACAATCATTTAATTAATACCAGGAAGTACTGTTTGATATTAATTTCATACTATTTTCCACCGATGATTTGTAATTTTTCACATACAGATCCTATACATATTGCTAATGATTTCATTTTTATTTCTACATTGTAAATTATATACTTTTTTTAAATTTCAACTTCAAACGTCTCATTGGTGGTATACATGAAAGCACTGGTTATTGAATATTGATCTTATGTCTTATGTTCTTGCTATATTCACTTATTGTTTTAGGAGACTATTATTATTATATCTAAGGAGATCAACTAGAGGACAGTTATGTCATCTGTGAATAAAGCCGATTTTCTTTCTTCCTTCTAATGAGTATATGTTTTCTTCTTTTTTTATTTTATTATACTATTTAGGACTTCTACAAGTGGTGAAAGAGTCATCCATACCTTCATTCTTATCTTAGGGAGAAGTTGTTCAGCCTCTCATAATTAAGTAAAAGTTAGCTAGATTTTCTATTACTGTTCCTTTTCCTGTTGAGAATATTCTTTGTTCCTAGTTCGTTGAGAGTTTTACTGTGAATAGGTGTTAGGTTTTGTTAAATATTTCCTCTGTATCAATGTATATGACAATAAGATTTTTCTTCTTTAACAGCTGGTGTGGTGGGTTAAAATGATTTTCGGTTATTGAAGTCTTCTCATTGTTTTTTTGCATTTTGTACATTTTAATGTATTTTTGCATTCCTGAAAATTTCATTTGGTAGTTGTATAAATATTTTATACATTTTTGTATTTAATTTGCTAATGTTTGGTGGAGGATTATTACATCAATGTGTATAAAAGAAATTGGTCTGTAGTTTTCTTGTAATGTCTTTATCTGGTGTTTAAATAAGGCTCATGCTGTCCTTATAAATGATTAAAGAAGTGTATCCTCTGTTTCTATTTTCTGGAAGATATTGGGAGTGAAGTGATTGATAGAAATATATATATATGAAAATATATAATATTTATGTATATTTATATAAATATAAAAATATGTAATATACAATGTAGAAATAAAAAATATATATGGAATATATAATATATGTATATAACTATAAAAATATATAATTTACAATGTAGAAGTTAAAAAATATATATAAATATGTATGAAATATATATATTTCTACTAATCACTTAAGGAAAAGGTATTGTATTTACAATTCGTATATACATATATTGCTGAATTCAATTTACTAATATTTTGTTCTATATTACAATTACTAATAATTGTGTCTATATTACTGAGGAATATTAGTCTATAATTTCCATTTCTTGTAATATATTTGTTTGGGTAATGCTGGCCTTATTAGGAAAATTCTAAATTCCTAAAATAATTTAAGCATTATTTTTCTTTTTTTGTTGCTGAGTTTGTATAAGATCATTATTATACCTTTTTCAAAATGTTTGATTATAAAAATGAAGCTATTTGCATCTGGAATTTTCTGGCTATTACTGGCTATTACATATTCAGTTTCTTCATATGCCGCAAGAATATTCGTGATTTTTATTGGTATTTGTGCCTGTTTTTATAATTTGAGTCTTGAAAATTTTACCCACTCTTCAGTTATTAAGTATGTTGACATAAACATGTTTTATAATGCTCCTTTAATGTTCTTTAAATATAGATAAGACCTGTAGTGATGTGCCCTTTTCTCTTTTCATATTGGAGATTTTAATCTACTCTCTCTACCTTGCTTTTTTCTTTATTTTATTAACTAGAAGTTTATAAATTTTATCAATGTGTTTTGAAAGCATTTTTAATCACCTTTTGGCTTTATTTCTTTTCTTATCCAATTTCTATCCCATTGATTCTTTATTTATTATTTTTTATTTACTTGGGGCTTAATTTGCTCTTTTTTTTACTATATTTTTAAGTGGAAGCTTAGATAATTGACTCTATAATTAATTTTTTCTCAATAAAATATTTGAAGTGGTAACTTTCTTATAAACACTGCTTTGGCTGCAGAGCACAAATTTTGTTCTACTCTTTTCTTAATTTTCATTCAGATCAACATATTTTCTCTCTTATCTGTGATTTCCTCATTGCTGCATGTACTATTTGGAAATTTATTTTTAATGTCCAAATATTTTTGTATTTTCCATATGTTTCTTTAATTTCTGTCTTCTTTGCTTTGTAGTTACAGAATATTTCCTGCATTTTAAAAAATATTTATAAGTTTATGAAGACATTTTTATGATCCAACAAATAGTGTATTTTAGGGAATATTTCAGGTGCACTAGAAAAGAATTGCTGTTCTGAAATTCTATAAATGCCCATTAGATCAAACTGCTTGAAAATATTGTTAATATCTGCTATATGTTTATCAATTTTCTCTTTACTTGCTTACTTCTGGATTAGCCTTATCCCAAGGATAGTTTGCCCCACTCATATATAGAATCCTTCATAGGTATCTATTCAATGGACTATTATTATTCAATAAGATCTCTACTCTGGCTGGTAAGAGCTTAAATGCTTCCTGGAAGTTTTGAGTTCAGAGAATTGTTTGGCTTAGAACTCCCCAATCAGTTGTTTTTCCTCAAAAGTTTTTCCTTCCACAGCCTTACAGAATTTCATCCTAAGGATGCACACACAGATTCATCTTCCACCAATGACTGGAGGGGACAACTATGCAGATTTTTGGTGCTTTTCTTTACATAGCTTTCTCTGCACCCGCATTGAACCCTGAAAATTATATACACACAGTCTCTTCAAGATCTGACTTCTGTCCTCTCATCTCAACCAGAATGATGGTCTCTATTAAGTTATTCCCAACCAGCACTGCAGTTTGAAATTGGCTCCATGCAGAAAGCCATTGCAATTAAAAGGCTTCTACTATTTGTTTTCCTTTCTCTCAAATATCATAGTCCTGTGCTACTTATAATTTAGTGTCTAAAACAGTTGTTGTTAATATTTTGTTTAGCTTTATAATTGTTTGTAGATAGAGAATGAGTCTTACTCTTATTACTCTTATCTGGAAGCGGTTCTATAAATGTTCCTGTTGAATGAAATATATCCAGCATCTATCTTCCATGCTAACCTGATGCCATTAGAAACTTCATGCATTTAGTTATCTTTTTCCACTTTGATGTCTCTACCTAATAATTTTTTTAAAAAATCCAACTGATTACTTGTTAAATTATGTTAGAAAACAATTCTAAACTAATTAAGGAAAGTTTAAACAAGGGTACTAATATGGATGTTCTCTTGAATATGTTTCATAATTTTGTGAAAACAAGAGACAAACATCTTATGATAAATATGGTGGTGTCAAGCACAGATTTTTAATTTTTATTTTGTTGAGGTTTTAACTAAGAAGTCTAAGGGGCACCTGAGTGGCTTAGTCAATTGACTTTGGCTCAGGTCATGAGGCCAGGGTCATGGGATTGAGCTCCACAGTGGACTCCACACTGAGCATGGAGACTACTTAAGATTCTCTTTCTCTCTTTCTGCCCTCCTCCCCCATTCATGCTCTCTTTCTTCCTCTCTCTCAAACAAATAATAAGAATAAATAAATAAAATAAATAAAAGAAGAAGCTTGAGACAACTTCTTATTCCATGGTTGGGAATTGATATTGTATAGAAATTAGGTCAAAATGGCAGAGATTTAGAACATGATATTTGAGTCATTAAAACAACTAAACAGTCATTCCATGCACATAGGAAGGAAAGGGAAAGGAGTGATATGTAGTGGTGTGTAATAAACTCAGTTATTCAGCCAAGAATTCTCAAGGTTTTTTTGTTTTTCTTTTTTCTTTTAGTATCAATTATAGTATTAATTTAGGGGAAAATAAGAATTAATATAGTTAACTAAAAGATACTGACATTTTATTTATTTCTTTAAAATTTTCTTTAATGTTTATTCTTGAGAGAGATAGAGATGAGTGAGGGAGGGGCAGAGAGAAAGAGAGAGACACAGAATCTGGAGCTGGCTCCAGGCTCTGAGCTATCAGCCCAGAGACTGACGTAGGGATCCTGATGTGGGGCTTGAACTCATGAACCACAAGATAATAACCTTAGCCAAAGTCGGATGCTTAACCAACTGAGCCACCCAGGCACTCCAAAAAAAGACACTAGCATTTTAAAGGGAAAATAAGATTTGAGAAATTATCCAATAACTGCATTCTTTTGAAGGTGTGAGTAACTTTAAGAAATCCTCATTTTCAAGGGCACATGAAAGATGAGTCCCTGGAAGCCAGAGAGGGTGGAACACATACACCAAACGTGTTTCCATGTAAGTAGATGAATAAGATTAAAAGTAATACCCAAGCATATGTCTAACTGGCCACAAAGAGTTCTGTGATATTGGTATTTCCCCACCATAAACCTTTTTCCTTCCCTTAAACATTCTCTAAGTATAAAGTGGAGTGTTCAGATTAAGGACATTTATTATTCTTTGCATAGTTTATTGATTTCATGATAGCCGACTCAGCTTTTCTAGCCATAGTGCTTTATTCTGTTAATTTTGATAAAACTTTGAGAATGTAAATAATAATGCAGTATACATATTTTGGCTTTTC
Source organism: Hyaena hyaena (assembly GCF_003009895.1). Taxonomy (NCBI): domain Eukaryota; kingdom Metazoa; phylum Chordata; class Mammalia; order Carnivora; family Hyaenidae; genus Hyaena; species Hyaena hyaena. The sequence continues at coordinate 918,485 of NW_024081203.1, read as the reverse complement.
ATGTTGATGGCTCAATAAAATGAAAAACAGGTTTAGAAATATCTAATGACATTTAAGTAGCTGAGAGTTTAGACACTGAGTATGGTATAGATTTTAATTTGCTCATTTCCCCCAATTGAGTCTAATACTATAATGACTCTTCAACTGTTTAAACTGTATTTTTCTCTTTGTATATATTCCATAGACTGTACTATAATTATTCATTTATTATTAAAGTACAAAGATTGCACTGGCTTGTCTATATAAACTCTGAAGTTCTCAAGTCAGCATTTCTGTCCTATGTTTCTTCCTTAGATAATTAACATTGTGACTGACAGGAAGTTGTTTTTAAATAAGAATTTCTTGGATTAATGAATGAACCTATGAATGAATTAATAAATGAAAATAATAAACATATTTCTATTGAGTGCTTTCAATATGCCAGACATTGAATCACATTCAATTCAATAAAAATATGTTGGGAATGTTTTCTGCCACGGATGCTGTGTTAAGTGTTGTGGGAGGTGACATTCTGGTAACCAGAGAGGTTAAATAATTTCAAGATCTATATTCAAATAAAGAAGCGTCGCTTCATCCAGCAAATCAAAATGTGTTCTTTCCAGATTAAAGACATATAGAAAAGTCATTCAAATAGAAAAAAATTAATGAAATCTTATCAAATTTCTAGAGCCCAAAATGTCTTGTCAACAATAGAACTCTTCAAGGAAAAAGTAAGTTGGTTTGAAAACAAAATATGATCTCAAAAACGTACATTAAAAAATAAACGAAAGGGGTGCCTAAGTGGCTCAGTCGGTTGAGCGTCTGACTTCAGCTCAGGTCATGATCTCACGGTTCATGGGTTGGAGCCTCATGTCAGCTCTGTGCTGACAGCTAGCTCAGAGTCTGGAGCCTGTTTCAGATTCTGTATCTCCCTCTCTCTCGGACCCTCCCCTGCTCACGCTGTCCCTCTCTCTCAGAAATAAATTTAAAAAATTAAAAAAAATAAACAAAAGACCAATGCAAAATTATAGCCAGTATAATAAAGACCTCATGTCATTGAAAACAGATCAGGTCATGCAAATTGAGTGAAATCTACTAATGGCATGAATAGGAAATAAAAGCAAAAATACAACCAGTAAATAAACTAGTGAAAATTTTTCAACCTAAAAAGAAAAGTTAAAACAAGTAATGTTATTTTTATTTTTTTTTAATTTTTTTAAATGTTTTATTTATTTCTGAGAGTGAGAGAGACAGCGTGAGCAGGGGAGGGTCAGAGAGAGAGGGAGTCACAGACTGAAACAGGCTCCAGGCTCTGAGCTGGCAGTCAGCACAGAGCCCGACGCGGGGCTCGAACCCACGAACCGTGAGATCATGACCTAAGCGAAAGTCGGACGCTTAACCGACTAAGCCACCCAGGCGCCCCAGTAATGTTATTTTTAACACTAGCAAAATTTTAGAGGAATAAAAGCTCTTAAATGTTCAATAGTGAAAGATGTGAAAGATGAGAAAAAATCTGCAAGGTTTGTAACACTGTTGGTATTATAACTTATGCTTTACAAATAAGTTTTGCTTTTTGAGCAAAAAAAGATATACAGCATGTGATTCTCTAATACCGTTTATGGGGGTTTTGCTGGAGAATGAATTGTACCTTATAATTTATTATAAATTTGTTATTTATAATTATTTATAAATTATAATAAATTAGAAAAGCTCATATGATAGAGAAGATTAGAATGATTAAAGAAATTGTGTTACATCCACATGAGGAACTATTTAATGACTCATATATCATAGTGTAGAGAACTTGAACTTCAGCATCAGATTCTCCTCATTTGAATCACAAGTGAAACATAACTATCAGTCTTACTTTATATATTTTTTGACATTTCTGTGCCTCAGTTTATTCATTTGTGAAATTTGAATACATACAGTTGTATATATATTTGTGCATGCGCTTGTGTGTGTATAGACACACATAGAATTGTACATATATTTGCCCATATGTTTGTGTAAATTGTAAGATTGCAAGGTGGAGTCTCTTTGAATTAACTCCCATAACATTTTGATCAATAAACACCTTTTGTGCTTTTACTCTATGCCAGATGCTCGGGATTCAAAGATGAGTAAAAGACTGTCCTTTCTCCTTAAGGGAAAGATTATTTGGCAACACACATTCAGTGCAGACACATATTTCTGTCTGTGGGTTTTGGTGGAGGAGAAGGAAGAGAGGGGGTCAGTTTTACCTGAGATATTGCTACATTTTATCAATGTTGAGGTTTTTTGTTGTTGCTCTTCACCTATATAAAACTTAATTTTCAAATATTGTTGGAAAGAGTATGTATTCTTAATTAGTTTAAGAGTTATGGTAGATTATCCACTGAAAGATTAATTACATGCTTTCCAGTGAAGTATTATAAGCCATAAGTTGAAAGTTGGACCAGATGCATTTCAGCCCTGAAAACTCATTAACCATCTGACCATGTTGCACATATGGTAACAAAGTGAAGAATGTATCCAGTCAAACACACGTAAACACTTCTTCATCATCATAGGACAACTGCCTCTTAATGTATGCCAGTAATCTTTTCACTGCTCCTACCTACAAATATCTAGAACAGAGAAGCTAGCAATACAGAGGTTTCAAATGGTGGATTTGCAAATCCACACTCTGTATGTCAAAGTCAAGACTGCTGGTTTCTACTTCACTTTTGTTACAAAATTTAACATTCATCTGTCATCCTCTCAAATTTAAAATGAGTTTTGGACAGGAAATGGAAGCTCCATGCCGGGAGGAGACAACTGACCTGCCGGAGAAATACCCTGCTCTGATTTCATTGGCTAAAATATTTTAATACCTAAATGATCTAGCAATTGGTTTATCTGAGAGGAACTGCCCCCTCCTCTACCCCTTGAGTAGGTACCAAACTTCAGGCATATCCCAAATCTCCTTCACAGTTCTGGCTCTCAACACAGTAGGACCACTGACAAAGTAAACGTTCTTTGCTGCTCTCCCCCAGTCGCAAGATGGCAACCAGTCTCACCAGCCTGAGCCATGTGATAAATGAGGTGGCTTCAAAGGGAGTTATTTGACAGTTCCATGCATAAAGCCAGAATATGTCTGTCTACCAGTGTAGCAGTGTCAGTGCTTTACCTCTGGTTCTTTTAATCAATTTTCTTTTTTGCCAAAATGTCTTAATTTGATAGGTATTTACACATGTATAACAAACACTAGCATTATGCCTGATCTATATTTTGATGACATTTACTAATCAAAAAAAAAAAAGACTACAAAAGAAAGCAATGCTTTCTTTGCATGTGGATAGTACTTTTGAATTCCTTAACAATAGCCAGCATACAATTTTATAGTGTTACAATATGTCTATGTTGGCAAAGGAAGATTCTGTCTTATAATATGAATCTTGAAATGTATCTTTTCTCCGTTAAATTTTTGGTTTTCATGAAAAGAAATGATGGTGAGGGAGCTGTCACTCTAATTTGAGTAGATAGTTTAGTATGTGTTCTCAGGTACAGATGGGCCTACAACAATGGTCATGAACGGTCTTTCAAGCAGATAACTTATTATTCTTCTCTCTATGAATATGAAAATATAAATGGCAGTTTAACTTGTTATTTCTCCTACTTTTGAAATGTAATGAATAGAACTGATGATAATTACCAAATTTCTAAATATGTACACTAAGTTGCTTGTATGATTTTAAACAACAACCTGGATTCTTATCTTTTTTATGAGTATTTTTAGAATAACTTTTATTTATTTGCTGATTGTGGATATTTTTTTAATGCAAGAACTTTGAAGAATGTGTAAGCACTCTTATTAGAATAAAATGTTTGAGAGAAAGGGACAATATAATCTGCTGTAAAATGCTCAGGGAAAGCATAAACTCTTATTCATTAAATATGGTATTACTTCTTTTTCCCTGTATTCAATATCATTGTTTACTGTCTTTACTAAGTTACTAATAAAAGGTTGAAGTTTACCAAAGTTTCATGGACAGAAGGAAAACAGTGATAGGGTTTGGGTAAGGTATGTAGCATTGTTTAATTTAATTATTTTAAGGACATTTTGAGCAGATATTATCTTCATATTATTTACAATATACTTAAAGGTTCATATCACAAATATTTGATCACATATATGAATGAAGTTCTTATTTGTATTAGTAGAACAATGTAAAGATTAAACAGAAAAAGAAGAACCGGTGTTAGAGCAATAAATAAAGGAAAGAAAGGAAATCATTCTGGCTCAAACAGTACTGACATTGTATAGAAGGAACAAGAGCTCACAATTTGATGTTTTTATTTTAAATTTTGGTATAAAAGTTCAAATACATCTATTGACTTCATGTTCATTTTTATCTCTTTAATATATACCAACCATCAATTAGAAAATATGTAAATAAAAATGGAAGAAAGAAACATCAAGGGTAGAAGGAAATTTAACATAAAAAGTTAAGCACATTGAATAATGTTCCTTTTATTTAGGCCGAGGGCTGCAAATCTGACTACAGGTATCCTTGTAGCCAATACAAGGGAAAACGGTAAGTTATTTCACCAAAACATTTTCTAAGGAAATCAAAATACTTTCTCCAGACAAAATTCTAAAGATTCATAAACTGTTGAAAATTGGGATGAGAAATAATAAATCCATTAATAAAATCTCAGAAAGTACCAAAGATTCAGTTTGCAATAATGGGTATTCTTAACAATTTAACACAATAATTTGTTCCAGAGGAAATAAAGCTGTCAAAACGTAACATAGGATTATAAAGTGTCTTCTAAATAATTTAACCCTGATTTTGACTACTATTATTATCTGGTTTTAGCCCTTTAAAACCTTGTAGATTTGGTAGTGTTAGTGTATTTTGTATAAAGACTGGTTTTTTACTTAAATAAGATATCTACAATGAATATTCATCTTGTACTCTGAGACGTTGGCAGATTATCTGGTGTTTTATTTCTTAATGTAAATTTTATTAAAAAATTTCTGCTCTACTATGGAAATTATATATGAAATACATATACCGTTGAAAAGTCATCATTTGCCCCTAGTGTACGGAAGTAATATTTTTCAGAATTTTGTTTGAGATTTTCAAGCTGGAAGCTGCAGATTGGGGTTCTTTTGATGTTAAGATGGAAAAGTAGGTGTAAACCAGAAAGGAAGTGGGGAGAACGGGCAAACACCATGGAGCATCTACTGTGTGTCTGGCAGTGAGCTGGGTTAGCTCATTCTGCTTTTCTCAATTAACTCTTAAAGATAAATCTAACAATTTGTTATTTTTATCCCAGTTCCTATACCAGGATATGAGCATCCAGCTGGACGAATTTTCTTATCAAATGTTACACAACGCTGACCAGGTGGCAAAACCCAGGTCTTTCGGCTCTAAAGCCTTTCTTAGTACCCCATTATACTACTAAGTAAGTGAACAATTTTTTTTTTTAATCTTTTCCATTTTCCAAACCTAGACAACTTATTTTGTTGACTGTAATGCTCCTGGAAGCTCATGCTGTATCCTATTCAGCTTCCCATTATGGGATCCCCTTCTGGCCATATACCCTATTCCTCAACACCTCTGCTTTCACATCTGCAACTTGAAAGAAAAATCCTCACCTGTATTTCAGTAGGATCACAGTCTAACTTGCAATTTCTTAAAAATTGGCATAAGAAATTGATCAATCCAGATGTATATCTACCTATGTAGATATAGATATCTACATTTGTGTGTGTGTGTGTGTGTGTATCTGACATATATTGAGTAGAAGGCTAACTCACACAAATTAATTCCTGTTCAACATTAATTTAGAAAAATCATATAGATGCCAATATCTCTCACTATGACTTGACTGTTTATCACATAATAATTATTTAGCATCAAAAATGTATGTACAGTATGAAGATGTGGGGAAATTGAAACCTTTATGTAGCATTGATTGGACTGTAAAATAGTGCAACAGATATAAAAAATGTCATGGCCATTCCTCAAAAATTTTAAAATAAAACTCCCATAAGATACAACAATACCACTTCTGGGCATATATCAGAATGTAAATAGGAAGGATAGAATCTCAAAGAATTGAAAGGAGGGTCTTTAAGAAATATAAGCACACCCATGTTCATCACAGAGTCACAGCCAAGAGGTGGAGGTAAGCCAAAGTCCACTGACAGGTGGACAGATAAAGAAAATGCAGCATATGCATACAATGGCATATTAGTCTTTAAAAAAAAAAGGAAATTCTGTTACATGCACAACATGTATGAACCTTGAAAGCGGTTCACTAAGTAAAAGAAGTCTTTCAGTCATAGAAATATCCTGTATGAGTTCCCTTATATGTGGTATCTATACAAGTCAAATGCAAAGAAAAAGAAAGTAGAATTTGGTAGTTTCAGTTTTACAAAAGGAAAAAAAGGTCTGGAGCTCTGTTGCACAATATTGTGATTATACTTAGTGCTATTACTGCACTGCCCACTGAAAAATGATTAAGATGGTAAATTTTACGCTGTTTTTTTTTTTTTACCACAATTAAAAAATCATATGCCGTATGAGTGAAGGAGAAACTTGTAATATCGAAATTAAGGCATACTAAATAACACCAAATAAACTGTTTTTATTAATGGCTTTCTCAGAAATGGTGAGTACATTTGTTTGAGCGTCTTTATGGAACACTGCCTTTTGCCAACATTCCATTAACTTCCTTTGAGTTGATTTCCAGTGATGGTGGTAAGTTACTCTATAGACTCGCCAGGGTTCACAGTTCAGCCTTGTTACCACCTGTTGATTGTAAACCTCCAGTTACACTTAGCAGTGTTTACCACTTTGATATTTGTTTCCATTTATCGTGGCAAAATGTGCACTTGGGTAATATATGATTGTAAGACTCATTAAAGAAAAAAAAGTAGGTAGTAGGCTGATTTGATATAAGTCTGGTATTATCTGAATAAAAAGGTGTTCTCTTCATTAACACAATTATCTGAATTTTATTTACTTATTTATTTTTAGTTTTTAAGTTTATTTATTATGAGAGAGAGACAGCATGAGCAGGGGGAGGATCAGAGAGAGAGGGAGACACAGAATCTGAAGCAGGCTCCAGGCTCTGAGCTGGCTGTCAGCACAGAGCCCGATGCGGGGCTCCAACCGAGGAACTGTGAGATCATGACCTGAGCCAAAGTTGGATGCCCAACCCACTGAACCACCCAGGTGTCCCTAGAATTTTAAAATCTATAAGAAATTTCATCATGGTTAATGTACTAAAAAGATATAATTCAGCTTTCTTCTTTATTACACACTAAACAATTACTAAAGCCTTCCTTTTTTTATTAGTTACTCCAAACAACAAACCCTTTATGAAAAATGATAGTTAACAGAGGTGCTAATATATTTTAAATTATGTCATATTCTCAAAGTTTATTCTTTATTAAAAAGTTTAAAATTGATTTAATTTTATTGAATTGAAATATACTAATTGCTTCATATTACTTTAGATATATATTTATTTAACTAGGTCTTTTATCCATGTTTCTGAACACCCTCATGCCTTTAAAAGTCTGTTTAATTTTTTTGAACAAACTACACTTTTATTTTTCTGTTTAACTGTTTTTCTATTTTTATTCTTTTTAAAAAATTATTCTTTAGTGAACTTTTATTTTTAAGTAGTTTATTGTTATGGATGATTCATAATGTACTTCTTGAAATATCTTACATTAATCATAGGCAATGTTTCTTCATTTTTAACCTTCTTACCTAATCAGTTTGACCTCTTTTCAAGAATGAAACTCAGTTTGGGATCTTCCTATATATATTGTTAACTGCTTTAGAAAATTTATGGCTATCTAAAATCACCAAGCTTATTCATTTCCCTTTGCTTTCAAAATGGCATCGTTGGGATAATTGCCCTTAGTTAAGCAGTTATTATTCTGAATATTATTAATATTATAAAATAGGAAAATAGTATTAACTTTGATTCTCCATGTATGTTCTTTATAACTTAAGAAGTTCATTTTATATACCTTTGACACTTACAATGTAGTATTATTTTTAATCAGATCACTCAAATTCCTTGATGAATTGTATTTTTTTCCTAATATGGGAGTAACTACTTACTCACATAAAGGCGAAAAGGTATCCCTTCTCAGAATACATCTTCTGCTCCAAGACAGTTGCATGATTTAAACATTTTCCAATATTATCATTACGTAGCCTTTTTACCAGCTGAATTAAGTTCTGTAGGTTTATACTTCCATCAATACGACTCTAGATTTATCACGTTACTAATTACTCTATTTAAAAAATAAACTCATAATCATTTGATTTGAATTTTTGTATCTCTTTACTATCACTTTGACTAAATAAAGAAATCTAAAATATAATTTTCCACAAGAACAACAAAGACTAAGAAAATTTTGCAGCATGTGCTTCAAGAACTTCTTTGCTTGGTATATATGCTTGCCTTATTAACTCTGTGATATTGATAATACAACTTTTCAAAATCCTACAACCTCACTGGGACACCTGGGTGGCCTAGTCAGTTGAGCATCTGACTCATGATTTTGGCTCAGGGCATGCATGATCTCACAGTTTATGGGTTTGAGCCCCATGTTGGCTCCATGCTGACAGTGCTGCAGAGCCTTCTTGGAATTCTCCCTCCCTCTTTCTCTGTTCTTCCCTGCACAGGCTCTGTCTCTTTCTCTCTCTCTCTCTCTCTCTCTCTATCTCTATCTCTCTCTCTCTCTCACATAAATAAATAAATATCCTACAATCTCAAAATAGCAAAACACAAAGAAAGCACCAAAAAGCCCAAATATGCACAGTGGTCATTAAAGGTATTTCCCCAGTGATCCCTGAATAATGGTGCAACAGTGTTCACACAGCTGAGCTCTCATTTCTTTCTCTGTTTTCTGTTTCTCAATGACAATTTGCATCATTCCTGCATAGCTTTTTTCTTCTTTATTTTTAGAAAGTTTTCATCACCTGTCTTCTAATCTGCTTCAATTATCCTGTATTTGTTATTTAATTTGAAGGCCCCTGTTTCTTCATAATGAAAAAATAGTATAGAAATTCAGAATTGTTTCCAAGATCCTCAGGTAAAAGTTCCTGTCTGTTCAGAAGTCCTTACTGATTTAACGCTATTTGAAGAAAATCATTAGGTTCAATTTCTTTAAATGCAAACTGGCTCCTATAAAATGTTATGAGTTTAGGAATTGGCTTCATGGGGATGCCTAGGTGGCTCAGTTGGTTAAGTGTCCGAATTTGGCTCAGGTCATGAACCCACAATTCATGAGTTCAAGCCCTGCATCGGACTCTGTCCTGACAATTCAGAGCCTGGAGCAGGAATCAGATTCTGTGTCTCTCTTCTCTGCCCCTTCACCACTCACATGTGAGCTCTCTCTCTCTCAAAAACAAATAAGTATTTTTTAAAAAAGAATTGGCTACACAGTTACATATTAGTCAAACTCATCTACTAAAATATATATATATGTGTGTAATTTGCCTTTTGGTTTCTATTTCCATGTCTTTTCCCACATGAAGCCCTCATATGTGTAAACATATTATTTTAGAGTATTCCTTTATTTATCCTTATGACAGAATTAAAAAAAAAACAACAACAACAAAGAAAAACCAAAACCAAAAACAAACCCACCTCTGTATTCAGGAGTGCCTGAGTGACTTAGTCAGTTAAGCATCCAACTCTAGATTTCAACTTAGGTCCTGATCTCACCATTCAGTTCCTGGGATTGATTCCCCTGGGGCTCTGCACTGACAGTGTGGAGCCTGCCTGGGATTCTCTCTGTCCCTCCACTCTGCTTGTGCTCCCTCTTTCTCTCACTCAAATTAAATAGGTAAACATTTAAAAAAAATACTCTGTATTTAAATGCATGTAAGATGGAGTGAGGGCAAGAGTTCTTGATTGTGGTTGTCAGTTGCTAAATAAATATTAGTGGATATTAATAAATATTAATCTTACTAATTAATTAATATTAATAAATATTACTGGTTCCTACAAAAATAATTAACTGACCCAATCAATTCCTATAATGTATAAAGCCAAATTAACTAGACAATTCTGCTAAAATGGACAAATATGTAACTGCTGTGCAGTCTGTATAAATCAGTGATGGGCAATGGGCTGACTACTGGCCACCTGCCTCTAAACTAGATGCAGAATCTGTCTGTGGTCTGATTTTAAATAGGACATTTGAGTTCATAAAAGAAGAGGAGGAGGAATTCAGTGTGAAAACCCAAGGTATACAAACAAGGAAAAGACTTTCCATAACAACCAGCTTTGAAAAGGAGAGAAGTCCTTTAAGAATGTGTTGACTCCGTGCAAATGAATTGAGGTAGGGTAAGAAGTCAGGGTGGGAAGCTGGGAAATGTCCAGGAGAATTCCTCTATGGGAATTCACTTCTACAAAACAAAGACCCCTAGGCTCAGTAATGTCTACACACAACAGCATCTTTCTGGTTTAGAAAATTGGGGTGACACCACTGCCCTGGCCTATATCATTTCTCCATGCTTCTCCAAACAGCAATAGTCCCACAACCATATCAAAAGCGAGGTCCATGATGGAGAAGGTTTACTTTGATCATTTCAGTACTCCGTATGTCAAACACAATTTCTGTCACATGATGAGCACTCAGAACATGGGTTGTATTGATAATGTGATTCTAGTAGAACAAAAATAGCATTAAAAGAACAACAAAGTTGTAGGACTAACATTACCTACTTTCAAGTTTTCTTTTAAAGTCAGTATAGATTCGCTATAGTAGAAATATAGGTGAATGAAACAGAATAACCGCATATGCACAAATTTATTCACGAAGTTATGAGCAGTTGATTTTTGACAAATGTGTAACACGATGCAGGGGGGAAGCCATGGTGTTTTCAACAAACTGTGCTTGGAAAAGTGAGTTTTCACATTCTCTTATCAAAAATTCTAATCCATGACTTGCACTGTAAACAAAATTAACTCAAAGCTATAAAACTTCTAAAAACATAAAGGTAGTAGAAAATTTCATATCCTTGAGCTCCCAAAGATTCTTTAAATTCAACACCAAAAGCATAATTGATAAGAAAACAAACTGATGCAATGGATTTACTAAAACTTAAAACTCCACAGGTTAACATTTTGGTGCTTAAAAGTAGTGTTAATTTTCTCAGCAATATTCTCTCATTAAACAAAAAGGGCAATCTCATATGTTAAAGAGAAAAAAAAGATGACATTTTTCAGTACATTTCTTCTTATTAGATATTCTAGAATTACTGTATATGGTGTTTTCAGATATAGTTTTCTAACTACTTGGTGCTAGAATATAGAAATGTATTTTATTATTGGCATTGTAGACAGCACTGTTGAAAAATTCACTTATTCTATTAGTTAGACAATAGATACTTTGTATTTTCTATATTCATGGTGAATCAACATAAATAATTATTTATTTATTTATTTTTCTTTCCATTTCTGTTGAATTTTGCTCACTTTTTCTGATTTATTGTACTGGATAGGACAGCCAATATAATTTTGAATTTAAGTAGTGATAGTGGCCATCCATACCCATAAGATTAGTAGTGATATCTATTTTCCATAACTACATTGGTAATTTGAGACTTTTTTCTTCTCTAATAGCTTATCAGGTGTTTACTCATTAATATTTTCAAAGAACGAACTTTAACTTTACCAATAGCTTCATTTTGTTTAGCTTCTATTTTATTTACTTTGGCTTTTCATTATTTCCATATATATTATATACATATATATTTCAATATATAATATATATTAACTTCTTAATTTGAAAAGTTAAGGCATTGATATTGCTCTTTTAAACTTTTTCTAATAAAGCAATTCAAGGCTATCATTTTCCCTATAAGTATAGTTTTAGGTTCAACCCAAAAGTTTTAACATATCTTACTTTCAATAACATTCATGTTGAAACATTTCTTATTTATTGCGATTGTGACTTTAAGTCATTTGTTAATTATGACTTTCAATTTTCCCTTATCACTTCTGATTTTCTGTAATTTGTTTGTATGTTTCTTTTGTCCTTTACCAAGAGAAGTTGCTAATATTTCACAGTATGAAATACTGAAACTACTGAAGACTGAAACTTTATACCCCTTGAAGAACTCCCCATGTCACTCTTTCCTCCACCTTGGCAGCCACTATTCAACTCTGCTTCTATGAATTTGACTCTTTTAGAGCCACTTGTGTAAGTGGAGTCACGCAGTATTTTTCTTTCTGCATGAACTTAGCATAAAGTCCTCCAGTTTCATCCATGTTGTCTCAGGTGGCAAGATTTCCTCCTCTTCCTCCTTCTCCCCATTTCTCCAACCCCTCCTCCTGCTTCTTTTTTTTTTCTTCTCCTTCACATCCTACTTCTTCCACAAAATATGCAGTTGGAAAAGGGAGTATATTAATAGTCTTTTTAGATCATTGTTGATATTACTCTTTGCCACTACAACAAATCTCAACAAATGGTTTCTTGAAGGCTAGCTGCAAGGTGGAATGTTATAGATCAGTATATTTTATGTATTCTGTCACATGAAAATCCATTGGTCTATCTGCATTTTGAAAAAATAGTCTTACCATTTCATGGTTTGTCCTTTGTAAATAATCATTTACTGAGTTATGTATATTTTTCAAATCTTGATATGCTTCCTTATACAATATACTAAAATTAATATTTATAATTAATATTTATAATTTCCATTACCAGTCTCATCCTAAAGTATTGGTGGCCTGGCTATAAAGTTTATGTTAATAGATATAACTTTTCTAATATATATAACTATATGTATTTCTAATATATATAACTTTTCTAATTTCCAATTCTAATTTTCCCTTGAAAAGTTCAAATTTTGTGATTGGCTGCAAACACTGTTGCTTTTCTCGAGGTTGTATGTCATTTGGTAAGCAAATGTCATTCGTAAGCAAACGTCTGCCAAACACCAAGTTTGAATTTCTGTATTTCCTAGTCAGTCATTCTTTCAAGTAAAAATAATGTTTCAAGAAAAAAGTGGCTAGTTTAGTTCACAAGCCAAATAATTGCACATACGCTTGATAGTCTCCTCAAGATAAGCAGTATACTTTGCTGTGCAAGAGTTAGCTTTCCGTGGCCTTGCCATTTCCTCACACAGGATATTAACAATGTCTACCTCAAGGGCATTCCTACAAGAAACTGGTATTGTTTGTTTGTTTGTTTTCCTTTGATCACATGAGAAGAATACAATGGTTACTGATATCATTTGGTGTCTCTAATGTGATTCAGACCAAAATGCCAGGCACTACATTTGCAAACAGTAAAATTCAATACAATGAAAATAATAAACAAACAAACAAACAAATAAAGTTTTATAGTTAGAAAAGTGGGTTTGACTTTTTGGACCTCCCAGGAGCCTCTCACAGATGACCCAGGAGTTCACAGAACACATTTGAAAACAGCTCTCCAGACTAAATTCAACTATCACTTAAAACACTAAACACATCCCACACAACGCGAGAACGTTAGAATACTCTAATGTCTTTTATGCTATGACTGGCGTATATCTGAATATATATATTTCTGTGCAAAACCTATAAGAGGTTGTTATCGTTTTGTACCAAAAATATTTATGTGGGTATATCCACCTTTTTAGCATTTCCATTGTACTTTATCTTTTGTTACATATTTGAATTTCTGTCAGGACCTTTTTTTTTTGGTCTTAAGTACTCCCTTTAAAAGATCTTAGTGAGCTCCAAAAAATTAATTCCCTTCTCTCATATGTTTGACCACGTATTTATTTTGCCTTTATTTTTATTAGAGTATTTTAACTGGAGATAAAATTTTAGAGTGCCATTTATTATTATTATTAATAATTATTATTTTATTATTATCATAATTTTAAAATGTTCTTCTATATTCTTCTGGTTTCTATCATTTCCCAATCCCATCTGGATATTGACCCTTACTGTCCAATTACTTCTAAGTGCTGTTTTATTTGTTTTTTTCTTGTTTTTTAGTTCTGTATTTTATCCAGCTTTGTTAGTTGTTCTTGGCAGAACCTTTTTCTCATACAAGCTACTCCATTGCGGCTGGGAACAGAGTTCCTTTCTAATTCATTTTTTAATTATAAAGTAAAATAAATAATGGAAGAAGTGTTATATCTAATTCTAATTGCATTTAATTATTTTAAGTATTCAGATACCACAATATTTCTTTGACCTTGTCTATTGGAAGACTCGAGTGGAAAATATCAGCTACACTGAATCTGTTCACACATTACTTCCTGTGGTTCTAAGGCAGAAAACTGAAATTTGTCTTTGTGTCAGACTCTTGTACTTTGGAATAAAATCATTTTGATAAACTCTTAGTCATGAATATGTAAGCCAAGTACCTTTGTATTGTGTTGGCAGAAGGCCCAAATATATGTAGAGCAAGAACAATGCCAAATCTTTGTAAGAAGCTGGTAAGGATTTCCACTATAGTGTGAGAGGTTATACTAGTGAAATAGGCAGCTCAGCAGAGGGATGATCTATATAGTAAGAGGGGATCTTCAGCCTCCTATGGTAGAAGCCCGAAAGAAAGACAGCGAAGAAAGTAAGAGCTAAATGTAGTGTTACGCACGGAGGAAAGGGACTAGCAAGACGGGGAGAAAGAGAAATAGCCTACAAGAACCTCCCCAGTGAATGTGAAAAACCAATGGCCTGAACAAGAGAAGTCTGCTAGACAATTTTCAATACATATTCCATTTCTTCATTTTAATTCTTTAAGGATATTTTCCAGAGGAACTGTAGTATTGACCTTCCAAAGTATCGTTCAATGCAGGCAATTTAAGTGGCACAGAAAAGCAGAGATGAGGCCACCAGATGTTGCCTTAGAGGGGCAGTTCATAACCAGAGTTAAAAACATTACACACACACACAGCAGGAGATGACTGTCTTCTCCAGAGATTCCAGGAATGACATAGGAAGTTATTGGACTTGAGTTATTTTATTTTTCTACAAAAAGAAAAGATAACCTCAAAAGGATAGAAAATGTGGATGCACTTAGGTTGTAATGTCTATTGAAATAAGAACCAAGGTAGAGAATTATGTACAAAAAATTCATAAGACATTTTATACTTGAAGAAATCATAGAAAATCCATGTTTTTAAAGACTACTAAATATGCAATACTGAACAGTGAATATGCCTAAATTAAACTCGAGATTCATTTTTTTCTATTTTTGACATCACTACCAATCATAGAAAAACGAAGTATCTTTGATAGCATGCTATACCTTTGCAAAAAGTAGTTCATATTAATAAATCATCCAGCCTTTAACCCCAAGAGCTTCCTCGAATGAACAGGCCTTTGGTTACAACTTCTAATATACAAGTTAAGTAGATTTTTAGTTATGCCCTTTTCTGTGGAACCACAAAATGACAAATCTCTAAAATTCGAAAACTTCAAAGCATTGTTAGAAATTGATTTATAGTGTAAAACTCTACCATACTATTAGAAGGAAAGGTAAGTTTTCTTCTCTTTCATTTGTTCTTAAAAAAATATCTGCAAATGTTAAAGCAATTTTGTGGTTTGGAGAAATAGAGTGAAGCAAAATAATATATAATGAAAATAATATATATTTTTTCATTTGCCCAAAAATCTCTACCACTTTCATACTACCACATGCATACTATAGTAAGACACTGGGGGAAATACTGTTTTTTGTTTTTTTTTTAAGGCACTCAACCAGCCAGTTGTTTCAATCCAGCATATATCTCTTTTTTTTTTTTTTTTTTTTTTTTTTTNAGAGAGAGGGAGTCACAGACTGAAACAGGCTCCAGGCTCCGAGCTGGCAGTCAGCTCAGAGCCCGACGCGGGGCTCGAACCCACGAACCGCGAGATCGTGACCTAAGCGAAAGTCGGACGCTTAACCGACTAAGCCACCCAGGCGCCCCTGCATATATCTCTTTTTAATGAGTTGGCTATACTTTTCCATAAATGAACTAGAGAAACAGTTTATTGCTTGGTGTAAAAATATCATTATTTTATTCATTTAAATATTCTAATTTTAAAATAGGAAATTCTACATATCTTTCTCAATGAACATATACTTGACATTTCAGATATGCATTCATCTAAATTTACATACTTATGTACCTATATTCCATATTAATACAAATAGATATGTATAGAACAAATATCACTTCCATAGGTCCCAAATATCTATAGTTTTATTTTTCAGTTCAGAGCACACGTTCAATTCAACACACTTATTAATCAACCATTAGGAATGTGTTACTATGTTGAAGCAGCCATGGCCTTTGTTCCATGTCACTTGTGTAGGCTTAGGCTGACCCAGAACTACAAGGCATGACGGATCAAAGTAATTAAAGTTCCAATCATTTACCTTTCTATGTTCCATGTCAACTCAGCCAGCCTTCCCCCTGAATTTCTATTATTTAATATTGCCATATATGTGTGTTGGTGGTGCATGTGCTTTCACATCTGCATGTCTATGTGCTTGTAAATAATAAAGAAGTGTCATTATTTTTGCTGTGTATAGAATTTTTCAGCATTTTTATTTTGAAGCTTGCTTGTGTATTATTAAATTCCTTCATTATTATGATTTTTAAAAATAGAAACCTTAGCTTTTTATGAATTTACACTTCACCCAAAGTTGGGACTGGCTTTGTCTTCTTACGGAAGATGGGAATTGTCAGCAGGTAGATGTTAAGTCCATAAATGGAATGTGGGAGAAAGTTTGCACGGTCCTCTGAGCAATCCTTCTGCATTAAGCTGGATAAATATGAGTCCATCTATGAAAATCAGTTACATAATCAACTCCTTAACAGATTTCGCAGATGAAGACTTCGTTTACGATCGAAGCTTTTATTTCTAACAGCGAGCTTTTCTTTTCTTTTCTTTTCTTTTTTTTTAATTTTTTCATGTTTATTTGTTTTAGAGAGAGAGAGGGAAAAAAAAGAGAGAGAGAGCGCGAGCAGGGGAGGGTCAGAGAGAGGAATACACAGATTCCGAAGCAGGTTCGAGGCTCTGAGCTGTCAGCACAGAGCCTGATATGGGCCTCAAACCTGCGAACTGTGAGATCATGACCTAAGTTGAAGTCAGATGCCTACCCAACTGAGCCACCCAGGTGCCCCTAACAGTCAGCTTTTCTAATTCAAGAAGGTAAATAAAAAATAATTGGTTTAGATTAAAATTGAGTTTTCCAACAGAAGATCACTCTAATGTCTTGGTGTTCAATTGTGAATATTAACCAAGTTGATGAACTCCAGGCAATCTTTCACATTACTATTTAATAGTTTCTGTTCTCTAGATGATAGCAACTAAGACTTTAGACAGATTTACATTTTAATGGCATAACCAACACCACATTAACATTTACCATGGGAATCTATTCAATAACACCAATTTATGAATTCCATCTCTGACTCCTTGGTTTTACACCTTGGCTTTATACAGTTTAATCTTGTCCTCATACTTTTAGTTAACCATACTAAATATGGCAATAAAACTTTTTAAGTATCTTTACTTATTCATTTTGATCTTATTTGGAGAAGATCTCCATAATTTAAAATTTTTTTTTATTCATTATTTTTTTGTTTGCTTGTTTTGTGGCAGCTTAGACAGAAAGGAAGCATATTTCTAAAATATCTACTAAAAATAAAACCCCAAGCACTTTTCAATAGAAAAAAAATTAGCTTAGCTATTTAGATAACTATTATTTGGAAAGAATAGTAGATAAGTAGAGTTATTACTTTTATAAAGTATATCCATTAAGGCATTATACCCCCAAAGGATTCATATGGATAATAATGTAGCCATTGTTAGCATTTGATTAGTGTCATGCATTAATTGTTGTTTTGTTGATTGATGGCTTTAGGATAATATATTTGTTCCAAGTTTCCTACATGAAACATTCTTTTGATCCTGAACGTTATCCTGTAGGATCTCCTGGCCTCTGGCATTCAGTTGCTAAAAGCAGCATGTTCATTTAGCTGTGAATGCCATAGAACTTTAAAGCAACATTTTGTCAACAGGACTCCAAGTCACATGTGACAAATTAATAAGGCAAGATTCTCTTCATAGAGGTACTTTGTCTTTTTAGTCATTGAAAGATTACCAAATGCATTCTTTTTGTTATTTATTATTATACAATTCTCTACAAATTATGTGGCTCTTTGGTTAGGCTGACTTTCTGGTCCATGAAAGGCAGTTGTAAATACTATATTTGCCAGGGGCGCCTGGGTGGCTGAGTTGGTTAAGCATACGACTTCGGCTCAGGTCACGATCTCACAGTTCATGGGTTCCAACCCCATGTCGGGTTCTGTCCTGGCAGCTAGCTCAGAGCCTGGAGCCTGCTTCAGATTCTGTGTCTCCCTCTCTCTCTGACCCTCCCTTGCTCACGTTGTCTCTCTCTCTCTCTCAGAAATAAATAAAACATTAAAAATTTTAAAAAAATAAAAATTAAAACAATTAAAAAAACATATTTTCCAGACTTTTCATAAACTAGTTGAGTGTAGAGACAAAAATGGATGATTGATACCTGTTATATTGTGTGTGTGTGAGTGTATGTGTCTGTATATAGCTGTCTGTCTGTCTACACACATTATCTATCTTTCTATTCAAATTTAAAAACAAAATTAAAATGATCATCTGATCTCATAGGTTTTCAGAAAATCAAGGATATTTAATGATAAATGTGAAATAAATCTAATTATAGAATAAGAAAAACAGACTTTCCAAAATACTGACAATTGGAAAACTTACTCAACAATATATTTTAGAGTTCCTGTGTTTAAAAGTAAAGAGTCCAATGATACAATATTAGTCTAGGTATGAATTTGATAGTATATGAGTCTGTATTTGACAAAATCATAATATCACTTAAAAGTCTTACATTTTACAGCTACTTCTTTCACCATTTTATATTTTTAAAAGGCTATCATAAAAAGACACATTTAAATATTTGCTAAATGTGAAAAGCATTGCAATTTAAATTATTCTGGGCCATAAAAAAAATCTAAGAAAAAGCCACATATGTGACTCATGAGAGTCTCTCTTTTGCCGCTCCTCCAGACCTTGTGTTTTTTTTCAGTTCTTTATTACATTGACTAGAGCAGCCAACACTGTATCGAATAGTTCTGTGATAATGAGGATCTCATTTTGCACATCTAGATAAAATTCCTCTGGGATTTTACTAGTGAATATAATGAAGCTCTTGGTTTAAAGTAAGTTGTCTTTATCGCCTAAAGAAGATTTCCATTCTTATTTATACATTTTATTAAGAATGGTTGTTGAATTTTATCAAAGGTCAGTTCTACATATATTCAAATGTTTTATGATTTTAATCAACCTGTTATAAATTTATTAATAAATTTTTTATGGTAAATCATCTTCATATCCTTAGGTTTAACTTGGATTGAGTGTAATGAGATTTTCCTAGCATGGGAAGCCTTTTTCACCATCTTAAGTTTTAAGCATTTATTAATATTAAAGATTGATCTAGAGTTTTCTCTTGGATTTTTTAATTTAAGGATTAAGATTATACTAATTCCATATAATCCATAGGAGAGTTCCCCATCTTTTTTATTCACTCTTGAAGATGAAAACACACTCCTCTTTCTTTCTCCATTATCTCAATTTTAATCCCTATAAAATAGAGAATGAAAGATAGAAATGTGTGATAATGCAAAGTTAAATCTGACTATAATGAAGAAATTGAGGCTAATTTAATAAATTAAAACTTTCTCTTGTTGCATTTACATCAGCAACTAATACCCAGTACTGGTTATCTTGATTGCTTTTCAGTGTTGGTTGCTATGAAATAATGAGTCACGTCAATACATAACATGAGAAACTAATCTGAGAAATAGTCTCAGAAGACTTTCTTTTTGATATTCACTGAATCCTGGGAGTGCACCAATTCTTCCAAATATCCATGTATATTTATTAAGACAAAAATGACCTTTATTTTTAAAATTCTGCACAGGTATTTTCATTTTCTATTTTAAAGATATAACATCCTATATAGACTTAATATTCATTATTTCTGCTAACTTGAACCAATACATTACATCTGCTAAATCTTAATACTATTTTGGGGGGTTAAGCCTGCTTAAACACAACCAAAGATACTGTTTCTTAACCTTTGTTTTTTCTCACAGACAACATTGAGTATCTGATGCAAGATCTTTACCTTTCCATAGGAAAAATAAACACAAACCTAAAATTGTACATTAAATGCCAATGTTTTTATCAATCCATTATAACTCATTGAGGAGCTCCAAGTTAAGTACATGTGACCTAGGAACCATTAGCTACTTAAATGTTTTTCAGATACTTTGGCTTTCAATGAGATTGAGTGCAAGTAGAAATTAAAACTTCATCCCAAGTATATTTTTTGTGCCATAGATAATTAATAGTGTAGATTTTATATTAGGTTTGTGAAAAACTTGTCAAAGAAAGTGGCATATTTTCCACTATTAATACCTTTTTGATCTTAGAAGTACAATAAAACTTCTCCTGGAATTGTAAAGATGAAAATAACGATTTCTTTTTTCTATGATGTGATTTTATACCTCACCCAATCTCCAAAATATGCATGTCTTTATTTATGAATATATGCCTGAATGTATGTATTTCTTTATCATACTCCATGTAACTTAACTAATTTGAAGTCACATTATACCAGGATATGTGAGGGAGTATCATCTATATTTAGTTTGGCCTTTTTTTATCTAGAAAAATATTGGGGTTCTACTAATCTGATAGATTTTATCTTGATTAATTTCTAAATTTAGATATCAACATTTATGTTATGTATATAACTTCTGCCCATATCTTCCACAAAATGACAAATCACATTAAACTCCCAAATGCAGTTACCTCTCTATACATATGTCTCATTTTCAACGCTCTGTTTTAACCTTCTGGGCGAATAAAGCATGTATTTTTTATTTGTTTTCTGTGTGTTGAGAAATATAATCCCTCTGAATTACCACTCTACACTTGTTCTCTTAACCATATACATTCACACACACTCACTTATAGCTTCTGTAAATTCTGACATTTATATGATTCTATTTGCAATTTTGGCAGGTGAATGTCAACAAAGATACTGCAGTTTGGAGAAGACTTCAAGTATGCACACCTACTTCAAATGACACATCTGAGGTTGGAAGGCTTCAAGCTGAACCAAACAATGGGACTGGGAAACTGGGGATTTGAAACTATCTGACAGATCACTTGGAAAGGCAGACCCCAGATGACTTGTAGGTTATGAAACAATATGTTTATTTAATCTTGATATAATTTTAGATGCAAGTAATTAGTTTTTGGATGTGGATGTTTTTGGGTTCTGTGTTACCATGGGGTGTTTCCAATGGCATAAACCTTTTGCAGATGCATAATTTCAATAAGTAAAACCATTTCAAGCAACAGGTTTAAAGTTAGAAATATAAATATTAAAAGGTACTCATCAAAAAGTAACTGGGTGAGTTATTGTTTTTCAGTATGCTTACAAAAATCATTTGTAAATTCAAAGAAAGGTGATTTTTTCCATTATTAGTTGATATGTAAACTCAACCTTTCACTATATTTTGAATGCATTTGCAAATATATAAATATTTTAAATATATAATATGATGTTTAAGTTTCTCACACTTTAATGTTTCTTCTTTCTGTGTATTTTTAGGAGCCAAAATCTTTGGATGTGTAAGGACAATTAGTCATTTGCCTCTTTAAAATTATGACCAATGGACTAACTGCAGAAAGGTCTCACTTTGGAAAATGGCCTTATATAAATGAACCTGTGAAAATCTGACATTGTTGTGTGCATGCACACATAATAATATTAATTGCCAGATTTTTCTAGTAGAAAAAATACAATATTATATATAAATACAGTATATATTTAAAACAGATTCCAGGGGCGCCTGGGTGGCTTAGTCGGTTAAGCGTCCGACTTTCGCTTAGGTCATGATCTTGCAGTTCGTGGGTTCGAGCCCCGCGTCGGGCTCTGTGCTGACTGCCAACTCAGAGCCTGGAGCCTGTTTCAGTCTGTGACTCCCTCTCTCTCTGACGCTGCCCTGCTCACGCTGTCTCTCTCTCCCTCTCCTAGAAATAAACAAAACATTTAAAAAATAAGTAAATAAATAAATAAATAAAACAGATTCCAATATGTTAGGTACCCATATATGCTTCTAACATATGTCACTCAGTATTCACATAACAAAAAAGAAATATTTCTTAAGTTAATTTTCCATCTCAAGGATGTCAAAACTATAAAAGGGATAATGTTAACAAAATTATACTTAACAGCATTAAATATAAAGGTGCAGGTAGCATTGTAAGCCATCTGGAACTCCCAATGGATGGCTGTATACCCTCCGTCACACAAACACACAGACACACTTTCTCTCTATGGGAAACAGAAAACATCTGTTTGGTTTTTTGAAATGCTGCCAAGTACACATTAGAGCAGGTAGCATCAGGTTAAACTGTGTAACCAAAACAAGCACTAATCCCATTTAGCATATACACACTTTTTAATGACCATCGTGTTTCATGTCAGAGGAACTTTTTAAATAGTGCTTTTCAAACATTAGAAATACATGTGACTGGAATATCTTTAAAAGAAAATATAGTGATAGAGAAACTCCACTGAAATATTCTGAAAGTTTTAACTAATAATTATAACTTTCTTTAATGAGATTCTCTGGATTTTATATTTTTGTTCCTCTTATTTTTTCTTTGCTCTTAAATGTCTGACCTTTCAAACTTTTTTTTTTTTGGTTCATATCATACTGAAATAAAGTTTGTGCCAATATATTGTTTACCCACTTTCCTCTATTTATTTGTGCAGTTAGTACCACAAGATGAGTTTAGAAATCTATAGCAGTGTTTCTTCAAGTCTAATGACTATAAATGGTATCATATAACTCATAAATAATTATTGTCAAGGAAAAAACTGTGTAATTGAAAATGTTAGTAAGAAATTCAATATGCCAAAATACTTAGACTTCTCAAATGTACAGGAACAAATTTATTTATAAAAAGTATATTCATGTAGAAGATTACACCAATATTATAAATAAAAGTGTTTCTGATAACTTTATGTGAAGCTTAAATAGTTCTCTTAATAACTTTTAAGAGAGCTGCTCTTATGTTTTTATATCTGTAGTTGAATTACATAAGAAGTTTAGAATATTTGTACTTTTCTTTCTGTGTTGAACTATTATCATCTGGAAAAACTATAAAATATTCTGTCAGTAGTTATTATGTTCTTGATTATATACTACATTTTCACATCAGTACAATTCAACATTTTAGAAACTCAGTACTAATCAGAGGTAGTCTGACACATTCTGACATATCTTCTTTCATATTTCTACCCAGAAAGATAGTTTCTATCAATGATTATTGTTAAAATTAAATACACCAAATTAAATGAAACATTATATATGAAAATATATTTCCTACACAGGAAGATTTTCTTTCAGTCTTTCATTTGTTTGGAGGCACCTCCAGAATGGCCACATGAGGAGCTCCATGGGCTTCTCTAGGAACACAGCCATAACCAGTGAAAATTATAAAAACATAAGAACACATTTAAGATCTCTGGAAATGGTCCTAACATCTTACAGGAAATGAAGACACATTTACTGTGGAAAAACTCCTAGATATCTGGAAGAATGAGAGTCTGGGATATAATCCACTGAGCCGTTCCTTCTCCCTTCTCATTTTCTTTACTTACCGAGATATAAACTTTACTCCTGGTAGATGCAGCTAAGAGTACAGGGTGCCCCTTGGTCCAGTCCCAGTGTCGGGCCAGGGCATCTCCCTGGGAGTGGCAGGCCAGAGGACTGAAATCAAGGTGTCAGCCTGGACAGCATACTCCTTGCTTGCGTCTCCAAGCTTCTGGTGGCCCTTGGCAATCCGTGGCTTGTGGAGGTTTAGCTCCAATCTCTGCCTCCATTTTTACATGGCTCACTCTGTCCTTTCGTGTCCCCTTCTCTTATAAAGTCATTAGGTTTAAGATCCATGCTATATCCGGAATCATTTCAGCCCTGGGTCCTTAAAGATTTACAACTGCAAAGATTCTATTTCCAAACACATGCACATTCTGAAGTTCCCCGTGGACAGAAATATTTGGAGAAATTGTTCAATCCACTACATGCATGAAATTTAAGTAGTGGAAATTGCATAAGTCAGAAACACTGGTTTGACTCTTTTTCCAGGATTTACTGACTGTGCAATTTGGGGTAAAATACATAATGTGAACCTCAGAATTTTCACTGGGGGTTAAAAAATAGTGATAATTAGTTTTATCTCAGAAAGTAATATGAGGATTAAAATTACGCCTATGAAATGTTTTCACACTTTGACATGGATAAAGGAAATATCTGATAAATGGGAATCTAAAAAAAAATCTCTTATCCAAAGTAAAATTTTAATAATAGCATGTGAATCAAAGCTTTGAATTCGAGTGTCTCTGATCAAAAAACTCTCATCCACAGATTTTATTCTTCTGGCACACATGGAATTGCATTACAATGTTAACTCTTACTAAGGGACTTTTCAGATGAGATCTTTTAAAGTAAAGTATGTTTATATTAATATTAGCTATGGTTTGTGGTTATTCCAGTTAGGATAAGTTGCTAATGGTCTCTGATTCAGCTTTTGCATAAACAGGGCGAAGTGCTTATCATATATATGTAACCCAATTGGACGATATCCAGAAGCACAAACCATGAATGATTCTAAAGATTCTCATACTGATGTTTTTATATTTTTTAGGTACGGTTTTTTAAATATGTGATATGTACTGATCAGTAAAATGTTGATTAAAAATAATAATCAAAACCAAAACACAATTTTTTAAAAAATGAGTATCTGTATTATCCTGTACTATTATTAAGTCAGAAAGTTTTTTTAAGTCAGAAAGTTTTAAAAATATGTTTCTTCAGAGAGCTACAGTTAAGGGAATTGAACTAGATATTAAATAGTAGTATTTGAGAAAACTGAATTCATATAATATCGGGGACTTTTGTAGTGATTTCATGGATACACTTCTGAATATGCATGTTTTATAATTTAGTTAATCAAACCACTTCACAAAAACTTTTGCTCCTTTACTTTTACTTCATATTCTCATTTTTAAAGAACATATTTCTTAACTTTTAGATTCAGTAAAGAGGCTTTAATATTGTGCTTGTTCACACATGGAAATATAACATGGCTGTTAAAATTAACTAAATCAACCTTTATCAACATGAATATGATTCATAAAATTAAACTGAATGACACAAACAAGTTGCAAAAAGGATTATATAGTCAGTAAAAAAAGAAGGTAACAGTATGTATTCCTTACATTTACAAAAGTTGTGTATAAAAGTATGAAACATGAATGAGATTGAGCACACCAATGTCATAGTAATGATCACCTCTCAGGAATTCAGGCAGAGAAAGGACTTGGGTTAAATGAAACTTGAGCTGTTAATATTTTATTTGACACAGAGAATGAGAGAAATTTGAAGGAAATGTGGCGAAATATTAACTTATTTCTGCTATAAAATTTTCTGTATGTTTTGTATACATGATAATTTTTAATGTGACATAGATTTAGCCATCAAATCGAGCTGGTAGAGTTCCTGTCAAATGAAAACAACACAAGAAAAGCAAAACAGAAATAAAACAAAATAAAATGTGTAATAGTACGAACCCAAACCAAAAATATTTCTTCCTGTGTTAAAAGATTACAACAAACCATAGCGCCAAATTCTCTGTATTTTTAGAATGAGAGGCAAAGGCCACTAATTTTCACACAGGCATATCTCATTTTATTGTGCTTCACTTTATGGCGCTTCTCCGATTCCCGTTTTTACAAGTTGTAAAACCTGCAAAAATAAGTCTATCGGTGCCTTGTTTTCTAACGGTATTCATTCAGGTCATGTTTTGGTAATTCTTACAATATTTCAACTTTTCCATTATTATTATTATTTTTGTTACAGTGATTTTTAATGTTACTATTATAATTGTGTTGGGGCACCATGAACCACATCCATACAGCAGGGCATTTTTGATAGATCCATTTTTTCTGTTCTCTAATGGTTCCACAGACTAGAAGTTCCCCATCTCACTCCCTTGCCTCAGGCCTCCCCATTTCCTGGGGTTCACTGATATTGAAATTAGGCTAATGAACAAACCTATAATGGCCTGTAGGTGTTCAAGTGAAAGGAAGAGTCAAATTGCTGCAACCACTTGATCAGTCAGCAGCCATCAACACTGAGGCAGGACCCCTCAAATCCCAGTAAAATGGTTGACCCCCTGAACGTTCAGATGATGGGTAGCATTTTTATCAATAAAACATTTTTAGAGTATGTAACTTTTTAATTTAATTTAATGTATTTTGTATTATTTTGAGAGAGAGGAAGAGAGAGTGGGCAGAGGACCGAAAGAGAGAGAGAACCCCAAGTAGGCTCTATGCCCCATATGGATGCTGGGCTCCATCCCATAACTGGGAGATCAGGACTTGAACTGAAATTAGGAGTTGGATACTCAATCTACTGAGCCCCAAACTATGTGACTTTTGTTTTTTTAACTGAATGCTATGTGTGCTTAATAGACTATAGTACTGTGTAAACATAACTTTTGTATGTGCTGGGGAACCAAAAAAAATTCATTTGTTTTGCTCTATTACTGTGATCTGAGCTAAATCTGCACTATTTCTGAGGTATGCCTGTTATCCTTTTGTTTCTTCTTTCTCCTCCTTCCCCAGCCGTGTTGTTTTACTCTTACTTGGAGCAGAAGTTGACCAAGGACAAAGCCAGACACCAGCATGGCTGATGTCAGACAGCACCCTGACTCTGGTGCACTACAGCTTTGTATCAGAAGTTAGCGAGGTTAGTAGGCTGATCTCCTCCACTCACTTCTGTGGTGTGCGGGGGCTTGTTCACACAAAGCCTCCCGCAGAACTTCATCTGTGCACATGAGGCTATCTTACAATAAAAGATTTTAGGCTTTTGTGGAAAAGCTGAGCTAAAATGGGAAAGTGAAGAGGTTTTCTCCGGGTGGTTCTTGAGAAGTGTTACAGACTGATGTTTGTTTTCCCCCTAAAGTTACATGTTAAATCCCTTCCCACTAATGTTATGGTAGTAGGAGGTGGGGGTCTTTGGAGGTAATTAGGATTTGATAAAATCATGAAGATGAAGCCCCTAGAGGAGTCAGAGAGTTTGCTTCCTTGCTCTGCTCTTTGATGTGAGGACAAAAAATGTCAGCAATCCGCAGCCTAGAAGAGGGCTCTCACCAGAACCCAATGACATTAGCACCCTGACTAGGGCTTCCACACTCCAAAATTATGAAAAATAGATTTCTGTTACTCATAAGCTGCTCTGTCTATGGTAAGACAAGAAGTATGGAAAATATAACTCTAAGTGTAAGGTCTAAGTAAGAATCGCAAAGAATTTCAATCAATGTCTCTCATTTCTTTTATTTTTTTTTTAAATGTCTCTCATTTCTGCATGGAAATAAATTAAAGAATAAAGTTATATTCTGCTAAATCTATTTAGATAGACTTGGAGAATCATGTTTGGAACAGACACTATTAAAGGAAGGTAGATTATAGAAATCTATTGTTTACATATTTAACGAGTAAAATTAAATGTAAAATACATAAGCTTAAATGTTAAAATATGTTACTAGCTATATTAGACGGTGTAAGATCCAACTTCCTGTTGCAGAATTTGGGTGGCAAAGGTAATAGGGGGCTGCGTGCTTTCATGTAACCAGTCATCCTGCAACTGGGGAAGCTAAATCCTAACAGCTGGGAACGAAAGTCTGAAGTTGGACTTCGTGGATGAAACAGCTGAGGTTGCTTGCAATTCTGAATCTTCGCTGTTTGTTTAGTGTTATCAGAGAATATTTCAATCAAATTTAGGATATCAAATTTATTTTACACTACTTCTTTCAAAATAATTACCTGTATCATTTTTGGCATATTGATCCTAGGCAGAAATAAGTCCCCACAATGTTTCTTTAATTAGCTGTTCAGCTGCAGCTAATATTACATATATGTATAGATGTAGCTATATATAACGTCATATTTATAATGACATGTATATTTAGTTTATATAAATACATGGTGTTATGTTTATAATGACATACAGTGACATACAGTTAGTATACAGGTAGGTAGATAGGTAGGTAGGTAGGTAGGTAGGTAACACCTATTCCAGCTGACTAATTTACTTTTATAACTTACTATCTGATTCAGAATGATAACACAATGATTTTGAAAAACTTAGTATTTGAATTAAAGCTCTAATCTCATTGAGTAGTTTTCTACTGAAAAAAGAAAGTATTACTAATGCTTGAAGTAAGTGTAAGGACACTTAGAGACTAATCACAATACCTGATTTAGAAGGATGTTGGACTAATTAATTTCCACATTTTCTATATCTGTGAAAAGCCAACTTCATCCTAAATGAGAAGGAAGAAAAGTGAGAGACAGTACAGAGTATAGTTGGCCACTCTGGATCCTTGGGGAAATCTACTGAGCTAATGAAAATGTTTACTAAGCCAGCTCTAATTTCCTTCAGAATTGCTTTTTAAGATGTTTTCTTGAACTACTGCCTATCAAACCTAACATTTTGGAAAATCATTTTAAGGCTATTTTCTGAGGATTTTCACCCCACAACCACATCAATGTTTTCTATTTGCTTTAGCAAATATCATAATGTATATAATACAAAATATACCTAATAAGCATATAATTTCTAGCTCACTGTAGTATAGTAACCTTTTCCTTTGTGTATCTCTCTCAGAAGGATCTTTAAGAGCACGCATACATAAAATTTAATAGTTATTTCAATGGATTTTTACCTTTACTTCATAGTCTAAGACATTCTGGTAACAAATGATTTTACATTTTATATTTTGTATTCTTTCTGTTTAGAATCAACAAATTAGCTTTGGAAATGACACCTGGCTCTATGTACCAACAAATCATGTATTAGAATTATTATTACCACCAAAGGACATTGAAACAAGTAAACAAGGCAGAAAAAAACTCAATCCATTACTAACTCACATATTGCTTCCACTTTCCTACCATACTGGTTCTCTCAAAGTTCCTCAAATATATTAACTCTTTCCAGTTTTAGCCCTTTTGTATTTGCTCTTGCATCTGCCTGGAATACTCTTCACATGGCTCTATATTCTCATTAATCCCTCATTTCACATAGTCACTTCCATCAACATTTATGGCTCTTTTAAAATGCCACTTCTTCCGAGAAGACTACCATGACCACGTATCACTTGTAACTGTCTGAAATTATTTCTTCATGTACTTATTATCTGCCTTTCCTCCCCTTCAACGCTTCCTGCCTCATTCTACTAGAATAAGCTTAAGGGAAGCAAGAATCCTGCCCCTTATTCTTCATGTTCCTTCTAGTAACTAAACAATGGTCGGCACAGACCAGGGGTTCAATACATTTTGTTGACTTATGGGATAATTTTTTTAAAAGGAGTATATCGTTTTATTATTATAATAAGCTTGGACATTACCTTTTTGCTTTACTTGCTCATAACATTTTTTCTCAGTCTGCATCTGTATTTCTCTTGTATTTAAATGTAAATTTAAGCAAGCATTTAGGGCCAACAAATGGTGTTGTAGAGCCTCTACTCTACTTACATTAAAGTCATGGAAACAAAAGACAAGATAGTACATTACATTTTCTTTAACACTATACCAGCTAAAATCTAATATGAGACTACAACTTTGCTCTCTATCAGTCCTTTGTTGTTTTCATAAAACATGCTGAAATCTAGTTTAAAAACTAAATCAATCCTTCAGCCTGTTTTGAAAAAGGAAGTCAATAGTAAAAATGTGGCACTGGATTCAAAAGAACTGACTGTCTTTCTCTGCTACCTCTTCTACTAGCGGTATAATCCCAAGATATTTAACTACACTGAGATTCACAAGCTGTAAATGGGAATCATCGCATGGGTTGGAGGCATAAGTAAGAAAATATATTCAGAGTGCCTGATAGTCCCTGATAATTAATAGCCACTCAATACAAGGTTTTTGCAGTCATCACATTAACTAGTGAGGTAATCTGCATGGTTCTCATGATTCTAAGCTGATTGGCATCAAGAATTGCAACACTGTCTTCCCAAATCTTTTCCCTATTACAAAACTGGGAACATTACCCATCACTGCCTCAGGTTATTCCATTTGAACACTCACTGTTACCTCCGTGGCTTCATTATAGCACCATGAATTCCTTAAATTAAATAGAAGTAGAAGGTATAAAGATTATTGTTCATTAATTACTTCAATTCTTGTTTATTAGCACTTTGTTTTTGCCTCATTAAATTTCAATCAAAACTACAACTGATGGGAAAAAAGGTAGTAGTTCCCATTCTGTAAGAAACTGGGAGGGGAGGAGGCTACCTGACCAAAGTCTTTCTGGTTGTCTGAAAAAAGATTCTGAGAGCAGGAGAAACAATTCACCTCCTTTTTCCAAGAGAAGTTGGCAGGGCATGCATTGTCGGTTCTTCCTCAATCTTCTCGACCTTTAAACCCCCATTAAATGGTGTTAAGTATTGAGTAAAACCTAAATCTCTTACAGAAAGAGTTATGAGAACATCATCACTTGATAAATTGCTTCCTAATTATGCAATACCACCACTGTCTCTTTGTTGCACCAGTGAAATATATGGCTGAAATGGAGATGAAGTAAAGTGCAGAACCAGTGAATCCAGAAGATATGATATTTAATATGAGCTTTAGAATGTCTACAAGATCCAGGTATTCTTACACTGTATACAAATACTTAGAATAAAAGAGGATGTTTTTATTTATTTCTTTTTTGCTAAGATCCAGTATATCCATAACCTTCTTCCTCTTAAACTCTTTTACCTCTTTTTTGTATATATGATCATGTGTGATGTTCACACTGGCAAGGTGCACGGTGGCCTGTACTTGCCACTAGCTGGTAAAGCACTACATTCAGTTCAAATTATCAGAATTCAAGGTCCATGGAGTAGGAGTGGTTTTAAGTCAGGAAAGGAAAGGAACAACCAAGCATTGTAGGTAATGATTTAGTGCAATTTACTCATAAAATATTTAATTAATGATAGCAGTGGTATAATTTTGTTTTTCAGATATTTTATGTGCGGACTTTGAAGTCCCCCAGCTGCCCCCAAAGCCTAAGCCAGTGGCTGGGCTGCAGCCAGGCAGTATTCAAAGACCACTGCTTCAATTAGCTCCCCCCTACTTAGAACAGGTACTTATTGCCAGTAGTGATAAGTTAATCAACTAATGAGTCTATTAAAGAAGTAATTAAAGTGTAAAACAGCAGGAAGGGACTTGCTTTTAAAAGATGCTGTAATACTTAAGGTTAAGTCAAATCAGCTTACTTATATTACATCAGGTCTGTCTAAAATATAATTGTCATGTGGTTCTTCTAGCTGGTGAATTCTGGTGAATTAGTTAAAGTAATCTGCATGGCCGTTTACTGTTGCCATAGAATCAGGGGAAATCTGACTCATTTTAAAAAAGTCTCTGTAAGGCTCACTCTGTATTATGAACTAAAAGGTATGTAGGGGAAAAATAGATTTAAAGTACCCATTGTTTTAATAACTGTGCCAAGATCATGTGGATCAATTGAACATTTACCAAACTTTCTTTGTAGCGCTGTGCAGAATAAATGCATGTAAACTATATTTTGACAATATCTGCATGTTCTTTGAATGATTCTTAAGTTTGATGTTTATTATATCTCTGAGGCAATTTTTTTATTTGAACACAACTTTGAAATTATAATGGAAATCAATGAAACTATATGATTAAAGGCACAAGTACTCAATCAGATGCACAGTTTTCTAGAATGTGTATTTGTGGCCACATTTCTCAACCTAGTACGTTACTACTCAGAGGCTAGAGAAGTTCTGATGCTAGTTCCAAATGATGTTTTAGATCAAGTGAAATTAGTTCTTATATTAGGGGAATCTTTCTTTTTATGTCTTTATTAATTCCTATAAAGAAAGCAATTTTATACCGTTATCCCACTTTTCAGATTAAGAAATCTAGGGTAAAAGGTAATCATGAACCTTGCTCACGTTAACAGAATTTTTAACAAGCTTAGAAAAAGTCCAGAGACTGATCTCAAGCTACTTGTGTATAGTATTAATCACTGGATTTGGGTGTTAGCCAAAACCTGACATGTCACTGTGAGGAAATTCTCACTTCTAAAAATATTTTGATACCTTGTAGTAAAGGGTAACTTTAATGAGGCAGAGAATTTGCTCACTCTCTTCTGTCTAGGTAGAATATATAAACAGGTGTGCTTAAAGTTCCTTTACCACCTGATGTTATTTTAGTAGGTCTGGTCGAATACATTGGGATTCCAATTTTTTTCTTGGGGTCAATCCTGAATCTGTATTATATCTAGCTGTCATGGTGATTTCCTCTTGGCACTGTCTTTCTCCTTAACTCTGACACAGTTATTTCTATCTGTAGATCATGTTAATTCCCAAGTGATATTACACACACACACACACACACACACACACACACACAGTATAACCTTGGTTTATGAGAATAATTCTTTCCAGAAGCATGCTTGTAATCCAAAGCTCTTGTATATCAAAGCAAACTTACCCATAAGAAATAATGGAAACTCAGATGACTTGTTCCACAACCCCAAAATATTCATATTAAAGTATTCCAATACTGTAATATAACACAAAGTAATAAAATATTGATTTTTAAAATATTTATTTATTTTTGGGAGAGTGCAAGCAGAGGAGAGGCTCTGTGCTGACAGGTTGACAGCAGTGAACCTGATGTGGGCTTGAAGTCATGAACCATGAGATCACGACCTGAACTGAAGTGCAATGCTGAACCGACTAAGCCACCCAGGTGCCCCAAGAAAATATAAAACTTAAAGAAAAAGAAACAAATTAACCAGCATTTATCTTTATAAACATTCATGGCTGGTGTGAGGGGGACAAGAGAGGAGGTTTACTGTATAGGACCACTTGTATACTCTCACTAACGGAATCACTGCTATCTATTTTGCTCAGTGGAATCTTTTTCTTTTCCTGCAATGTTAGCCAGGAACCCATCCAATGACCTAGAAGCAAAGCATTCCTAAGCTTACTCTTGTATCGAAAAGCAAAAGACTGTCCATAGATGCTTTGAAGTGACAAAAAATACACTGGTGCCAGGTGTGATCACCTTCCAATGTTCTGAAAAATCACTGATTTCTGCTAAACACCATGGCCTGAGACCAAGAATTGAGTATGGGAGATGATCACTCACAATCCCACAGAGAGAGAGAGAGACAGAGACAGAGACAGAGACGGGGGGGGGGAGAGAGAGAGAGAGAGAAAGAACCATTCGTTCAATTGTGATCATGTGATGTGCAGTGTCACATACTACTCGTATTGCAAGATATTGTTCATTTATCAAGTTAAAATTTATTAGACATGTTTGCTCATTTTGAGGAACACTCACGGAACAAGTTACTTTCAATCCAAGGTTTTAGTGTGTGTGTGTGTGTGTGTGTGTGTGTGTGTGTGTGTGTGTATCATGGTCCAGAGTAGTAGCTCTCAAACATGGTATATATCACAATCATTTGGAGCACTGTTGAAACAGATTGCTGAACTCACCACCAGGGCTTCAGAGTTAGTAGGCTTGGAATGGGTTCTAAGAGTTTGCCTTTCTAACAAGTTTTCAGGTGATGTTGGTGCTGCTGGTTGAGAGAACACAATTTGAGGAGCACCAGTATGGAAGAAAGCAAATTCTTTGGAAATGGAAGGTCTCAGGGGTGAATCCCATATTTACCATTTTCTATGTATAATTTGATGTGACATACTTCTTTTCTAGAAAAATCGGTTAATGTATTATAGAAATCTAAGTCTATCCCATTATCTTTTGGGATAATTATAATCAATCAATGAATAGTGTACAGCAGTTAAAGGGTATTCAGATATCATCTTCTAGATTGCTTCTTTAGTGACTTATAAAAATACTTTTTTGTTCTTTTACATATACTCACACTTTGTACACTAGGCTGCATATTCTCTTTAAAGTTTGTTATTCTTATTTTTATTTTATTAACCTCTTCTGATCTTAAAGATATTTTCATTGATATTCAAAATCAACATATCCCCTTGGTTTTACTTTCTTTTATGAGTTTACTGAAGAAGACCTTGCCTTCAAATTACTGATGCCCCCTCAGCCATGCCCTATCGGGAGATGAGTCCTATGATGAAATTCTTTGCCTCTGATATGGCAATCTTTATATCTTTATGACATTTATATTTTGCTCTTCCAGTATATTGATATCACTGCTGAAATATCTCTTCGAGTCCTCTACATTTTCCACTGGATTTAAAAAATATATTATTCACAGTCATTTTTAGAACTCTGTGTGATAGGTTCAATATTTGGGCCATTACTAAGCCTCAGGTAAGTTGCTTTATCTCTTGACAGTGAGTTGTTTTTCTTTTCTGTCTTGTTTTTTTAAGCTTTGCTTTTTACTTATTGATTAAACACTGAATATGATTTGTAGCATGATATTTGAAAACATGAGAACACCTTGTCTTCTCTCAGACCTTTAATGTGACTTAGGAGTTAATCTAGTTAGGAATTGGTTGGGGTTTGGCTTGTCTTCCTCTTTCTTCTCCCATACACACCCACCCACACATATACACCCACACACATCACATTACCTATATATCATCATATAATCAGAATGATTAAAGAATAAATATCAAGACAGAGATTAACTAAAGGCAATATGGGTGAATATTTATCTGATATTCAAAATAGAAAATTGTCGTATTTCTACTCATGATATTAAAATCTACAAGATACTTCTTTCTTTTTTTCTATTGAGACATTAATTTTCCTAGAGGTGTGTTAAATTATTTATCTATATGACATATTATTGCTTTTATTCAAATTTGCCTGTTGCTTTTATTCAATTTTCAATTTAAATTTTATTTCATATAATTTTTGCTATTTTTGTGGTTCATTGAATAGACACAGAGTTGAATATTACACATGCTATTGTTATCCTTTCTCTGATTGTATTTCACATTTCAAATGTGTACTCACTGTTTTCCATATCATTTTCTTAAACATACTAATATTTATATCCTCTCTCAAATAACAGCATTAGATGACATTAGGAAACTAGAGTTTTCACTCATAGGAGCTACCTTTGGTCTCCTTTCGAAATGGCTTATCTACCATTCTTCACTATAACTAATATTCCTCTAAGGGTCTAATTGTGTTTTCTTTTCTTTCCTTATCCTTATATATCTTTTTTTTAATAGTTTATGAACCTTGTATAATTGATACCTTAATTTTTCTTTTGTTTTACGACATTTTCAGTTAGGATTTCTTTGATAAATTTGTAGCCTTCATTATATTTTTTCCTTCCATTCAGGATCATTGGTTATATACCTATTAGCATTTCTAATTCTAGTTTCTGTTTTCACTCTTTAGGTTTCTTACAATTTAATTTCTCCTTGATTCATTTTTGGCACATTCCTTGACTTGATCCTTCAGCTTACACATTTTGCCATTTGGCTATATCCATTTGACTCTTCATACTATCTAGTGAGGTCTTTATTTCAATAATTATTTTTATTTTATACTCAGATGTCTACTTGTGTCATCTTTAAAGTCATCTAATGCTGTTTTATGTTTTTATTTAAGGATATTGTCTGTTTTGAATTTTTGTCTTTTCTGCACCATTAACTCTGCTTTCTCAGTGGAAGGTTGTTCAGTGTATTCTTCTACTTTTATATCTTTGTGATCCTGAGATGTCTTATTGATGCACTTTCTGCCTTCATGCTACCCTGGAAGTCTTAGCTATATACTTTGTGATACCAAATGTTGGGATGTGGGGAAGTGAACCTAAGCTTTGAATTCCTCCCTTCTAGCAGACTTAGGGAAATAAAAGGGGATGGAGAACCTCAAGGAAAAGACTTACCATTGTTATAGGATGTGTTTACCTCTTCTACTTTACACCCTGACACATAGCAGGGTTCCGTGGATACTTCCCAGGGCCTCTGCTCCAGCTGCAGGTGTTTCCAAAGTCTTCTGTGGGCTATAATTATCTAACACACGGTGCAGGATGAGCACTGGGAGGAGGAAGCACTCAGAGGCTGACCTCTGTGCATGTTTGTTTGTTTTTTTTTTCCATTGCATCCTCCCCAGCTAGGTTTCAGTCTTTTTTTTTTAATGTTTTTTTTTTAAATTTATTTCTGAGAGAGACAGAGACAGAGAGAGAGAGAGACAGAGAGGGAGAGAGAGAGAGAGAGAGAGAGAGAGAGAGAGCGTGAGCAGGGCAGGATCAGAGAGAGGGGGAGACACAGAATCTGAAACAGACTCCAGGCTCTGAGCTAGCTGTCAGCACAGAGCCCAATATGGGGCTCGAGCCCACAAACAGTGAGATCATGAGCTGAGCTGAAGTTGGATGCTTAACCGACTGAGCCACCCAGGTGCCCCTAGGATTCAGTCTTTAAAGGTGCCTGATGTGCTTTTAGCAATTCTGGACCAGCCTGATGGCTTGTTCTATGGTAGAATGGGACTAGCGGCATCCAGGCACTAGGGGGCAGAGAAAAAGGCACAAGTTTTAAGTTCTTCACCACTTTATCTTCTGCTCTTGATACCTAGCTGTTTTCTATTTGAGGCCATTGTCTCCGTACTAGAATGGAAGCTATCTTACTTCTGTCCTTGAGGATTTTCACAATAGCATCTTGCATGCTTATGACTGATTTTGTAAATATTTTTGAAGTCTGTCATTGAGGGTTTAAAATGCTTGTGTACTCTCTTAGTTTTATGATCTATGAAGAAAATCTTTCTTAATTGTCCAGGGAGAATGACAAAAGAAGAAAGATCAACATTATTCGTGGGTTTTTTTCCCCCAAACACACATGCATGTACACAGGCATACCTATTATCCTCACTGTTACATGGGATATTGCACTGTTAGCTTAAGTTGTGAACCCCAAGTGTTTTGCTATAAGAACACCACTAATAACTTCTGCTATGGACAAATGGAATCCCTATACCATTTCCTTTTAAAATATTACAAATAACGGGGCGCCTGGGTGGCTTAGTCGGTTAAGCGTCCGACTTTCGCTTAGGTCATGATCTCGCGGTTCGTGGGTTCGAGCCCCGCGTCGGGCCCTGTGCTGACTGCCAGCTCAGAGCCTGGATCCTGTTTCAGAGTCTGTGACTCCCTCTCTCTCTGACCCTCCCCTGCTCACGCTGTCTCTCTCTCTCTCCTAGAAATAAATAAAACATTAAAAAAAAATTAAAATATTACAAATAACATTGTCCAATTTAAATTAAGTCCTATATATTGAATATCTTTAATTATTTTTGAAATACCTAACTATAGGGGCGCCTGGGTGGCTTAGTCGGTTAAGCGTCCGACTTTCGCTTAGGTCATGATCTCGCGGT